>NC_054539.1:34223920-34552923 GCF_017654505.1 Polyodon spathula
AACACTGCCTCGAGACCTGTCTCTGACGCATCGGTCTGCAGGGTGAACCACTTGCTGAAATCTGGACTGCACAGCATTGGCTTGCTACACAGTCTCCGCTTCAGAGCGAGAAAGGCCCTCTGGCACGGCTCCGTCCACTGAACCGTATTTGAGGCAGCCTTCCGGGTGAGGTCTGCCAAGGGAGCAGCGGGTGTAGCGAAGCTCGGGATGAACTTCCTATAATAGCCCGCTAGTCCCAAGAAAGAGCACACCTTGGATTTGGTCGTAGGGACTGGCCAGTCAGCCAAGGCTGTCACCTTAGCAATCAGCAATTTGATCTGGCCACCCCCTCCACAATACCCTAAATACTCTGACTCACCCTTCCCAATATCACATTTCTTTGGGTTAGCAGTGAGCCCCACCTCCCGCAAGGATTGCAGCACCACCGCTACCTTACATATATAACTCGGCCAATCCTCACTGTGGATAACCAAATCATCTATGTAAGCAGCGGCGTACTGCTGATGTGGCTTCAAGATGCGATCCATCATCTGCTGGAAAGTGGCTGCATCTCCATGCAACCTCAAGGGCATAGTCCTAAATTGGTATAATCCAAAGGGAGTCGAAAATGCTGTTCTCTCCCGTGATTCTGGGAGTATGGGTATCTGCCAGTACCCCTTTGTTAAATTCAGTGTCATTATAAAATGAGCCGTGCCTAGACGCTCCAGCAACTCATCTACTTGGGGCATAGGATAAGCATTAAACTTCGATTTCTCATTGATTCGCCTGAAGTCAAAGCAAAACCAAGTTGACCAGTCTGGTTAAAACTACCACTAAAACAAAACAGGACTATTGCAGTCATTTTGGGACTCTTCTACTACCCCAGTCTAAGCATTTAATCAATTTCCATTTTTATTACCAGTCTTTAACATTCAGGTATATGGTGTGGCCTTTGGGAACTGGCGCCCTCGGCACAATGTCAATGTGATGATGGGCTACTCGAGTCTGCCCCGGGATGGGAGAAAACACATCAGAAAATTCTGATATTTCTGTGTTGGTGTCAGGTTCTCCACAATCTCTACTGACCCCTTTCTCCCCAACACAGAAAGAACATGTCCCAGATCTGGGACATCAACTGCTTGAGCCACTAACAACAACTCTGGTTGCAACCAGGGCTTCAAGAGGTTTATATGATAAATCGGTCTGAGGATGAAACACCAAGGTCCTAATGGTCTTAATTCCCAAAAGCTTACATGTTCCCTGGATTAGCCAGGACAAAATTGGTGCCTTGGTTGGTCAGTATTTCCTTGGGGATCCCCACCCAGGAGAAAACCTTCACAAGCTCGATGGCAACAGATGTAGATCGGAAGGGAATGGCCTCTGGATAATGTGTAGCGTAATCCAAGGTGACCAATAGGTGAGTAGATCCTGCAGCACTGTGCTCTAGCGGTCCAACTATATCCTTTCCAATACACGCAAACGTAGCTTCCATGAGTGGCAAAGGCAGCAGGTGAGCTTGTGGGACGGCTCTAGGGCTAGGTTTCTGACACTCCCCACACCGCTCACAAAAACATCTGATGTCACCATCCAGCCCCAGCCAATAGAACTGTGTCACAGGCCTCGCTTTGGTTTTGTACCTTCCCAAATGACCATACAGGGAATAGCATGAGCAAGCTGCAACAAATCCTGCTTAAAGGGCTGAGGAATAAGCAACTGATGACATACTTCCCCTATCTGTAGTAATTTTTCAACACGGTACATAAGGTATTGATTAATTTCAAAGTGAGGGTATGTGGAGGCGAGTCTGAGTCCACATCACCATTAACCACAGCTGGTTGGTCAAACAGCCTGAACAGCACGTCGTCACGCCCTTGCCCGAGCTATTAATCACGGGAACAAGCTAAAAAAATCAGCTCCCATGGCCTCCAGCTCGGGTCGGTCCTTAGCGGAGGCAGCAGAACCAGACCCCCATGCTGGCTACGCGGCCTCCCCCCCAGACTCTTCACCAATCACCCCGACCTGAAACCTCTCTGACTCCCTCCATTGCCAGCCCTCATTCTAAGCGGCCCGTCGTTCCCGCTTAGTTTTCCAGGGTCTAAATCTAAAGAAAAACCAAGTTGGGTCACGAAAGGGGAATATCCCTCCAATTACTTCCTCCTTCTTAGCCAATAGGGAAGACTGGGCTTTCAAGGAAGCTAACCAATCCTTCAACTGCCCACAGTCCTGTCCCAGAACTACTGGTACTGGCAAATCGAGGACACAATCCTACCTGCACTTGCGTCACCTGCTGGCCAGTGGTTATATTTACACTGATCTTGGGATAAGAGCGTACATCCCCATGAATACATTAAATATGCACCTGTTCTAATATTTATTTGTGCCCCGGTGAGATTAGGCTCTCCTGTATTCAGGACTGACCACACCCTGAATCCAGGAGAGCCTTGGTTTTTGTACCATCTACTGTCATAGGAATAGCAAAACCCATCTACTGAAGTGACTGAGGTAATTGAACTTGCTTACCTGGTCGGCTGAGGTCACACTCCACTACGGGGCAATCCCGATCAATGTGGCCCACCTCCCTGCACGTCCAACACCGCTGTGGACTGGTTTCTCATCCTGGAGCCTCAGCAAAAGGTGGAAACACAGGACCATTAAAGGGGCTCGATGGTAAGGTGACCGCGCGAGACCCCGGTCCGACAACGCAGTAGCCCATGGGTACCCACAGTCGTGGTCCCGGAGCCAAGCACTCCAGAAATAACCTATAACCCTATCGAAATAACGATAATTTCCACCAGCCTGGCTTTGGTGTTCGCGTCCGGATTCAGCCACCCCAGGGCATACTCGTTCAGATGGCTGGCGATGGTTCTGGTGTGCTCCTCCGGCGAGAAGCGCTCCTCCCAAAACTTCCGGCGGTATCCCTCTGGTGTGGCCCCCACGCGATTAAGGATGGTTGCTTTTTGCGTGGGGTAGTCCATCATCCGTTTGGGAGACAGCATTGCCCAGTTTTATTGAAGGTTAGCCCGCAGAGACCATGGTCTGCCTAACAACGATGGTAGACAGTATCACAGAAATACCAGAGGCGGTACAAAGTTCAAGTGCGGGCGCACTCACAGGGGCTCAAAAGAATAATCAAAAACAAAAGGCAAAAGGAAAAAGGAAAATAAAAACAATAAACTACAAATAAAAGGTGCTGCACTCTGCAGCGTTGCCCCAACCGTAGCTACTCACACAGCCCTGGTCTCTGTCCTCTCGCTGCTCCCTCAGCCTGCTAACAATACACGTATGGGGTCTGCCCAAGGTTTCCCCGCTACTAATACTTTTGATTTCAGATTTCTTTCCCAGGGTTTTCTTTCTCCTGTTTGTTCTCGGTCCTGGACCAGAGCTTCCGCATGCTCTTCACGTCTTAAAAAAGGGCAGACCTGAGGGAACAGCAGAATGTTATTTTATATGGCTAGCAATCCCCCCCCAAAACCCGCCTCTCAGCCACTTAGAGAGAGGAAAAGCACACACACTCTCTCTCCCACCTCTGTGTCATTGCCATGACCAACAGGCGAATATTGAACAGCTTCTGCCCTCTTCCTGCAGCACTATGAATACACCAGAAGAGTTAGCACAGGTCTCCCCTGTTACACCTGTAAATCATTCCAAACAAGGATACTTCGTCAGTGCAAATGTTGATGTCCCGAGTTAAAAATAACTCCTTTCCAACTCCAAGTATCTTGCATTTTCTTATTAGTCACTGCGTTGTTCTGCTTAACATCTAGTGTGCCTTTATAGTCATCATACCGTTAAACTACCGTTCTAATTTCAATGTTACCCAAGTCTGGATTACTTCTTTTAGCACTTGCTATACACATTATTTTATTTCAGTTCACTCATTCAAAGTTCGCCGGTGCCATGCTCCCAGAGGCTGTTTCACGACTGGCTAGCAATAGCTGCAGAAGCTGCTGTGTACAGTCATTACAGAGGAACTCATGCAGGGATCTGTTAACATTATCTAAAAGCAAGACAAAAAAATTGGCAATAATTTCAAACAGAATATGATTACTGCAGAATGTTGCTATTACAAGCATTGCATAATTAATTAGGGTCGTTTAATATGCAATAACAGATTTAAGACGGACATAACACTTGTTAAGTGTCATCATCAAACAAAAAAAAGTACTAGTAGCTAATATATGTTTTGTGTACTCGAATATGTAATATGCTATGAGAATATTTTTTTTTTTGGGGTGTATTCGACTACACTGACCCATCCCTAATTAGGATTATTATGATTGACCATATGGTAACAGCTTTTGCAGGTTTGCTTCTGAAAAAAATGAGTATCATTTGTACACATACATTTTCAAATCTTGAATACAGTATTTTCATTTTCTGATGAGCACACAAATGTGTGCATGTTAAACGGCTGAAGTAACATATTGAAAGGCTTTGTTTAGCCACTATTTTGAGACCTGGACACTCTTTCAATCATTCAATCAATCAACCTATTTTATAGAGCGCCTTTCATAGTGGACCACCATCACAAAGTGCTTTACAAGATGCAGTAACAACTTTCTAATGATGTATTGGTTACCATACACAGTTAAAAACATACTGAAAATAATAACCATCATGAAAAAAATACATAAATATATTGGGCCAGATAAAATTGTATCCGAGCCAGTAAAAACAGTAGCTCAGTGGCCCGAGGGGCGAGTAATTAAAAATCTAAACGTAACAATAATAGTAATAATAATAATAATAATAATAATAATAATAATAATAATAATAATAATAAAATAATACTGCTACTACAATGACAACATTACAAATCACAGATTTCACTTCTACAGCACTCTTCATGCAAGCATTCCAGGACACTTTACAAAAGAAATATAAAAAAAGCCTGTGTCTAATATATAATTCATCTACAAATAAACAGACCCCAACAAATATGGTTTTCAAACAGGATTTTAACGATTTAATTGTGCTAGCACTTATATCAATCAGGAGCAAGTTCCAAAGACGAGGGACGTTATAACTAAATGCACCATCTCCAACAGAGTTCAAACGAATTTTAGGGACAGTCAGAAGATTAGCATTTTCAGATCTCTGGGAACAACCCGGGACACAAGGGGTCAGCAGAGCTTGAAGAGAAGGTAATAAGAGCATCAGTAATAAAATAAACAAATGAGACAGATGCAGTAATTGTATCAATTAAATGTGATTAAAAACAAGATAAAAATGTGTAATCATGAGGTGAATCAGTTGACAGCACAAATACAGTATCCCATTTAAATGCATCAAGATTTCAGGTTGTAACACAACAAACTGTGAAAACGTCTAAGAGGGGTGAATACTTACTAGAGGCACTCTCATATATAATATCTATATCTATCTATCTATCTATCTATCTATCTATCTATCTATCTATCTATATATATATATATATATATATATATATATATATATATATATATATAACACCACACACACACATACATACACACTAAGAAAGGCTATAACCACTTTCAAAATTGTCAACTTTTGTTCCCTTATAGCCTGGAATTAAAATGCATTAAAAGTTTTTTTTCTTTCCATTTATCTACACATCCTACCCCACAACTTCCAAATGAAAAAAAATTCCTAGAAACATGTAGAAAATTAATTAAAAACTGAAATAGCTTGGCTGGGTAAGAGTCCACCCCCCTTGTAATAGCCTAAATTAGCTCAGGTGTAACCAATCACCTTCAAAATCACACAGCAAGTGGCCTCCACCTGTGTTAAATTGTAGTCTCAAAGCAGACTCTGGATCACAGTCAAGACCATTAAGAAGTGGAAGATGTATGACACCACCAAGATCCTGCCTAGATCAGGCCGTCCCTCCAAACTGGTTGACCAAGCAAGGAGGAGACTAATCAGGAGGCTACCAAGAGGCCAATGGCAACTTTGCAAGAGCTACAGACTTTTATGGCCAAGACTGGTCAAATGTCAAAGTGTGCATGTGACAACAACATCCCAAGCACTCCATAAATCTGGCCTGTATGGTAGGGTGGCAAGAAGAAAGCCATTACTCAAGAAAGCCCACCTTGAATCCCGTTTTAAGTATGCAAAAAAACTCTGTAGCCATGTGGCAAAAAGTTTTGTGGTCTGACAGTACTAAAATGGAACTTTTTGGTCTAAATGCAAAGTGTTATGTTTGGTGGAAACCCAACACAGCGCATCACCTGTAAAATGGAACTTGACAGAGTTTGAACAGTTTTGTAAAGAAGAATGGTCAAATATTGCCAAATCTAGATGTGCAAAGTTGGTAGAGATCGCTCCCAACAGACTCACAGCTGTAATTGCTGCCAAAGGTGCTTCCACCCAGTATTAACTCATGGGGGTGGAGACTTAACCAATTATGAACTTTCAGTTTTGTATTTTTACTACATAATTTCCTTCTCAAAAAAATTATCCCTTTAACAGTGTGGAGTATGGTGTGTAGAGAAGTGCAAGAAAAATCCTCATTTAAATGCATGAAACTGAGGCACTGACATCAAAATGTGAAAAAAATTCAAGGGGGTGTAGACTTTCTATAGGCACTGTGTGTATGTGTAATATTATAGTAGACACACATTAAATTGTAATCATATATATATAATATATTATATTATATATATATATATATATATATATATATATATATATATATATATTTTTATGTTTTTTATCACGCACACACTGTCTTGAAGAAAAAAGATCATGCTCTGAATGTGTTTTCCCTTGGAAACCCTGCAATGCAGAACTGATTTTTTTAGCCTCTGAAATTCCCTCTCTTTAAATTTTGTTGCTTTATTTGGTACATGTACAGGTTTCAAACGCTGAAAGGCACAGTATTAATTACAAATTAATTTTAACATTCTATTGTCAAAATGAAATACAAACATCTAGTTAACAATGAAATGCGAGTACTTATATGCAATTAACCATGTTCATGCATTTAAGTCCTAATAAATTGACAACAGTGGAAATCATACTTTAATGTAAATACATTTATTTGGGGGAAAAAATAATAACACATTCTAGGCTCTGAACAAAAGGAAAAAAAAAACACATTCTTAAAGACAGGAACTGTGATTAACTTAAAAAAGCAACTTGATGATGTTACACTTATTGCTTATAAACTCACACATTTTTTGTGGTGATGACACATTAGAAAATTTGACATGCACTAAATTTGAAAAAAAAAAAACTAAAACAAAACAAAAAAAGCTTTATCTACAAATACTGTCTTCATGATTTTGACATTGACTACTGATCTGTATAATGGAGTCTCAGATTTGGTAAAGCGGTATAGTGATGTAGGAAGGCATCTACTTCTGCGATCACCTGACCCCTCAAAAAAAAAAAAATTAAAAAAATGCATTATGTAGGCTAACCTCAGTTAGGCTTTCTAGCATAGAGTCCTGGAAATTTTCAGAATGTTAAGCCAAAAACCCTACAGACCAGATATCTCATAAAGATCCAATAAAGCTACCCAATATGGCCATGGTTTTAACATTAGAACAAACATTAATGAACAACTCCAAATATTTAATGTACTTATTCAGGTTAGAGAGTATTTCAAGAAGACAAGCTTCATGGAGCCCTGCAGCAGAAGACCAAAACCAGCCATTTAGTCCTTCTAGAAACAAAAGCCTTCCTCTAGAGGAGCACACTAAAACACCCCCCTCAAATGTGCCATTTGCAAAGAATTCAAAAGTATGTGCTATACTTTTGTCTTCATTAAAGTGAATGACTATCGCTTTGTTATCCTGTTTTCTCTACAAAGAATGAAATTTTTGCAAATTACAGTAACTTTAAGACTTTAAGAAAATCAGAAAAAAGCAGCAAGCTTCAAGAGAGAAAAAGCACTTTGTTGCTGCACTGAGAAGGCCCTCTAAGTCTCCAGAATGTAGTGTGATGTCTTCCTTCTTGCACAACTTCTTGCTCACTTTCTTTTTTTCCCCTCTTAAATAAAGTTAGTCATAATTGTAGTGAAGCTCATGTGTCTGGTCAAAAGGGGCAAATCTGCAGGGACCTCATGTCCTTCTATGCTGTATTTGACTTGCTCAGTTCCTGTCTGATTGCTGTAGATGTAAAGACAAGCAATTAACTGCATTGTATAAAAAAGTGTTTGTGTGGTAGAATACATGATAAAAGTAATACTTAACATGCATGTAAATCAAATACTTTAGCAGGGTAACAAGTATAAAACGTGTACTTAAACAAGTTCAAGTGCTAAAATTGTGGCAGAACTAACAGACAACATGGAGACAGCCAGTGATCAATGGAAAGCATTAAGCAGACGATTAAAAAATTATGAAGCATTGAATAAACCTATAACATTTCTGCAATTTAAACTGTATGCTCTCCAACTGTTCTATTCTACTGAAGGTACCATTTCCTGATATACATAGTATGAAGTCTAAAACTTATATTGAAAAAAAAATGGGGGGGCAGTGTATTCTAATTATAGGGATGGAAATAAGACTCCTATTGCACAGCAGTTTCACCTATTCCATGTTTTAATACAAGCTTGATTAGCCACAGTGTATAGGTAACAAGATCATGTGTGTCTTACTAAAATTAGGAAACCTTGAACTATTGTAATGCTCACAATTAAATAAAGTACACAGGGCAACAACATTAACAGAAACATTGCTTTCACTGGAAACAATTCCTCATAAAGTCTTAAAGCTTTTGATTTCAATGATAAACTTACCATCAATAAGTTCCTCTTTCAGTTTTGTCAGTTCCTTCCTCATTTCATCTAAAATATCCTGTCAAATAAAATGTAATATATATATTAGGCAAAATGTAATCCTGGTTTCTTAATCTAATCATCTGTGAAACAGCTATTAGCAATTCATCACAGAATACAGCTGTGTATTAAATACGAAGCTGTACAAAATCAGTGGGTGGTCAACCATCAGCAAAAAAAGCCAAGGTCATCTTCCCACACCCTGATACGATACCAAAGCTGTTCCAGAATGCTACTGTAATACGACTGGCCCCTTTAAACAATTTTTCAGAAAAATTACTTTATTTACAGTTAATTCTGAAATACCTTAGTCACGATATTGGTCTTTGAATTTATTCCATAACATTTTAAGTGATTCCCTTGACAGGATGTATTTTGCTGTGTTCCTGGATAGCATGGATATGAATGACCTATATTGTCCAGAAGGATAGGGAGTCCCATATGTTGAAGGAAAGGGAGGGAGACGCACAGTAAAGGCGGCATTGTACACACACATCTATCTTAGTATATACACAATAATCAGGGGTTCAGCATCAGAAACAAAACATAAATAAATCATCAGACAAGTGTTGAAGAGGTACAGTCCTCACTACAGTCCAATCAAATAAGGCAATCTAATTAACATTTTAAATCTCAATTTACACAGGCACACACATATAACTGACACTTTCAAATAACTAAATTTAAGTCGTTTTTTCTTTTTTTTTTTATATAACTGCCTGACTAGTGGTTGCTCTTATTTCTATGGTATTGTATATAGAGATTCAAAACTTTATACCTGTTTCAATCTGTCACAGTCCAACCCTTCTGTCGCCACCCCATTGGCACTTAGGGACCCAGTTACTGTTGGTGTGGATTTCGGTCTGGGAAACACAAGAAAACATGTAAATGTGTAAGTATTTCATATGTATTTATACAATGGTCATATTAACAGAATATATACAATAAATACATAAACTTGCCTTAAGTGGAGTATTTTGGTTGTCATGTATAAAATACAGCAACATTTTCTAAAGCTCATTCACAAATGTATTACACATACAAAACAGCTCCATGTGAGATAAATCACATATTTAAAAAAAAAAAAAAAGTGCTTTTCAATACTGAGTACAGTTAAAACTATATAGAAAGGCAGCCACCAACAGCATTACCAGCTACACTAGTGAGGTTATCTATTACGGTACTCAGGAATATCTGCTTTAGTTGTAATACATTTATTAATACAATGGAGGTGTTTGCTGTTTACATGTGTGGCAGATCAAAAGCCTTGTCTGTGTGGCATGTAAGGTTGGCAGGGATGAGGTTAATTCTGTCCCTGCCAACAATCATAGGTGTGGCCATTCTCCAATGAGGTAACTGAGTGTTAAATGGAGAATGAACACCTGTATAAAAAAAAGAGGAGAAATCCTTGGGGGGGGGGGGGGGGGGGGCGCGGTTTGGTCTGTGTTCTGCCCAGCCTATATTACCGTATTCACTAAAAGTCGAGCCTCCCCATTGCAAGGGCGAGATTCGGGTATAAATTTGTTTTGAAAACAACATTAACTCCTGTCCTGAAATCGAAACTGTTGTTAGAATGCACTTCAGGCGTCAGTTTTCCTAAATATATGTATTTCGATATCCTGACGGCCTTTGAGCGGTAGATTTGCAAAAACAACTATTTTGTAAGCACTTCTACCTAGAACCGCCAGGCGCGTCATTTTGACACGTATTACAATACAGCAAAAAAAAAAAAAGTTTTATTTTACAATAGTATTATTTTAGTATACAATCCCCACCCCCACTTCCTTCCTAGCCCACACAGAAGTATGTATTTCAATGGAACGGGGGGGTCGTGTGGTCTGGCTGTAAGTCAATGAAACTGCGTCTATGTTTTACGTGACAGCTCCTGGATGTAAACAAACCTGGGATTAATTTTTTTATATATAGACAATGCCATGGAATAGTTTTCGCCAAATCTTGAAATGTTTGCATTTTGATTTGAGAGAAATTAGAAACATTTGCTCTGGCAACGAGGATTTGCCCACAACAATGGAGGTATTGCTGTTTACCACTGAAGCATTCTGCTGCCGGGTCATGCTGTAACAATCGGCTCTTAGCCTATAGCCAACTATATACGTTCCCAGAAACTAGAACTAGTTACTGTGCCAAATATAAGAATATCTAAAATATTTAAGTACAGAAGGATTGATTGACAGAGGGAAAAAAAAAATGCATAACTTGCACTATTTGTTTAACACAAGAAAAACTATTTGCACTCCAATAGGACATGAAATGAAGCTTGCAAAAAAAAAAAAACCACAAAAAAAAAACAAAAAAAAAAAAAAACAAATGCAGCACTTGCACAGGCAAGCGCACACAATTCAATGCAACAAAAACCACAACAAACTGTTTATGAATGAATAATATTAACTGGAGAGCGTACATTTAAAACTTCATCCCCCGTGAATTAGTTGACCGTAAGGTTGCAATGTTCGTTTGTTTAAAGCAATCGTCCAGGACAACAAAAACAACAAAAATGCAAGGACGTGGGCTACAAGCTCAGTAGCAAAAAATATGCGCATTTAAAAAATAATATCCAAGTTAGTCATCCAGCAAGAAAAAAATATTAAACTGCTTATCTCACCCATTTGAGAGAAGTGTAGCAATGAGATCTTCTGAGTTTTAGCATCCAAATTAAATCTTCATTCTTCATTAGTTTGTAATCCACAAGGGAAAGACAGGCAACACAGCGGCAGTGTAGTGAATCATAAAAGCATGTTCAGTGAAACAGAGCGAGTCCGTTCTCTCTGAACTAAGTTAACCTAACCTTCTTTTCAAGCGGCAATACAAACTATAGATAAAGAAAAATAACAAACAAGCGACAGTCCCTCCAAGCAGACCTGCAGGTGCTGGCTAAGTGCTATGTGAACTTGCCTCGCGCACAGGGCTCCCCTGAGTCCTAAAACTTGCTAGGTAAGTACAGACAGGGATTGTAGCAACCACAGACCAGCCATGACTTTTGCAGACATTAAAAGGTTTGCTGACAAGGGTTGTTTTTTTTTTTTAGCTCGTGTATTAGTCGACCACCCCAATTCAGGATTGTGTTTTGGAGTTAAATTTCCCCGACTTATACTCAGTGAAAAAATAATTTGTGCACAACGCATTATGTGACAAACATAATTTTTCTAATTTTGGGGGGACCAGTTAAGAGATGTGAATAGATTCTTTTCTGGCACTAACATTTGTGCAGCCAAACAATATTTCTCAAGAACAGACACGGATGGTCCTCCTAATTTAGAGAGTGTCTTTCTTTATTGTGGGCTACACAACAATGACAGCATGTCTGCTACTATTAATTCAAATTATTATACTGATTATTGGTAGCCTAAAACTTATTTCCAATCTCCACATAATATAATTATTTAATGTAACTAAAGATTTCCCCATCCAACTAACAGTATGATTTTTCATGGACTCAGGCTCCCTCAAATTATATATATATATATATATATATATATATATATATATATATATATATATATATATATATATATATATATATATATATATAGTGACCTCCCTTGTGCAAAAAACAAACAAGCTTCAGCCACGGACAGGGCCTGTAGCGCACTTACTTGCTTTGCGGAAGTGACAGCTACCAAAAAAGCTGTTTTAAAAGACAAGAATTGGAGCTCTGCGGACTGCACAGGCTCAAAAGGTGGTTTCTTGAGTGCATTCAGCATGATATTCAACCGCCAGTGAGGAACAACATCCCTTCTCGGGGGACAAAGCCTCCTATGCCCTTTCAGAAACTGTCCCGCCAGGAAATGTGGAGACCTGGGGAGACGGAGTCAATCTTAACATGGCAAGCAGAAATAACTGCCAGGTAAACTTTTAAAGTAGAAGGGCTCTTCCCTTCATCCACCAGGTCTTGCAAGAACTGCAAGATTACTGCCATGGGATATGTTGTGGGATCTTCACCCCGCGACAGACTAATTGAAAACGGCTCGGTACCGACCTCTAGTACCGACGCTAGTACCTTTGGTACTGTACCGTCCACAATGAGACGTTGGTGCACCAATACTACACTCAGTCACAGTTACATGCTATCTCCAGCTGAAGATATCCCCCGTACTACTGCCATAATACAGAGAGTCCTATGAGCCCACAGAACTCGATCCTGTAAACAGTAACGTAACAGTACTGAACACACAAGATAAAGAAACTATCCCAGCCGGGGTAGTACTATATTTGTTTACTATTTTTAATTCTGGAATAGAGAGTACTTCGCTGCAAGAGTGAGCTAGACTCGGGTGAGGTCTCCCGGAAGCCGCAGGCTCCCGCTGGCGTAAGGTAAAAGTTTTTTTTTTTTCTTTTTTTTTTTTTTTTTAATCACGGTAGATATTATCAACCAAAGGAAAATGTTATAAAACAGAAACCTGCAATAAACAGTTTAATAAGGCACAAATCGAGTAAGTAAAGAAAACTTAGCTCAGATGCTTTCACTCTTCATGAAAAAGGAAAAGAGAATTTGCTAATAGCCGGGTCAACTCGCACGGCGTCATGCATAAATGCGTCAGTTCTTGGACTCTTAAAGGGGAATAACCCATTAGTGATGGTTCATATTTCGTATTTGTAACAGAACTAATACTTTATACAATACACACCCATTCAACCACATACAAGTCGAGTTAAACTTTAAGTAAGTCGTTTAAAATCCACAATATATATATAAAAACTTAGGGAGTTTACTTTGGAAGTAAACTGTTTTGGACAGTCTTCACCTTGCTATTGGTTAGTCTTTTATTTCTATTAACAATGTACCTGCCTTGGTGTTACCCAATGTTTCTCTTTTATAGTAATAAACTTACTTATTGTATCCATGGCAATATGATCAAATATTTCTCAGTCTGTTCATGGCCTTATGTGAAAAATCCTAGAAAGGAAATCATGTTATATTTTGTAAATGATTTAAACGCACTGAATTAAGAGAGTTTGGGATCATATTATATAAAAGTAGTTTATAAAAGTGCTTCTACATTAAGAATCTAGTCCTGTATCAGCCTATAGATATTATTATCAGGTTAAAAATTACTATATACAGTAAAGAAAGGTACAATTTTGCAAAAATTATTAGCAAAAATGAAATAAAAATGAATCTGGCTGATTACTTTGACCATTACAATCCCTTACAAAAAATATTTTGGCTTCAGTAGAAAAGAAAATCTCCATCACATGTCTGCCTCAGGGCTTGATAAATGAAATGTATAGTAATTATTTAATTAACTGACTCAGACACAGCTGAGGAAGGGCCCGGGTATTACTTAATAAAAAATATTCTGGTTTCAATTGTTTTGTGGGTGAAGGGGGTTTTGGGAGTTTATTGTAAAGCACAGCACGCCAAAACATTGCATAAGTGCGTAAAAATCCCCAAATCACCAAGTACCATGAGTTCTTGTCGTCCTCTGCACCACCCACCCTGTAAAAAAGTATGTACAAGTACCAAAAAATAAATAAAATGAATCTGATCAAAATGCATAATAAATAAAAAGAACAATGGCTTTAATATTAAACCCTGGACAGAAACACAATATTCTGCGATAAACACTTCTTAACTAAATAAATGAAAAGGATGCCCCTTACTGCATATACAAATACGATCAGCTGTAGCACATGAAGGAACCGAGAAGGCTGTATTCCCATAGAGAAGATTTGACTACCTAAAAATGATTTACCATGTATTATGGAAAGGGAAAAGACCATGCAAAATTGTGACACATGCCCATTTAAAAGATATGTGCTAAATCATCAGGTGTGGAGATTATCTTGTTTGAAACACTGAAAAAAAATACTGCCCCACTGATCACATTGAACACAGTAGAAATATAATTAAAAAAAACACATTTCTCAAACTACACAAGTTTGTATACCTGTTTAATGAATCATAGAACCTGCTGTCAGAAACCATCTGATGGGTAAAAAAATAACTAGCTTTTAACAGGCTTGTTCTGGAGCCTGCTAATGAAAAATGTTAAGGTGCCTTTCTACTGTACCTGCACAAGAGATTAGGTCTCCTGCACAATGATCAAAGGACTGCTACATGCACAATTACACCTAAGTGATGATTCTAACTATTATTCAGGTATTTGACTCCTTAAAAGTATAAGCAAACCATTAGTGTTACACAGCTGTTTTACCCTACTTGGCACCCACAACAACGTTAGGTTATTATCATAACCCTTGTTCCCTGAAATAGAAATGCAACCATTACTGTATGGCTATTTATATCCTAAAGACCCAAAACCTGAATATTATATACCAAAGCTGCTCAGCGAGCCTGTGACACAGTCATGCCTGCCCCCGAGGGCACAAAAGGACTGCGCTCACAGGTGAAAAAGGCAGAGCTCGAGGAGGATGAGGAAGACCGTGAGGATGGTCTCCTGCATGGGCTACTTTCCCAGGTGCGGTGTCCTCTCTCTGTTGGCACAGAGCCATGGGTGAGGATGCAGCCACCTTTCCAAGAGGGTGATGGGGAAAAGCGCTGAGCTTGACGCAGAGTGCTCCTTAGAGCTGTGGCATAATTGCTTCTCAAGCCTTGCATCTCACAGGGATAGAACCCGGGCGTGATGCAAGGAGCAAGCAATGCAGTGTACTAGGGGTGGGTATTGGGATTATGTATTGAGATACATATTGGAATTCAATGTCGATGTTGACTTTTTGCTACCAAAATAAATCTACACATATAAAAACTGTGCTTTTTGTCATTTTTATGGAATTAAAAGTTTTAGAATGCAAGAAGAAAAATTAAACCTTCATATGCAATATTCAATAACTAATTTTTGTTGGATCCTCTGAAGTACGTGCATGTGCTCCCAATTTGAAAAACAGTGCTGGTTTGAAAACTATTTAAAATTCTCTAAAAACACTGATTTTAAATGTCATTGATTTTAATTATAAACAATATCTTTATTTTCATTTTATATTAAACATGTTTTTCAAAAGTGCATCCTAGGACTGTGGCCATAAACACAGGTTTAAAGTTGCTTTATATATCGGTAAGTGCAGAGACCCGGGGTTTGGACCATGCTTTCAAAAGTTAACGTATATCACAAAAGCATAAATAGTATATCACAAAAGTGCTAAACATTTATTTAAAATAAAAAAAAAACTTGAGTACAGTTACAAATTATTTCTTTATGTATCTGCTTTGCCCCCCCCCCAACTTAAAGTAGCAGAACTGCTGTATTTTTTTCTCTGATGAGATCAAACGCGATAGTTCCAGGGAAAAAAATAAATAAATTCAAAATAGTGTAAAATTACATTGTCCAGAACTGTCGGCAGATCATCCTTAAAAATAAATGTAAAAACAATTAAAATTACTTTAAAATTTAAAGTTCTTAAATATTTAATGCTATACAGCCACCCTTTAAGATTTTTATTATTAGAAAACGATTCCGCACATGTAACTCTGTTTTGCAGAATTTAAGCGGATCAAAATCTCAGTGAGCTTCTGCCATATTTTCTTTTCTGTTAGCGCTACGAGTTTATGCGGGATGAGATTACTCTGAATCAGTTAAACCAAAAATATGGGTATTATTGTTCAAATACCAGTTATTGTATGGCCTGATCAATATCGCAACATACCGGTATATCAGTATTATCGCCCACCCCTACAGTGTACAAATACAGTTGTACAGGTGCTGCCCCAATCTGCTTACAGATAGACAGGGCGAGTTAAGAACAGAGCCGGACTGGTTTGGTACCAGACTGGTGACTTGAGCACCAGTCACTAGTGGACTGGAATCGGTTTGGTACTGGGACGATTTGCTTAATATCACAAATATGTAAAACATATACAGATATAAGCAACACTTGTACTTATCTGAACAAGGGTCTCTGTCAAGTCCACCTCGAAATGAAAAATGGTGCAGAGACCTGTGGAGCGCAGTCCTTTGTGATCCCTTGGGGGTGGCGTCACAGGCTCAGTGAGCAGCTTTGGGTTACAATATTCAGGATTCGGGTCTATAGGAGGTAAATACCTATTCGGTAATGGTTACATTTTGTACTTGAAAGGGAACTCAAGTTGAATAAATCTCATTAAAAAGCTTTGAAAAAAAGAGACAATATTTTGTTGTGCATATTTGTCTCAAGAAAATAATGTAAAATAATTAAATTGAAGCTTAATCAAAAGAAACACAGACTGACATTTTTGAAATTTAGTAAGTACATTTACTCAAAATCCAATTACCAAGTTTGGTATAATACGCGCAGTACCAACTGCTTGCTTCACATGGGGCACAAGGCCGCAGCGGGATGTAACAAGCAACAGGCTGTAGAACACACAAAACACATAAATAGTAAAATGTAGAATGTAATAAACGAGAACCAAAAACCATCAGCTGTTTTCTCTCCATTTCACAACATCATTTCACGTTAGTTTATTTTCAGTTTTTGTTTGCTTGTTGAGCTAACAGGCATAGTAAACCTCATGTCTATGGCCACTGTTTACTGCAAAGAAACGACAATGGCAAGGAATTAAAAAAGTAACAAATAAATAAAATGTGGTGCCAACTTTACAGTGGCTTTCAAAAGTATTCACCCCCTTTTCCACATTTTATTGTTTTACAACATGGAATCATAATTGATTGCATAAGTATTCACCCTCGAGTCAATATTTGGTAGAGGCACCTTTGGCAGCAATTACAGCCATGAGTCTATTTGAATAAGTATCTACCAGCATTGCACATCTGGACCTGCAATTTTTGCCCATTTTTCTTTGCAAAATTGCTCAAGCTCTGTCAAGTTGGATGGGGACCATTGGTGAACAGCAATTTTCAACTCTTTCCACATATTCTCAATTGGATTGAGGCCCGAGCCGAGCCACTCCAGGACATTGACCTTTTTGTTTTTAAGCCACTGCAGTGTGGCTTTGGCTGTATGTTTGGGGTCATTGTCCTGCTGGAAGATAAATCTTCTCCCAAGTCCCAGGTCTCTTGCAGACTTCAGCAGGTTTTCCTCCAGGATTTCTCTGTACTTTGCTGCATCCATTTTGCCCTCTATCTTCACAAGCTTTCCAGGCCCTGACGCAGAGAAGCATCCCCATAGCATGATGCTGCCACCACTATGATTCACGGTAGGGGTGATGTTCTCAGGATGAAGTGCAGTATTAGGCTTTAGCGTTGAGGCCAAAAAGCTCTATTTTGGTCTCATCAGACCATAGAATCTTATTCCACTTGGTCTCAGAGTCTTCCACATGCCTTCTGGCAAACTCTAGCAGAGAACTAATGTGAGTATTTTTCAACAATGGCTTTCTTTTTACCACCCTCCCCCATAAAGGCCACTTATGTGAAGCACCTGGGCTATTGTTGCCTCTTAGTGACCTCCCTGACTAGTACCCTTCTCTCTCGTATACTCAGCTTTTGAGGACGGCCTGTTCTACACAGATTCACAGTTGTGCCATATTCTCTCCATTTAATAATGGACTTTACTGTGCTTCAGGGGATATTCAAAGCCTTGGAAATCTTCTTATATCCTACCCTTGATTGGTGCTTTTGAAGAACCTTATTCCGGATTTGCTTTGAATGTTCCTTTGTCTTCATGATATAGTTTTTGTTAGGAAATGTACTAACCAACTGTGGGACCTCCCAGACACAGGTATATTTAACCTGAAATCATGTGAAACACCTTAATTGCACACAGGTTGTCTCCATTCAACTAATTATGTGACTTGTAAAGACAATTGGCTGCACCAGAGCTTATTTAGGTGTGTCATAGCAAAGGGGGTGAATACTAATGCAATCAATTATTTCCTGTTTTATATTTGTAATTAAGTTAGAACAATTTATAGATTTTATTTTTCACTTTGACATTATGGACTTTTTTTGTGTTGATCAGTGGCAAAAACTCCCAATTAAATCCATTGTGATTCCATGTTGTAGCACAATAAAATGTGGAAAAGTCCAAGGGGTGAACACTTTTGAGAGCCACTATGTGCTTTTTGGGAATAAACACATGAACTGCAATTTTTCATCCTTTGTTTTGTAGTTAATTCACTGGAATAAAGTAAGGCCTACACAATATTCTTTACTCCTGGGATATTTTTCTACTTTAACATTGTAACATCTTGCTCTAAAACAAAGGCACACACATGGGCCACACTCCCTTGCCCCTGCTGCTGTGTCATCTCTGCCTGCAATATAAGCAATATAATGGCTGTTACTACTTTTTGAAAATGAACGAATATCCGAACGAATATTTAAATTATAAGCGAATAGCCGCACAAGTGTTGTCTATTGAAATATATTCCAAGGCAGTAACAGTGAAATGCACATACTTGTACAATCCAAGCAGGCTTTACAATTTGCTTTAGTATTGTTAAAATACACTGTTACAAGCTGCTGAAAAAGTTGATTTAAAAAAATAATTGCCAGCGCCATCCCTGAAGAAAGACAAAACCAATCAGTTTGATCACATGCTGAGAAACTATGTAGATTCTGCAGTGGTTCATTTACAAAGTAAGAACACTTTAGAAAATGTGCAGATCACTTTTTTCCCATACCAGATCTGTGGATTATTCCAACTAGAGTAATTTTGGATTTTAAATACATTACCTATTTATAACAGGTGATTTGCTACCATTCATGGTATTTGTTCTTTCCCAAGGCTTTCTGACCGTGTCTGAAAAATACAAAGAAACAAAAAAGACAATTAATATACAGTACCAGTCAAAAGTTTGAGTACACCTGCTGCAACCAGGTTTTTCATGATTATCTATGCTTTTAACTTGTCTATAAACACTTAACATTTAATTATATGATACGTGAACTTATATAAGCTCTTAATCATAAGTGAATTGCATTCAAAAATTAAATTTTTAAATGAAAATGTAAATTTTGCCAATTTCACTGACATGGTCACCCAAAGCAAGCCCAAGTCTGTTAAAAGTCTGAAATTTCTATAACACTGTGTTAGAACACTGGCCTAAGTATGAAAGTGTCTTTGTTAGATGTTCTCAGAGTCTCAACTAGCATGTTACCTAATTAACCATTTGTCACCAATTATTGTTACCAGATGAGGGTCCATGATTACTATAAATATAGATAGCATAGGCACAAGTTTGTCATTCCTGAATGTAAGGGAGCAGAAAATGGTAAAATACTTGAAGAAATGAAGGTCAATCTAAGACAAACCGCGATAACTTTGCAAGTGTTTGTAACTGCTGTTGTCAAGACCATCAAACAATTTGAAGAAACTGGCACTCATGAGGATCGAACAAGGTCAGTAGGCCAAGGGTGACCTCAGAATCAGAGAACAAGTTCATTCGAGTCACAAGTCTACGAAACCGGCGATTAACTGCCCCAGAAATATAAGCTCAGAGAAATACTACTAGAAGTACAGAAGTTTCAACATCAACTGTTCAGAGGAGATTGCGTGAAGCTGGCCTAACTGGAAGAATTGCTGCAAAGAAACCATTGTTAAGAGTGCAAAATAAGAGGAAGAGACTTGCCTGGGCCAAAAAACACAGAAACTGGACGTTTGAGGAGTGGAAGTCGGTCTTATGGACTGATGAGTCAAAATTTGAAATATTTGGGTCCAACCGCAGAGTATTTGTAAAACGCACAGAGGGTGAGCGCATGACTTCTGCATGTGTGGTTCCCACTGTCAAGCATGGAGGAGGCAGTGTCATGGTCTGGAGTTGCTTTGCTGGTGACAGAGTTGGTGATCTTTACTAAGTCCATGGCAAGCTCAACCAGCATGGCTATCACAGCATACTTCAGAGGCAAGCCATTCCATCAGGATTACGGCTAGTTGGGCAGTCCTTCATTCTTCAGCAAGATAATGACCTGAAACACACTTCAAAGTTGTGAAAGAACTATCTGGCGAAGAAGGAAAGCGAAGGACAACTCAATCTAATGACCTGGCCTGCCCAGTCTCCAGACCTCAATCCCACAGAACTTATATGGGACGAGCTGGACAGAAGAGTCAAAGCAAAGCTACCCAAAGTGCCCTACATCTCTGGTAATTGCTGCAGAAGAGCTGGGAAGACATGTCGGGTGATTTCCTGCTAAAACTTGTTAACTGAATGCCTTGAGTTTGTGAGGCTGTTATTAAGGAAAAGGGTGGGTATTTTGAGGAATCCAGAATTTCAATTTTCTTGAACATTGCTTTGATACTCCTTATGTTTTGTATATTGTAACGTGTGTTTTCATTTTCAAGTATTTACAGAAACGTATACTACATAAAACTATGGAAAAAAACCTAGTTTCCAGCAAGTGCACTCAAACTTTAAAACACTTATTTTTTTTTTATTTTTTTTTTTTACTATATCTTATAAAGCGTTTTGTGACGGTTGTCCACTATGAAAGGTGCTATATAAAATAAAGAATCATTGATTGATTGATTGATTGACAGAATACCAACTGGATTTCAACATGCCAAAGTTAACCAAAGCACAGTGTCATAATTTTGTATGTGTTAAAATAGTTTGACCTAAAGTTTCAAATGACTTTTTTTCTCAATTTTTTAAGTTGGTTAGTTTACACCGATGATGGTGGGTAGGAAAATTGTTTTATACTAAAAGTAATACGTATATTTTCCTATATAAAAATAAAGCCTTTAAAAGGGATGGTTAAATCAGCCGTTTCTGTAGATGTAATACTGATACAGATAATATAATAGACAAGACTGTAAAAAGAGCTCTGGAAGCAGACAAGAAAAAGAGGCAGTTTGCAGCAATTATGAAGTCATCAGTGATATGCACTACATTGGAAGAAGAGATGCTGTGGTTGTTTTAAAATCATAATAATAAAAATGGAAATTTTTCTTTAAATTAAACTAACATTTTGTGCCAGATGTAAGCCTTTGCCCTTAAAAAAAAAACACACACACACACACACTTAGAGCTACACTGAATATCAGGTGGCTCCAAATGTATGTATGCATTTTACAGTGGTAAGTTTAAAGTTGGTGAATTTTAGCTAAGCTAATTTTGTCAATACCTTAAATTAATTTAGTTTGAGTACATTAAATTAAGTTAAACATGTATTCATAATTATGATTTCCATTACATGAGAGTAGATGTTAAAACTTCATGCTGATTTGAACTCGGCTCTCGCCAAGATAAGCACCAACTAAGACGTGGCTTTACAGTAAACTAATGTGATCCATCTGCATCTCCATCCATGGCGTTTCTGTTGATGTAGATATCCTTCTGAAGTGTAATGCTGGCTCTAGGGATCGGCTTATTTTGCTTCCCCAGCGCATCAGCACACACAACGGCTGCGATGCTGGCTCCAGGGATCAACGACAGTGCGGTCTCCCTAGTGCATCAGCATGACAACCGTCTGGATTGAGCTAAGTAGGGTACATCTCTGGGGTCTTCACGAGGGCACCTTCTGTTCTCAGTGTTTCGTTGACTAGCCCACGACACCTCAAGAGGGCTCAACAGTGATTCTGGCATCCCAGCATCACCCTCCTCCATCTCCCTCTCAGCTCAGCCCAGCTTACTTACCTGTACATCAGCGTTGCTTTCTTTCTATTGTGCTTAAGATCCCCATCCAGAAAATTGAAAAATTTAAACTTTTCTTTAAATTAGACTAACATTTCGTGCCAGAAAAATGAATGAAAAAAAAAAAAAAACACTCCCAATAAATGCTGGTCACACTGTGTGCAACCAAATGGTCTTTACAGGTATTGTAGCTTTTGCTGTGTTTAATCTACTCACCTGGGGTACTTGTTGCAGGGAGTTTAGGGGTCGTAACGTCAGACTCATCCTGTTTAAAGCAGAATAAAATAATCCTTCAAGATTTAATTTTCCCCAAAGATATTAAATATTTTACCATTTAAATTTAATTTATTGTAAAACCCTGTTTTGGGCACAAAGCTTTATGAGACAAGTCACTTTAAATGATATGAGGATTTCTCCAATAACAACAATTTGCTTCATTTGGCTTCACACTTACATTTTTGTCCTTCTGTTCTGGTTCTGGTGTGGATCCCTTGTCAGCAATTCTTCTCCTGCAGATACAATGGAATGTAAGATATTATACAATGCAGCGACTGCATTATCTGGCATCCACGGCTATACAGTACACTGTTCTGCCATTATACTGAAATGACCACCATGTTGCAGGATTTGTTTTCCTCCTCCCATGCCTGTCCTCTAAAGTGACCTTAACTTTATAAAGCTTGACAAGCAGTCCTCAAGTCAGGGAAAACACTATGAAAAACAGACTACTGTGGGCATGTGACTGGCTGCTGATCAGGACCCAAACAGCTGTTTATACTGATGTTAGACAGGTTAGCAATTTTATCCAGATATTCACCATCCATACAAAATTGCTAATAGTGCTTCACTATTCACCTCCCTTTTCTCTTTTTTTAAAAAGACTGCATGAAAGATTCATCCATGTAACAGTTAGGTGACTAGGAAAAATGTGAAGGAGGTAACTATGATGTGATAGGTGTTACAGAAACGTGGTTGTCTGAGAGTGATGGGGACGAATATAATATTTGTGGGTATACAATTTATAGGAAAGACAGGCAGGACAGAAGAGGAGGAGGGGTAGCGCTATACATAAGAAACAGTCTTGAAGCCCAGGGGTTAAACCTGGATAAAGAAAATAAAACCGAATCAATATGGGTCAGAATAACGGACAAAAATTCAAAGTGCATAATAATAGGAGCATGCTATAGACCGCCAAATTCAGACGGTGAGCAAAATAATCTGTTATACAATGACATTAGAAATGCGTGTAGCAAAGGAGAAGCCATACTAATGGGGGAGTTCAACTTCCCCCAAATAAAATGGGAAAACCCAGTGGGGAGCATGACGGATGAAATAGAAATGGTGGAAATGACAAATGACTGCTTCCTAACACAATTTGTCAAGGCACCGACTAGTGGGGAGGCATGCCTTGATTTAGTCTTTTCAAATAACGAAGACAGAATAACTAAAACAGAGGTCAGAGAACCACTGGCAAACTCAGACCACAACATGGTCTCATTTGAAGTGTTTTTTAAAACCCCAAAAGTAATGACTAAAGCTAAGGTTTACAATTTTAGAAAAGCAAACTATGAAGGTATGAAACAGAGACTAACAGAAGTAGATTGGAGTAAAATAGAGAAAACACCCACAGAAGAAGGATGGTTGTTCTTCAAAAATGTAGTACTAGAGGCGCAAAACAATTACATCCCTAAAGTAGACAAATCTAAATGTAAAACTAAATTGCCAAAATGGTTTAATAGATCAATTAAAAAAAAATATTCAGCGAAAAAAGGCACTTTACAAAGCATTAAAAAAGGACCAAAAAGAAAGTACGCAGAAAGAGTACACAGAACTGCAAACGCAAGTCAAAAAGGAAGTTAGAAAGGCCAAGAGAGAAATAGAAATGAACATTGCTAAGGGAGCTAAAACCAATTCCAAAATGTTTTTCCAATATTACAACAGCAAGAGAACATTCAAAGAGGAGATTAAATGTTTAAGAGATACAAATGGCAAAATCGTAGATGAAGAAAAAAAAATAGCAAATATATTAAATGATTACTTTTCACAAGTTTTTACAAAGGAAGATACTGACAACATGCCCCACATGTCATCCAGTTCCTATCCAGTTTTAAATAACTTTAGCATAACTGAGGCAGAAGTGTTAAAGGGACTAGGAGCTCTTAAAATAAACAAATCCCCTGGGCCGGATGAGATCCTCCCAGTAGTACTCAAAGAAATGAAAGAAGTAATTTACAAACCGCTAACCAAGATCATGCAGCAGTCTCTTGACACAGGGGTGGTACCGACAGACTGGAAAATTGCAAACGTAATACCGATCCACAAAAAGGGAAACAAAACTGAACCAGGTAACTACAGACCAGTAAGCCTGACTTCTATTATATGCAAACTTATGGAAACTATAATAAGATCCAAAATGGAAAATTACCTATATGGTAACAGGGTCCTGGGAGACAGTCAACATGGTTTTAGGAAAGGGAGATCGTGTCTAACTAACTTGCTTGATTTTTTTGAGGATGCAACATCGATAATGGATAATTGCAAAGCATATGACATGGTTTATTTAGATTTCCAGAAAGCTTTTGACAAAGTCCCGCACAAAAGATTAATTCTCAAACTGAACGCAGTTGGGATTCAAGGAAACACATGTACATGGATTAGGGAGTGGTTAACATGTAGAAAACAGAAAGTACTGATTAGAGGAAAAACCTCAAAATGGAGTGTGGTAACCAGTGGTGTACCACAGGGATCAGTATTAGGTCCTCTGCTATTCCTAATCTACATTAATGATTTAGATTCTGGTATAGTAAGCAAACTTGTTAAATTTGCAGACGACACAAAAGTAGGAGGAGTGGCAAACACTGTTGCAGCAGCAAAGGTCATTCAAAATGATCTAGACAAGATTCAGAACTGGGCAGACACATGACAAATGACATTTAATAGAGAAAAGTGTAAGGTACTGCACGCAGGAAATAAAAATGTACATTATAAATATCATATGGGAGATACTGAAATTGGAGAAGGAATCTATGAAAAAGACCTAGGAGTTTTTGTTGACTCAGAAATGTCTTCATCTAGACAATGTGGGGAAGCTATAAAAAAGGCTAACAAGATGCTCGGATACATTGTGAAAAGTGTTGAATTTAAATCAAGGGAAGTAATGTTAAAACTGTACAATGCACTAGTAAGACCTCATCTTGAATATTGTGTGCAGTTCTGGTCACCTCGCTATAAAAAAGAGATTGCTGCTCTAGAAAGAGTGCAAAGAAGAGCGACCAGAATTATTCCAGGCTTAAAAGGCATGTCATATGCAGACAGGCTAAAAGAATTGAATCTGTTCAGTCTTGAACAAAGAAGACTACGTGGCGACCTAATTCAAGCATTCAAAATTCTAAAAGGTATTGACAGTGTCGACCCAAGGGACTTTTTCAGCCTGAAAAAAGAAACAAGGACCAGGGGTCACAAATGGAGTTTAGACAAAGGGGCATTCAGAACAGAAAATAGGAGGCACTTTTTTACACAGAGAATTGTGAGGGTCTGGAATCAACTCCCCAGTAATGTTGTTGAAGCTGACACCCTGGGATCCTTCAAGAAGCTGCTTGATGAGATTCTGGGATCAATAAGCTACTAACAACCAAACGAGCAAGATGGGCCGAATGGCCTCCTCTCGTTTGTAAACTTTCTTATGTTCTTATGCTAGCATTATGTCTGTACAGGCACACTTGCTGTGTTACAGAACTGTACAGTACAGTTTAAGGCTGCGGTTCTCAAACTGTGGGTCGCTAATGGATGGTGTCATGATTCTGACTGGCACTAGCCTCATACATGGGTGAAAGTGGCCAATGGTCATTTTAACTAAAACTCCTGGGGCAAAACCAAATTGAAGGTCTAACTGCTGAGCGTAGAGAAGCAAATGTTTATTTGTTTTATTTATTTATTTATTTATTTTTTAAGCAATAAAGAAAAATCACAGAAAAACAACAATATGCCACAATATGTCTTTCAAAAGAGCAGCACCCTCGTGCAATCGGCATGTTGGAGGCTGGACTAGGGCAGCGTATTGTGGCTCGCCGTCTTGGGTGCTCACAGCCTGCAACTTCAAACCGGACGAGACAGTATAACCAGACACACACTGTCAATGACAGGCTACAAACTGGGAGTCACAACAGCTGCCCAAGATCGACCGATCATTTTGCAGCACCTTTATGATCTCAATTGTTAATCAGCACAATAAAAAGTCACTGCACCTGCTCCATACTGTTAAGGAGAACATTTTTTTATTGAGAAAAAAAAATTATATATTATATATTAAAAATACAAAACTGAAAGATCATAATTGGAAGCACCTTTGGCAGCAATTACAGCTGTGAGTGTTGGGATAGGTCTCTACCAACTTTGCACACCTAGATTTGGCAATATTTGACCATTCCTCTTTACAAAACTGTTCAAGCTCATAGTTGAGTCTTTGCTTTGAAATGCACTACCCAGCAGAGGGAACTTACAAGAACTGCTGAATTTATCTTGAAAGCATGTGGTGAATCACTACAATTTAACACAGGTGGAGACCACTTAACTTGGTGTGTGATTTTGAAGGCAATTGGTTACACCTGAGCTAAGTTAGGATTGCTATTACAAGGGGGGTGGACACTTATCCAACCAAGCTATTTTAGTTTTTAGTTTTAATTAATTTTCTACAAATTTCTATAATTTTTTTTTTTCACTTTGAAGTTGAGGGTTAGGATGTGTAGATAAATGGGGGGAAAAAAACTATTTTAATTCCATGCTATAAAGGTAAAAATTTTGAAAGGGGGTGCAGACTTTCTATAGGCACTGTGTGTGTATACATATATGCACACACACACACACCAATGACCAATGTTAATTTTGTTGACGAAAATATTCGTTGACTAACTGTTTTCCATTGTAGTTAATGACGCAACACTGATGAAAATGATCCACAATGACTACATTTTTTTGCGTTTTTGTTTGTGAAAATAAGACTACACGAAATCAGTTTGACTAAAATCTGAGGTTCACCATTTGCGCTTTTACCTCCTGTCTACCTGTCATATCTGTCTTAATGTGTAATTAATAAGTTATTCTTCTAAAATGTAAGGGTTTACAATATTTAATATTCCGCCTTGACCAGCGACATGCAATATGAGCTGGTGGTACACGCTGTGCGTGCGTGCAAACAATGACACACTTCAGTCAGAGTGCTCTGCCAGTTTCACCATGAGAGAGTGTCTACGTGAGAATAAACAAAATGGGATTTCTCTTATTCAAATCTTATTTTGAAAATGTTATAGTCAGTGTGTAATATGTCTTTTGTGTGGGTTTCACAACATGCAATGGTCATCAGCAAAGAATGTTGTTTCATTGCGTTTATTAGATGTAGCTAGCTGGCTAGCTGTTTACCTAACTGAGAAAATACTGTAATAGTGGCAACATGTTGGATGCATTCCATAATGCATGTAGGCATTACATTTTATTGACTTTTTCCAGAAGAATTTATGCACAGTGAAAGTGCCGTGATGAACCTGAAGCACCAGCTTGTCACTCTGTTTGCACGGCGTCATTAGCATATCACAAGCTGGTCAGTGGAATGCAGGATAGGTGCTGCTAATTCAGAGCTGTAAACACACAGGGCTGGTCTTTCATTGACCCTTATGAGCCTTGATACAGGATCACTCGTTGAGTTTTGATTTTGAAAAGACTAATCTCATGAGGACAGTTTAAAGTGCTCCTGGACTATGGTAGTTTTGAGACTGAAATAGTGTAGTTTCATGAAGGTTAGCATTAATAGTTTTCTATTAATGAGTTAAAGGATTTTGGACAGCATTGCACAGAAACTATACGATGGGGAAAAGCGGTGTGTGTGTCATCATAGATTGTCCGACAAGATGGAGTAGCACATACAATATGATCACACAGCTACTCCAGCTGAAGGAAGTCATTTGCCAGCTGGCTGACCAAGTGGGTTAGGACTGTCTCTTGCCTAGTGAATGGCAGAGACTGAGCTCATTGAAAGCGTTACTACTTCCATTTGCAGAGCACACAAAAATCCTTCAGAGTGACGCAATCGGTGCGATTACATGGCACTTCAAATCCTGTTCAAATACGATTAACAGAGCTTCAGAAATCCTGCCATGTAAACTCTGCAAATCAGATTTGGAAATCAGATTTCTCTCCGTAATCTGATTCCGGGTAAATCGGATTTGTGGATGTGGGTTACCTGATTCAAATTCTTTTCAAATCGCTGCCTTGTAAACAGGGTGATCGGATTAGATCATGAATCCTTTTTGAAATCCAATCTTGCTGCCTTGTAAACGCGGTGATCGGATATTGCTGCTCTAGAAAGAGTGCAAAGAAGAGCGACCAGAATTATTCCGGGCTTAAAAGGCATGTCATATGCAGACAGGCTAAAAAAATTGAATCTGTTCAGTCTTGAACAAAGAAGACTACGCGGCGACCTAATTCAAGCATTCAAAATTCTAAAAGGTATTGACAGTGTCGACCCAAGGGACTTTTTCAGCCTGAAAAAAGAAACAAGGACCAGGGGTCACAAATGGAGTTTAGAAAAAGGGGCATTCAGAACAGAAAATAGGAGACACTTTTTTACACAGAGAATTGTGAGGGTCTGGAATCAACTCCCCAGTAATGTTGTTGAAGCTGACACCCTGGGATCCTTCAAGAAGCTGCTTGATGAGATTTTGGGATCAATAAGCTACTAACAACCAAACGAGCAAGATGGGCCGAATGGCCTCCTCTCGTTTGTAAACTTTCTTATGTTCTTATGTTCTTATTACAATGTTATTTCAGCAGTGCGCATGTGTACTAAAAATCACAGCAGTCCTGCACATGAACGATTGTGTGCGTTTGGGTTGAGCATGATGTCTTCTCAGAAGGAAGCATCTTACTTATTTAACCCATACAGTATAACCGAGCTCATTGAAAGCAACAGCTGTACGTAACAACACTGGGATGTAATCGTTAGTATGGCCCTGTCTGTCTTGCTCTAGAGCTAAATGGTTCGTGTGAATGTTAAATTGCATCAATATCATCAACATTGAAATGCACATTAGGAAAAATGTATAATCGATCTGCATCCTGACTGGAAAGAAGTTGTGAAATAGAGAGGAGAATAGCTGTAGCCTCGGAGGCTTATCTGTGGTGGCTCGACTGGTGGCTGCGCCTGCAGGTTCTAAAAATGTCATCAGCATTTAACCCCTATCAGGTAAGAAAATGAATCAATAATTATTTTTTTTTAAATAAATGATTTTATGTATATAAACAAACATAACAAGATGAGGTCTCTCTAAATTGAGCAATTTATAAGTAGGGAAATCTGATTACATCAATGCCATGTACACCGAGATAACTATCGCATTGGCTTACCCAATTGCCATGTAAACTCTGTACTCAGATTTTGAAATCTGATTCCGTGGAATCTGACTGCAGAGAATCTGATTACTTCATGCCATGTAAATGTAGGCGATTGTCACTTTCATTGCTGGTTCCAGCTCTCCTGGATCTCCTTGCCTACTTGGAAGACTGCTATCACAGTCGCTACAGAGACTTGGCTGCAGTGTCCTACAGCATGAAGACAAGCACGGAGGAGCGTTTTGAATATTTTTTAGACCCAACTGCAGAGAATTTTTGTCCCCTTGCTGCCACGGCTTGCTTCCTTACCAGACCATTGCAGCAGACACACTTGTCGAAAATGAAGACAGTGAGATCATGTAGGTGCTGCAGCAAGTAGAGGACTATATCACCAAAACTGCTCAAAGTACTCGTCAGGATGACAAAACCAAAAGAGACCCCTCCAAGTTGTCCATCACCAAGAAAGTCAGATTTAATTTCTTCTTGAAAGCAATACAGAGACAATGGGCCTTGTCTTCGACAAGCACTTCAGAAGTACAAACAAGTGCTATCGCAGCCTTGTTGTGATGAGAACGGCATTGCATTTTGGTCTGCACAAAGCAGTGCAGTTTTTCCAGTGCTGAAGTTCTTTGTGCTGTGCTTGCCATACCGGCATCAGGTGTTACCGGTGATGTTAAATTTGTGAGATAAAATTGGGACATCTGGTATTGGGGGGAGACGCAGGAATTCACCTTGTGGATTAGGAAACTTCAATATACACAGGGATAAGCATATTAATGTTATGATGAAACAGAAACAGCTTGTTAGGTACTACTGATATGATGGTTAAAGACAGTTAACTTTGAAGACAAGTTAATTAGTTCACATATGTATGGAAAAAAAATATTTTTCATGTTTTCCAGAATGTAATCCAAGACATTCCCATGCACACTTCACTTTGAGTGACTTTTGTAGTTGACACAATTCAGAGTCTGAGAAAGAGTGACCAATGAAGAGTGAATTAAATCTTTCAAAATTCCATTTTTAAGATTTTTTGTTTAATGATGACTTTCTTTCTTAGACAAACATGTAAAGGCGGTCAAATTGGAGGTCAAATAAACAGTTTTGAATGTAAATTAGTGCATTGTTTCTCTTATTTTCTTAGAGTAATAGTTAAGGTTCCTTATATGTTTTATTCATTTGTACCTTGCTTAAATTGTTTTGGCAAGTAATAAAGTTGCCACACAATTTTCGTATGGATTTAAATGCTATCAAATTAGAACTGTCAAAGTAAAAAAAGGAACTAAACTTAATTTCCTTAATATTTCAAAGACTAAAATTGAATTAAAATGTATTCAAGTTTTAGTCGATATGACTAAATTAAAGTGCATGATTAAAATGTGATTAAAACTAATGCAGTTGTAGTTGACTAAAACTAACAGAGGTTTTAGTCAATTTTTAGTCGACAAACTAAATAAATGTGCATGACAAAAATGTGACTAATAGACATTTTAGTCGAATTGACTGAACATGACAATCAAAAACTGATGACTAAATTAACAAAGGCTGGGAGAAACACTGGATTTTCATGTTCGAATATTCGCTCATAATTTAAACATTCATTCGGATATTTGTTTGTTTTCAAAAAGTAATAAAAGTCATTATATTGCTCAGAACGCAGACAGAGACAGCACAGCAGCAGGGGTGTGGCCCATGTGCATGTGCTTTTATTTTACAGCAAAACGTTACAGTATGTAACACGTTAAAGTAGAAATATATTCCAGCAATAAAGAATATGTTGAGTAGGGCTTACTTTACCCCAGTGAATCAACTACTTTGCTAAATAGCTGATCATGTTAAATATTGTTTTGTTTATTTCCGAAATGTAGTACATACAGTTGACACTGCATTTTACTTATTTACCTGTTTTTCATTCATTATCATTGCCATTTCTAAAGTATTAACATGAGGTTTACTTGTGCCTTTTGTAGCTCAACAAGCAAACAAAAACTGAAATGTAACTTTAAGCACTTAATATAAACCAAATGTGGAAATGGCATTGTAAAATGAAGGGAAAAAAGTTTACTGTTTTGGTTCTCGTTTATTACATTTTGAAATAAAAGAAAGTTGCAATAAACATATAATATATACAATCTATATAAAAATCACTACACAACATTTCCAGCAAGTTGGGAACTGTTTAAGTGAAGCATTTCAAAATTACATTGTACCAGGGCAGTAGGAAAGCCCTGCTGTTTAATGTATTGTTTTTTTATTTTAAATAGGATCAGTGAAGGCAGTTGCCCAGCCTGACCTTAGGTCTGTTTGTATTTTGTGTTCGTGATTTGTTTTATTTCAAATCTTTTATTTTGCTCTGTGAGCAAGTGTTCATTTTTTATTTTGTGTTTTTTTATTTTTGTTATTAAATAAAAACTGTGCACGCCGTGTATTTTGTAAACTGCAGCTACCTGACCTGTGTGTGCTTTCTTCTGGATGCCATTTCCTGCCACAGATGTGCTTGCCTTTTTTCTGTCCCACGTTTTATTTTGCTCTAAAGCAGCACAGTGTTTTTTTTCAGGTGGCCTTCCATAGAGATCAGTATGCGTGCGTGTACATAATCTGGTTTCTTTATTTTTTGCTGTCTAAAACTTTTAAATAGAGGCTCAAGAGCTGCTCTGTTGATCCTATGCTTATTTATAATTTTTTAAATATATTAATCTCACATATCACACACAGATCTTTTTCATTTGCCTTTTTTTATCTATCACTCAACTTCTGGTGAGGTGATAAGTGTAAGGTATTTTTGTCATTTGCAGCAGAAACGAACATCTGGTTTTTGTATTTGAATACATGTCAAAAAATATTAATTTCACTATTCTGATATTTGTCCCAGCACTAATTAACATATATAATTTGGTCTTTTAAAAAGCATATGTGCTATTTTTATTTATTTATGTATTTATTTAGTAAATGTAACACTTTCACAAAACAACCGTTCTTTCGGGCCACTGTCAGTCACAATAAAATGAAAACAATGAAAACACAAGACAGCTGAGCTGCATTTCTATAATCTCAATCGACCATTACAGCTACGTACTTGGCTTCCTGTACTTTTGATTTTATTCGTGTTGAATCTTGTTGGAGGTACATGAGAATGCCGTGGGTATTGACAAGTGATTGCTTAACATGCTGTCTTAGTCAGAAAGAGAAAGTAATTCCACACAATTCCCTCTATTTGAGGAACTGGTGCCTTCATCATGCCCTCTGAATGCCAGTTCTTGCTTGCCAAGGTAAACAGAATCAATCTGGCTTTGTTCAAAAGTTGAGTGCTACAATGGCTCGCAAGTGACTTTGGGAACGCTCATGTTTTTGTGCTGACTTCAACTGGACATCCTTAGATTTCTACAGCCAATGCTGTTCCATATCACCTTTTCTGTATTGAACAAAAGACAGTTCCAGCATTGACAGCTACCGGTAAGTCACGGATACCTTTCATAATTTGAGTGTTGGAAGTGGCGAGTATATCCCTTCCCTTCCTGTGTCAGTTCTGGTATTTGTGATGTATATCTCCCTTTTTTTTTTTTTTTAACAATTCTTCTGAGAAAGTTCGTAATCAAATCGACTATGAAGTAATTTGTAAAAAGCAATTTTAATTATTACTTCAAAGTTCTCAATAGCGGTCTCTATAATATTATTAACAACATTGTGAGAAATTCAGCTATTCTTACACAGATGGCATATTCATCTCCCGCTTCTGTTCAGTAAACGATTGGACAGCTGCAAAACCAGGGCAGATCGTTCACCTTCCCATTTTTTAAACTCACAAGACCTTCAGCTGAAGTACAGAATAGGTTAGATAGTGTGGAGATAATAAAACATTTAAAAATAGTACAGCACACCACCAGTAATGTGCCTGCTTTTCATGTTGCTGCTCTTGTTGCAGGTTCATCCACAAAAACTTTATATTTTGCATTTTATAATTAAAATAATTGGATACCTGTAGCATACTGTGTTCTATTTCAAATAAGCAAAGACAATGTTGAAAATCATGTTGTGATTTCCTATTGGAAATGAGCAGGTTCGGCTAGTGACTTATTGTATTCTTTTTATTTTTGTATATCAAATGTGCAAATAGGCTAGCGGCACATTATATGGCAACTTATTTGTTGTACATTGTGAACTATGCGCACATGCCTGCTGTATTGTGTGCTGTATACTATATATATATATATATATATATATATATATATATATATATATATATATATATATATATATAAATGATATCATAATAGGATATTCTACTGCAGTAAAATCTAAAATAGAACGGTAAAATTCAACGAACAGCTTTTATTTGGTATAACTGTAGAAAACCAGATAAGATTAGTTTATTCAATAAGCATAGGTAATTTGTTCAGTGAACTCTAAATGTAGCAATCATCTATAAGTGACAGATAGTTATGTTTTTTTTTTATTTTTTTATTTAATTTAAGAAAGCTACTACCTTGTAAACCCATGCTAGAACTAAGAATACACAGTATTTATGCTTTATAAAGTAGAGCAAAACTATTTTTTTCAAAGATAGTGTAAAGTACATTTCACCTCCTGGCCAGCAGGGCACTCATTTCTTCCATCAGACCACCACCTCCCACTGAAAGGGGTCCATTTCCACGACTGGACTCTGCTTTTGATGGAGTGGAACTTATGGCACCTGCAGCAGCAGAATTGGATACATCTTCATTCTGTTTAAAAGAAATGATTGACCAATGGATTACATAAGACTGTTTATGATCTCAGGAACAGTGGTACAACAAATAGAACAATCAATAAAATGAAAAATTGTACACGTTTGAAATAGCCTCCCTTTACTGTGGTAGCCATGGCCAGCTATAAAAGTATGGTGCGATATCAATCAATCAACCAATCTTTATTTTATATAGCACCTTTCATAGTGGAACACCACCACAAAGCACTTTACAAGATGCACAAAATACAAGAAAATCCATAATACTTTAAATAGAGAAATACATGATATACAGTGGAAAGTACATAACGTTAGGTTATTACCATAACCCTGGTTCCTTGAAAAAGAATGAAAACACTATGTAACACAATTTTTGTTCCTGGGTAGTAAGTGTTATTTCCTAATTGCTTATGCCTCAAAAGTATAGAAAATGGCTATTATTCCCACAAACTTTGTTTTTGTGACCAGGACAGGTAAATTTCAAAATATCACTATTTCCAATGAGAAAACAGGAGCTTTTGTGTCTTCGTTCACATAAAGTCCGAAAAAAACAACATATGAATCCAAATTAACATGTATTTATACTAAAGTAATACAAAAAAGTAAATTTACAGTATAATCGTAAATCTCGAAAACTACTCACTTCTAAATCTTTTGTAGTCATTTTTGTATTACTTTAGTATAAATACATGTTAATTTGGATTCATATGTTGTTTTTTTCTGACTATGTGAACGAAGACACACAAACGTGCCTGTTTTCTCATTGGAAATAGTAATATTTAGAAATTTACCTGGTGAAAGCCCCTGGTGGCTATAATGTCCCCCGGTAATGGGGAGTCCATCTATTTGTACTCCAAGCATATCGCATCTGCCACCCAGTGCGCTAGACGTTTCTTCAATAGGGCCTGACCTCTAGGGTGGGACCCACAGCAGACACAGCTGCTTGGACTGTCTCCAGGACGCCATCCTATCCAGATAACAGCGCAGAGCCCAAACTGAACATAGCGTGTGCTGTCTACGGTCCTCCTCTGACTCGTGCGAGGGAGGTCTGAAAGTTTCCAAAACCACTGGTTGGTTAATATGGAATGAGGATACTACCTTTGGCAAAAAGGATGGATTTGTTCTTAATGTTACCCGCGAGTCATTTCCCGTGAAAGCCATACATGTGTCATCAATTTACAGCGCATGAAGCTCAATTACTCATCCGGCAGACATAATGGCTATTAAAAATGCCACCTTCAATGAAAAAGGGCGTAGTTCTGCTGACGCCATGGGTTTAAATGGGGGACCCATAAAGACTTGCAGTACCAGTTCTAGATCTTACTTGGGGACCATACTTTTCATGGGAGAAGGAAGCCTCCGACCCCCTTTAAGAAATTGCACTGCCAGGGAATGTGCCCCAGGGGACACCAGGTCAATTTTGTCATGGCATTTGGAATGTGCGCAAACTAGCCAATCGTCCACATATTTCAGGATCCGAACACCCCACAGCCTGAGTGGAGCCAGTGCTGCATCCATGCACTTTGAAAATGTGCGGGACACCAGCGAGAGGTCAAATGGCAGCCCGCAGAATTCGTACACATTGCCTTGAAAGGTGAAGCGCAGATATTTTTTGTGCATGGGACGAATCGGGACGTGAAAGTAGGCATCTTGCAGGTCAATTGATGTGAACCAGTTGCCCGGTTGGACGGACTAGAGGATACACTGCGCTGTTAACATATTGAACTTCCTCTGTTTGAGGAACAAGTTGAGGACCCTGAGGTCCAGAATTGGTCTGAAACCGCCATCCCTTTTGGGCACCAGGAAGTACCTGGAGTAAAAGCCGCTGAAGTCATTGCTTGGACTTACCAAGCATACAGCGTTCTTCTGTTGAAGGAGTATCGCTCTTGCTGGTTCGACGGTGGTAAGGAGCCCTCCCTTGAATGGTGGCGGACCAATGCGGAATTGTAAAGCGTATCCGTGTCTCATTGTCGATAGCACCCAGCCTTGCCATGGGTCGTTGCTGTTGGTCAGTCCGGTTGTGGATGGGTTTGGTGGCAGCAGGGCCGGTCTCCCTTGGGCTTGGGAGGGAGTAGGTCTTTCTTAGGCCCCGGCTTCCAGCCGGAGAACCGGTTACCCCTGGCCGGCGGTGGTCCCTTGCTGCCAGCTCTGCCTCTACCTGCTTGTCTGCTCTGGGGTGGAGGGCAGTGTTCAGACCCTTTTGCCCTAGCAGGCTGTGAATGCCACCTTGGACGCCGACGGTAAGCCAGAAGACGCAAGAATTTGTCCCAGATGTCTGCCCCGGTGTAATGGGGGTTATCCAGTAACACCACCCTCTTGGTCTCCACGACCTAGGCTTGTGTCAGCCACAAATGCTGGTGAGCGACCTCCCTGATGCCTAGCCTAACTCCCCCATTAGGTCAGTCATCATCTTTGCAACCGCCTGGAGCTCCCCTATGTACGCCTGCAGCGTCTCTGCTAACTGGGTCTGGCAGAGCACCATTACAGCCATGGCGTTCGCTGCTTTAACTGACAGCGCTGCCGAAGCGTACGCTTTCCTTAGCATTGCATCCATTGTCCTGCAAGGCTAAGGACAGGCTGGGTCCTTATCCCCCTTGGTGAAGGTGAAACCAATAGTGGGGAATGTGCCTAGGCCCGCTTCTTGGGCTCCTGCAGTGTGCAGCAGAGACTCTGCTGTTCTGGAGGCTGAAGGTGCAGACACTGGGTTACTCCAGGAGGAGTGCACCAATTCCATGAAGTCCTGGCACAAAGGGAGGGCTTGCTGTGGTTGCCCTTTTTTCTGGAGGAAGTGGTTCCCCTTTCCCTCCTGTTCTGCCAGCCAGAGAACGTCAGTGGCTGCAGCTGCAAGCTGCATTAGCGCCCGGAACTCTTCCCTCCACGACATATGCAGCAGGGGCGGTAAGGAGCCCTCCACTGTGGCCTGCCCAATGGAAGTGGCTGGGTCCAAGACGTCTGATCACGACGCTGTGAAGGACATCTCGCCTGGGCTAGGAGGTCTAGGTAGTGGGGATGGGGAACGAGACTGTGGAAGTTGGGGATGCCTGATGGTATGGGGCAGTCTGCCCTACGATTTTAGTAGGGTCATTAGCATGGTCTGCTGAGCCCTTACAGTCTCCGCTAGCTCCGCAAAGCGCCGCTCGATCGAGCTTGAGCACCTTCGAGCCGACGGGAATCGTCTGCGCCTGCGCGGGGAAGGGGAGCAGTGGCTGTGCGGCAACCGCCTGTCCCCTGGTGAGCATCCCCTTGAGTGGTACAGCCTTGGCGGTGACCATCTCACCTCCCCTGAGAAGTGTCTGCACCTCTGTGTTGGTGGTGGGGAAGGGGAGGGTGACCCAGGTGTGCGGGAGAGCTCTCTGGTCATTGTAGCAGGGGGGAATGCTAGAGGACCTCTGCGGAGGGCCTTGGACGACTGACAACCTCCTCCCTTGGCTTGGGGAGAGAGACTCTGCTGGGGATAGGGCTGCTCTCCTGCGCTTAGTTCGTTTAGAGAACTTTCTACACGGACAGCAGTCCAGCTCACTTGCCAGTGCTTTGGCTGCATGATCTGGCCCTAATCATCTGACGTAGAACCGGTGCTCATCTTGCTTGGGCTGCTTCGCCGTGCACTTGTCGCACTGGCGGAAACCAGCGGATGACCCAGTCGACTGCACTGACATGGCGTCGTAGGCAGGGCTGCTGCACTTGGTACCGAGATCTAGTGGTTGGTGCTGAGTCAATCTGTGCAGAGGTTGGAGCCGATAGTAGCGCGGTCGGTGACGGGCTGTAGATGGCTCCGAAGCTATTCAGCAGTGTCAGGATCAGCGTCGAAGAAGACACTGTCAGTGTCGAGAGGTCAGTGCAGAGTCAATCGGTGCCAGGCTGTAGACGGCTCCAAAGCTAGTCACCGGTGCAGAGTCAATCGTTGATCGGCGTTGAGGAGAGCGCTATCAGTGCCGAGTCAAATGGTTCCGAGGTTTGTGCCGATGGTAGGCGCGGTCGGCGCCGGGCTCTAGATGATTACACTGGTGCAGAGTCAAGTCAATCGTGGTCGGGTAGGCGCTGTTTTTCTCAGCCTCAAGGTCAGCAGGAAAACCGCAGTCGATGCCGGGGTATGCAGCAGATTCAGTCAGCGTGGTCGCCGAAGGCAAGCGCGGCCGTGCTAGGAGAGCCTGAGGCTTGAGAGCGGCGCTAGGCCCGGGCTGTTTTTTTTTTTTTGGTCGCTGTGGCAGATTAAATCGGCTTAGAGGATGACGCCGCGAGCCTGTGGGGTCTCCTAACAGCACCAGAACAGCTCTCAACACGGTATCTAAAAACTACACAAAGCCTCACGCAGCGAAAAGAGAGTAATGGCCGCTTATCAATCTCCTGAAGAGGGATCAAAACCAGCTCTAGTCAGTAAAGTGACGGGAGAATTAGGTAGTAGCACACTCAAACGCTCAAAAGCATGATTAAATTTGATGGTAAAAAAACAACAAACCAGCCAAATTCGGGCAAAGAAAGCACGAAGAAATCTGTGCCCTGTCTCTCTGAAGTGAGAGAAAATGGTGATATGCTACTGTGAGGACGTACCTCTTCAGCAGGAGGTGGGAGGGACTTCCCCCTCACAGCAGGGCCCTGACAGGGCAGCTTTTTATATATGCTCAGTGATTGGCGGTCAGAGAGGGCTCTTCCCATTCAGTAATAGTTGTCATTTCATTGAAAGAGAATACATGATAAGTAGCATAGTATATGCCGCACGATAAAATTTAGGTCAATGCGATGTGCGATTTAGTTAACCTGTCATGTATCTTCTGCACGCTAGAGGGTGTTATCTGATTAGAAACTAGTTGGTCACAGATTACTACTGAAATACAAAGCTTCACCAGCTGGTGTCACACGCTGAAGATGAAATATTCTAGAAATGTGTAGAAAATTAATAAAAAATAAAAAATGAAATAGCTTAGTTGGATAAGTGTCCACCCCTCTTGTAATAGCAATCCTAAATTAGCTCAGGTGTAACCAATCGCCTTCAAAATAACACACCAAGTGGCCTCACCTGTGTTAAATTGTAGTGATTCACATAATTTCAGGATAAATTCAGCAGTTCCTGTAGGTTCCCTCTGCTGGGTAGTGCACTTCAAAGCAAAGACTCAGATCAGGGGATGGGTATAAAAAAAAATATCAAAAGGCCTTGAATATCTCTTGGAGCACAGTCAAGACAATTATTAAGAAGTGGAAATTGTATGGCACCACCAAGACCCTGCCTAGATCAGGCCGTCCCTCAAAAGCGAGCAAGGAGACTGATCAGAGAGACTACCAAGCGGCCAATGCCAACTTTACAAGAGCTACAGACTTTTATGGCCAAGACTGCTGAAAGTGTGCATGTGACAACAACCTGTGACATCCCATGCACTCCATAAATCTGGCCTGTATGGTAGGGTGGCAAGAAGGAAGCCATTATTCAAGAAAGCTCACCCTGAATCCTATCTGAAGTATGCAAAAAAAAAACCCCAAAAAACAACACTGTAGCCAAATTTCCCCCATTGTATGCTTATTCACAATGAAACACTTAATGTCCAAATAGGCTACAATTGAAACTGGCAGTGCAGTATCAAGCAATATTTGCTTACAATACCATTGGTAGTACACATGGCCAAGTAAATTATATCATTGAAAAGATTGTGCTGCAAAAAACAATATTTAAGTTTGCTATGTTTCATTTAGACATGTGAGAATTTTGACTTTTAAACAATTTATTCCCAAATTCAAGAAAAACCTCTAGCACTGGGGGTGGAAAAACAATGGGCAGTAACGGGGTTAATACACCACCTGGCCACTCGCAAGAGGGTGGCTGAAGAAAAGCTGGGGGTCCTCACAGCCGATGCCTTGTACCTGGCATGGTAGGGGTACCCTAAATACCCACTGGCCATCCAAGAGGACCTGACCATGGAAGCGTTCGTCCGTGGCCTGACCCCAAGCCAGCTCAGCTATTGGGTCTAGCTTGCCAGCCCAAGCCCTCAGAGCAAGCCCTCATCCTTACTGAACAGGTCAAGGCTATGCTTGAGGAGGGTGAGTGAGGTCAGACCACCACAGAGGTCTGCCGTGCCCTGGAGGAAGAGGAGGTCTTCGCTGTCAGGAAAAAAAGGGGCAGAACCCGGTCCCTCCCAGAAGCATCTGACAGCGCCACGTCTTCGCCCAGGGTGTCCAACCCATCAGAAGAACCAACGAGGGATGTAACCTCCCTCGCTCTGTATCCCATAGCACCCCCACTGTGAGAGGACTGTCCTACCACTGGGGAAAGGACTGCTAAATCCCCAGCTGCCTCGGCAGCCGAAGATGCAGTGGAGGCGCGAAGATCGGCAGAGTCCTGGGGGGGGGGGGCTGTCCCAGGGCCAGAAGGACCAGCTACGGGAGCTGCTGAGGGAGTGCACAAACATCTTTGCAGCCACAGTGGAGGACTGTAGTTGTACCAGCCTGGTCCAACACGGAATTAAAACGGGAAACATGGCCCCAACCTGGCAGCGGCCGCACCCGTTACCCCTGGTGAAGCATGAGGAGGTAGAGGAAGTGCTTTTAAGAACAGCTCACACCCTTGCAAAGCATTCTGATTTTGAATGGATGTGTGACCTGGATCAAAAGGATTACATGTGGGGTAAACCTACAGAAATTCTAAAACAGGCACAGTAGTGTATTCATGCTATTGCAAGGACCCAGCGTCAAGCCCAGTTAACCAGAATGGCAACTGCTAAATATTTGATCAGTTATCTCCGATTGTTCTACATATAGTTTGATTACTGAGGCAGTGATATGCTATGTATATGTCAATGTTATTGGAGTTCAGAATGTGGGTAAGTCAGATGTAGAAACCCAATCAATGTATCTGAGAATGACCATTAATGTTTAGTATATCTGCTTTTTTTTTAATATAATAAAAAAAAATCTAAATTGTTCATTTTTTAGGAATGTAAAATGTAAGTTTACATAAATTTTTTAGGGACACAATTGCTGTAGTTCATTCCAAATCAGGAACTTCACATAAAGGACTAGTAAGTTTATATAAAGACTAGCAAGTTTCACAAGATTCTAGTCCTTAGGACTAGTACCACAATTTTGTTAGTTTCTAACCCTGCCTGGTGAGCAGGTAAGTTCTGCCACTGCGACCATGGAAGCCCTGCTAGAGCTTCCGGAATGGGAGTTCCAGTGCCAGCAGGGTTTGGACGCTGAGCTGGCACTGCTACTCCGCTGTGTATTGGTGGAGCAGCACCCAGCAAGGAATGTGGTGTCGGCCCTCTCCCTGGGGGTGAAGATGTTGGAAGCCCAGTGGTGGGGCTTATGCCTCAGGGTGTGTGTGCTGTACTGTGCTGTGCTTGTGCATGGACAGACCCTGCAACGGGACAAGCTCTTACCTCTTTGGTTGGCCACAAGACACTTTGGTGTAGCCAAGACCCTGGGCAGGTTCTGGAAGTTGTTCTACTGGGGGTGGTGCAGCCGAGATGTGGAGACCTACGTTCGCCACTACGACCAATGCACCACCCTAAATGGTCCCCTGAGCCACTCCGATGCTTCACTCCAGCAGTACCAGGTGGGGGCACTGCTAGAGCGAGTGACAGTGGACATCCTAGGACCTTTTCTCTGGACAGAGAGAGAAAACCGGTATGATCTGGTGGCCATGGACTACTTCACCAAGTGGCCCGAGGTGAACGACATCCCAGACCAGAGTGCCACCATCTGCGCAGAAGTGCTGCTAGATGGCATGTTCAGCCAGTTCAGGGTCCCGGACGAGCTTGACCAGGGGCGGAACTTTGACACAGATGCTCGAGGGGATGTGCCGGCGGCTGGGTATTTGCAAGAACCGGACAACACCTCTCCACCCGCAGAGTGACAGCCTGGTGGAACGGTTCAACAGGACCCTCGTCACTCAGCTTGCCATTTGGACCTCCCAACACCAGCGTGATTGGGACCAGCACCTGTCCATGTTTCTGATGGCCTACCTGGTGGCCATCCAGTTGTCCACTGGGTGCACACACGCGGTGCTCATGTTCGGGAGTAGGCCGCCAACTGTCAACCCCACCCTGATCCGGCTAGATCGGAATACCTCCAGCAGCCCCAGAACCAACTGGACGATGTGCACACTTTCGCCCGGTAGCACTTGTTATCGGCAGGCCAGCAGCAGAAGCGGGATTATGATACCTGTTGCCGAGGACAGTTTCCAGGCTGGTGAGCAAGTCTGGGTGTAATGCCCCGGTGGAAGAAAAGGCTCTGTCCCAAGCTGACCAGCCATTGGGAGGGCCCCTGCAGAGTTGGAACAGCTCTTTGACATGAGGCTGCGGACAAGGAGCCGGGTGGTGGGCCTCCACCAGGACCGTCTGGCCCCTTATCGTCCCAGGATGGACACAATTGTCCCTCAGACCATCAGGGAACACACCACGGGGCGCCAGGACAGTGCCCCCTGTCTCACTGGGCAACAGGACCCAGTCCGGAGCAGGCTCCCAACCATATTTCCCTCACCCAAGGTGAAGCCAGTGTTCCTGTCGGCCGCCTTTGGGACCATGGGACTATGTGTGGGACAAAGGACAGCAGGCGAACAGGATGTTCGGCCCCAAGGTGGGAGCAATTAATGAGCGTGGTAGACTGAACACTGCGCTGCCTACCACATGCTGTGTAAGGGGTTTGTCTCCAGACTGGCAAGAGTACGTAAATTAGTTGCGCAAAGGACACTGGTGTTGGCAGGGCTCTACATTTAGATTTTTTACTACTGGCCCCATGGGCCACCGAGGTAGTGTTTTTACTGGCCTAGTAATAGCAAGTACATAACTGTATCACCCTGCTCGGCAAATTAATAGCAGAGTAATGTGTTGGGTTGTGTGTTAGCACCATTCAAAAATAAAATAAACAATCTTATGGATTATTTGTTTAACCATTCTGATTATGTGTATACCATATGTTTAAATGGTAATAGCTGATCTAGGTTTTTAAATCTGGCTTTTTGTACATTTAACATGTTTTGACTAGATGACACTATAAAAATAAAGCAATGAGTAATCATCTGCAATAGTCACCCGATGTTTAATGTTTTTATTATTGTGTTATTTTATATATTGTTATTAAAAGTACGAAGGCCACTCTTGAAATCAGGACTTAAAGGATGTGCTGCAGTAAGAATACCTCTGTTAAGAAAGGGGAACAAGACTAAAAGGCTAAAATATGCACCGAGTGGCGCATCCAGCAAAGGCGCTCCACGTGAATGTGCCTTATAGGCTGGGGATTGCAGGTTCGAGTCCAGGCTATGTCACAGCTGACCGTGACCGGGAGCTCCCAGGGGATGGCGCACAATTGGCCAAGCGCTGCCCAGGTAGGGAGGGCCTTACATCAGCGACCCTTGTGGCCAATGGGGTGCCTGTGGTTCTGCAGTGGAGTCTCCAGATCTGTGTTGTCCTCCGGCACTATAGGTCTGGTGGCCTCGCAGTGGATCCGCAGTGCAAAGTATGATGGATTGGCAGAAGCACGTTTCGGAGGATGCGTGCTCCAGCCTCCGTTCCCTGAGTCGGCATCAGGGTTGCTAGCGATGGGCCGAGGATACAGATAATAATTGTACACACTAAATTGGGGAGGGAGACGACTAAATTTATACAAAAAAAAAAAAAAAAGCACAGAGAACTTGGACTATGGAATAATGGTCAAAGCTGCTTGGACTGTTGATGGGTGGACAATGACACCAGTGCCTTCTGCCAGTTCTATTGTAAATTCAACGCTTGTCTTCTTTCTATTCCTTAAGGATATTATCTTCAAGTATTGCTCATCCTTGTTGGACAGCTTTTTGGGTCTTCCAGTCCTGAGTTTGTCAATTAGATGATGTTTCTCTGTATTTGCTGATTATGCTTCACATACAACATCTTAAATCGAGTGATGCGAGCTATTTCACTCAATGTTTTTCTTTTTTTATGCAAGTCAAGGTTGTTATGATAGTGGAGGCTTTGAGAAAATTGTTGATGCTCATAATGCATCAGAGTAGAAAAATGCAACAGGTCTAAGACTTTTGCACAGCAGTACATAGACAGCTAAACAGACAGATATACACACACTAACTATCCAGCATAAATTGCTCCTAACGCCCATTTACTAGCAAATTAGCGTTATCTTTGAATTAGTCAACCACTGTCTTTGTTTACACTGAGAGAATAAAACATTTGACAGTGGAGAAAGTTCAGTGTCAGTCAGTACTGAGATTGTTGTATCCGGGTCGATCCTGTACGTGATCGTTGTAATAGGGCTAATTTGCATTGAAAAATACAATTCTTGCTACTGGGATCGTTAACAACGGGCGTTTGTTATAAGAAGGGTTCACTATAGTGAAGTTAGCCTGTGTGTGTGTCTAATGTGTAATATATATATATATATATATATATATATATATATATATATATATATACACACACACACACACACACACACACACACACACACACACACACACACACACTGTGCAAAAGTTTTAGGCAGGTGTGAAAAAATGCTGTAAAGTAAGAATGGTTTCAAAAATAGACAAGTTAATAGTTTATATTTGTCAATTAACTAAATGCAAAGTGATTGAACAGAAGAAAAATCTACATCAAATCAACATTTGGGGTGACCACCCTTTGCCTTCAAAACAGCATCAATTCTTCTAGGTACACTTGCACACAGTTTTTGAAGGAACTCGGCAGGTAGGTTGGCCCAAACATCTTGGAGAACTAACCATGGTTCTTCTGTGAATTTAGGCAGCCTCAGTTGCTTCTCTCTCTTCATGTAATCCCAGACAGACTCGATGATATTGAGATCAGGGCTCTGTGGGGGCCATACCATCACTTCCAGGACTCCTTGTTCTTCTTTACACTAAAGATAGTTCTTAATGACTTTTGCTGTATGTTTGGGGTCGTTGTCATGCTGCAGAATAAATCTGGGGCCAATCAGATGCCTCCCTGATGGTACTGCAAGATGGAGAAGTCTCTGCCTGTACTTCTCAGCATTGAGGAGACCATTAATTCTGACCAAATCCCCAACTCCATTTGCAGAAATGCAGCCCCAACTTGCAAGGAACCTCCACCATGCTTCACTGTTGCCTGCAGACACTCATTCGTGTACCGCTCTCCAGCCCTTCGGCGAACAAACTGCCTTCTGCTACAGTCAAATATTTCAAATTTTGACTCATCAGTCCAGAGCACCTGCTGCCATTTTTCTGCACCCCAGTTCCTGTGTTTTTGTGCATAGTTGAGTCGCTTGGCCTTGTTTCCATGTCGGAGGTATGGCTTTTTGGCCGCAAGTCTTCCATGAAGGGCACTTCTGACCAGACTTGTCCGGACAGTACATGGGTGTACCAGGGTCCCACTGTTTTCTGCCAATTCTGAGCTGACGGCATTGCTGGACATCTTCCGATTGCGAAGGGAAGTAAGCATTGTGTGTCTTTCATCTGCTGCAGTAAGTTTCCTTGGCCGACCACTGTGTCTATGGTCCTCAACATTGCCCATTTCTTTGTGCTTCTTCAAAACAGCTTGGACAGCATATCTGGAAACCCCTGTCTGCCTTGAAATTTCTGCCTGGAAGAGACCTTGCTGATGCAGTATAACTATCTTGTGTCTTTTTGCTGTACTCAGTCTTGTCATGATGTATGACTTTAGCAACCTCACCTTGTTAGCCGAATCTGGCTGTTCCTCACCCAGTTTTATTCCTCCTACACAGCTGTTTCTGTTTCAGTTAATGATTGTGTTTCAACCTACATATTGAATTGATGATCATTAGCACCTGTTTGGTATAATTGTTTAATCATACACCTGACTATATGCCAACAAAATCCCTGACTTTGTGCAAGTGTACCTAGAAGAATTGATGCTGTTTTGAAGGCAAAGGGTGATCACACCAAATATGGATTTGATGTAGATTTTTCTTCTGTTCACTCACTTTGCATTTAGTTAATTGATAAATATAATCTATTAACACGTCTATTTTTGAAAGCATTCTTACTTTACAGTATTTTTTTCACACCTGCCTAAAACTTTTGCACAGTACTATGTGTGTGTATGTATATATATATATATATATATATATATATATATATATACACACACACACACACACACACACACTCTCACACACACAGTACCATGAAAAAGAACCATGCCTGTGCTGTTTATACTTTGGAAGATACTTTGTGATTTATTTAAGGCCATAGCCCTCCAGGCTGAAATTGCTGTGGGAGGCTGGGGGTTTAATAGGTTAAAGGGATTATTAGGGTCAGCTGTTTGAATACTTTGGTTAAGAAATTAGGCCTGATTTAGGCCAGCCCTGCCCAATATAAATCTAACTAGCTTTGGCCCTTACCATTAGAATTACATTGTCAGCAAACAGGTTCTAGAGGCACATCATGCCACGATCAAAAGAAATTCCCCAAGACCTCCTAGGAAAAAAAGTTGTTGATGCCTATCAGTCTGGAAAGGGTTATAAAGCCATTTCTAAGGCCCTGGGGCTTCAAGAGAAAGTTTGGGACAGTAGTGAATCTTCTCAGGAGTGGCCGTCCTGCCAAAATCTCTCTAAGAGCAAGGTTTAAAATCGTCCAGGAACTCACAAAGAACCCTAGTACATCATCCAGTGATTTGCAGGCCTCTACTGCCTCGGGTAAGGTCAGAGTTCATGACTCCACCATCAGAAAGACACTGGGCAGAAATGGGTTTCATGGCAGAGTATTAAGGCGGAAACCACTGCTCACTAAGAAGAACATGAATGCTCGTCTCAAGTTTGCCAAAAAGCTCCTGGATGATCCTCAAGAGTTCTGGAACAATGTTCTATGGACAGATGAGTCAAAAGTGGCCAACACTGTCCCCATTACGTCTGACGAACACCAAACACTGCATTCCACCGTAAGAACTTCATACCAACGGTCAAACATGGTGGTGGTAGTGTCATGATTTGGGGATGCATTGCTGCATCAGGACCTGGACAACTTGCAATCATTGAAGGAACCATGAGTTCTGCTCTGTATCAGAGAATTCTACAGGAGAATGTCAGTCCATCCATCCATGAGCTGAAACTCAAGCTGAAGCGCAGCTGGGTCATGAGACAAGACAATGATTCGAAACACACGAGCAAGTCTACATCAGAATGGTTGAAGAACAAGAAATTTAAAGTTTTGGAATGGCCTAGTCAAAGTCCAGACCTAAACCCCATTGAGATGTTGTGCCAGGACCTAAAACAAGCAGTTTATACTCAAACCCACAAATGTCACAGAGTTGAAGCAGTTCTGCATGATGGAGTGGGCCAAAATTCCTCCACTGTGCTGTGAGAGACTGATCAATAACTACAGGAAGCGTTTGGTTGCAGTTATTGCTGCTAAAGGTGGCATAACCAGTTACTGCGTCTAAGGGGGCGATTACTTTTTCACACGGGAGCATTGGGTGTTGCATAACTTTTCTTAATAAATAAATGAAATAAGTACCAAAAATGTGTGTTATTTGTTCACTCTGTCCGTTTTATCTAATATTAGATTTTGGTTGAAGATCTGATAACATTCAGTGTCAAAAATATGCAAAAATGCCAAAAATCAGACAGGGGGGCAAATACTTTTTCACGGCACTGTGTGTATATATATGTGATGAGATATCGCTACCCATCTTTACTTGTGACCACACAAATAAAAGGTTTGTTGCCCCTTTAAACACTGACCCAACACAACGTGAGCTGACCCGCTAGTTTTAAATTTACAAAATAACAAAAAACTAAAACTTAGCTCTCTTCGAGCATTAACTACAAATTTCAGGCACCTACCTAAACAACTGGACAGGTAAGCTGTTTATCGGTTGACAAAACAGAGAACAGTTTCACACAACATGAGCACAAATAGGCTTCACGCAGTACCTTTGAATTTAACTAAGCACACTCAAATCGGACTTCTTCCCACAGTAGAGTCAGAGCAGGCTGCCTGCTGTTCTTAAATACACTGCAGCTAGCTGCAATTTGCAATGTTTGCCAGCTGACCGTAATTAACAAAAACAATTCTCAATAATACAATTAATAAACAACAGTGCAATAACAATAACAACAGTTTTTATTTTTACAGGGCTTTCTGCCCTGTCTCACAATATATACACACACACACTTTGTATATCCCTGTTGACAGGTCTATGCATCCCCAGCAGGGGATAATAAACACAAACACTACGATAACTTCCGCTAATAATACTACTAGCAAGCTGGCAAGCATTATTTATCTTGAAATTAGACTAAATCAGACTGCAGAAATGTGTAACTATGTGATTATATTTACTTGAGTATAGGCCTACCAAGATGCAAAGTAACTACAAGCATGAACTCTTCCCTGTTTGTTGAAGTGGTTATAATACACAAACATTTCAACTTTTCACTTACCCTTGGCACTTTCCGTAATTTGGCTCCAGCTAATGCAGCTGCTAATCCAGCTAGCGGGCGGTTCTCCTCGGAGGCCGGTGAGAACCCAGCAGCAGGAGCAAGAGGGAGAGGCGGAGCCGGGGGTGGGGCCAGGGGAGGGGCCTGGCATGGAGGAGGAGGTGGCGGCCCTGGAGGGGGAGGGGTTCCAAAGGTTAGGGGAAGAGGGGGAGGGGGTGGTGGGCAACAGGGAGGTGGGAGTCCTGCCACTGGGGCGATAGCGGCTCCGGGAGGAAGTGGTGGAGGAGGAGGGGGGGCTGGCGGTCCTTGGACAGCATCTGTGGGAGAACGGAGGAGTAGAAAAGGAATGATTTAAAAAAAAAAAAGGTTAACAAATTATACATGGTTTTAAAAATAAAACAAAATACACATCCTAGAACAAACATTTAGAAAGGTTTTGATTTTTGTTTTACCTACCTGACATGGACTCATTAGTTTTACCTTTAATTCAAAAAGGTTTTTAAACTGCATCTGTACTATTGTTGTATGCATTTAAAAAAATGAACATTTCAAAAACATTGTCCAAATTACTTAAATTGCTTTTGGTTTCATGCCTTCTTTATAAAAGTAAGACTACTATCCGAACAAAACAAGGATAGTTCTGAAACTCACAAAAAAAGAAAAAAATACGCGTAATATCAAATTTTGGTTCAACAACTAGAGATAAAAAAAAAAAAAAAGACGACACAATCAGCCAGTGGCATTGGTCAGGCAATCCTTTATAGTAAAATAAAAACGTAATACAGTTTGAATAAAATGTATTTAACCTTCTCAGATATATCCTTACCAAAATAAAACCAACACGATTTTCTTTCTTATAAAAAATTAAATAAATAAAAGGAAAAAAAACTACCCTTCCACACTTCAACGTGTTCATATTATTTGACTATTAGGTGTGTACAGACAAGACAATGATTTTCCTGAACACAGGGTTTAGAATACATTCTGTTTCTGTAAAAACAAGTACATCCCGCCTTGATTAGTCCATTAGTAATAGAGAAGGATGAGAGAATAGCCTTACCCTGAATGGCCTGAGATTCAGCCTGCTGAGAAGCCTCCAGCGAGGCAGACGGCAGCTCTGGAGCAAAGCAGGAGTCTCCCAGCACAGAGTTTAGAAAGTGTTCAGCAGAAGCTGCGGAGGGAGAAGGGAGAACACCAGGCTGGGATGAGGGAATCGACACAACAGGGTTGCTTGGAGAAGCAGATGCAGCTTGAGAAGAGGACACCGAGAACGGAGGCAGGGGCGGGGGAGGTGGTGGGGGGGGGCAGAGGCGGAGCAGTTCTTGATGGGGACAGGACTGGCTGGGCCGTAACAGGGGAGTCCAGGGGACAGTTAGCTGCTGTCGGAGAGGTGGGTTTGTGGGTGAGGGGGCTGGGGACTAAAATGGGGACCACCGGACGAGGGCCAGTGGCTTTTCCTGGGGGACTACTGATCATAACAGGGGGGGAAGGTGGGAGTGGGCTGAAATTGGTGGCAGTCCAGACTATAGATTTGGCGGATGGGGCAGCGGAAGGGTGACCTATCACAGGAGAGGGAGGGGCTGGTTTTTTATTGGTAGGTCGGGGCACAGTGGCGTAATGAGGCAGCACAGGATGGAAGGCAGAGCCGAGGGAAGTGGCGAAACGGGAGGCAGAGTGCCGCAGTGGAGGGGTCGGTGGGGCGTTGCTAGCGGGGGCGGATATTGAAATGTAGTCGGGAACAAAGGACTCTGTCACAAATGTTGAGACTGGAGTAGAGATGGCTTTGGAGTAAGATGGTGGAGGTGTGGCAGGTGCCTGGTAACTGGAGTAGTCAGGAGAAGGAGTGCTGTAGAGCGAGTTGTCAAAAGATGGCGCTGGACCCAGATGAAAGGACAGGAGGAGGTGCAGCAGCAACAGCAGCCGTGCAGAGAGAAGGAAACAGGAGAGAGAACAGAGAATAAAAAAAGACCAATTTAAGCGAAAAACAGCAAAGATTAAAAGATAATTATAAATACTAAGGTTAGTAAGGTTAGGTTTTAGAGAAAAAAACAACAAAACAATGAAACATCTAATTGATTGACCAATACACATTAGGCTATCTTTATTGTCCTTGTTCATTGATGTTTAATGTTTTAAACTCTTGTTGATTATTAAATAATTACAGAATTTCTGTTCAAAACTAGTACCTTAAATTTAAAGTGCCTACAGAATCAGATATGCCTGTCTCCTCTCCCATCCCCCAAAACAGACAGTTGAGGATGACTTAAGATGAGAATACAAAGCACAACCACCTTTGCTTTAGATCTGTAACAAACTGTAAAAATGAACTACTGTATCTAGTCACCTTGATTCTTATCTACTTGCTCACTTATTTAAAGTTAAAAAAAAAATAATAAAAACTAGAAAGGTGGCCTACTGATAGGTTGAGACAATTAAAAATGTTGGACAAGCAATGCATTAATAATTTCAGGTTCAATTCTTAAAAAAGAAGCACATTAAAAATGAATGTGCTGTCTCCAAGCACGCAAATGGCTGCAGTACTGGATATAAACAAATATTTCAGCAGCAAGAGAGATTTTATTTCAGTCAGAACTGATGTTGTACCTGCAAGTAAAATGTTAATAAAACATTATTTCTTTATACAGTTCACCAAAATGGAGAAGAATAAAATCATCAAGCAGCAACTTGTAGTTAGCAAGAATACCAAATTGACCCTTTCTGCTATCTATTCCATGTGAGACGATGATTATACATGACCACTGAAAGAATGGGGCAGCTGCTGCTGTGTATTCATATCAGGGTTTTATAAAGCTGATCTTGCATGGTGTTGCTGCATAAAAGACAATCCATTAAGTGTATGATCTGCAACCCTTTATTATTTGAAACAGCATTTCCCTGTTTGTATTCTTCTGCTTAACTCCTCAGAAATAGCTGCATGACAAGATACTTGCTAAATGAGCTCCCACCACTATTCCCAGTTGTGCTCTGACTTGACAAGTACCACCACTGACTACCCTAAAACTATCAGCAAGCTTGCTGTCTCCTAACCTAAACTTCTGCTGAAGCAAAGCACTAGAGTGCATGCAAATGGTCTGTTGCACTCTAAGCACAGACTATCCACTTTCTATTCATTAAAAAAAAAACCTCATGATAAAGGGTTTTAAAACAACACATAACCTAGAAAGACAAATAGTTATAAGCTCTACTTGTTTCACTATTTTACAAGATGTAGGAAGATGAACTGCACTGTAAAAAGAGAGGTGCATCTCCAACTCTTCAAAAGATACAACTAGCCACAGCAAGGTCTTACCTGGCTGTTATATGAACATCACTTAGTTGATCAAGAAAAGTGTTAAAAAAAAAAATACTGTACAGGATATAACATGCAGTGCTCACTTACCTGTGTTGGACACCCTTTGCTCTCTCTCCCAAGTCATCTGCTCCTTTTCGAGCTGTTCCTGTTGCTCTCTCTCTAGCCTCTCACGCTCCAGTCTCTCTCTCTCTAGCCTCTCACGCTCCAGTCTCTCTCTCTCTAGCCTCTCATGCTCCATTCTCTCTCTCTCTAGCCTCTCACACTCCAGTCTCTCTCTCTCCAGTCTCTCATGCTCCAGTCTCTCTCTCTCTAGCCTCTCACGCTCCAGTCTCTCTCTCTCTCTCTCTAGCCTCTCACGCTCCAGTCTCTCTCTCTCTAGCCTCTCATGCTCCAGTCTCTCTCTCTCTAGCCTCTCACGCTCCAGTCTCTCTCTCTCTAGCCTCTCACGCTCCAGTCTCTCTCTCTCTAGCCTCTCGTGCTCCAGTCTCTCTCTCTCTAGCCTCTCGTGCTCCAGTCTCTCTCTCTCTAGCCTCTCGTGCTCCAGTCTCTCTCTCTCTAGCCTCTCGTGCTCCAGTCTCTCTCTCTCTAGCCTCTCGTGCTCCAGTCTCTCCCTCTCCAGCCTCTCCCTCTCCAGTCTCTCCAGCCTCTCCTTCTCCAGCCTCTCTTTCTGTCGATGCTGCTCCTGCAGCTGCCTAAAATAAAAATGATATATATTTGCATTAAAAATGACTGTACCTATAATAATGTATAGAATAAAGTACTTAGTACACAAGTATCTACTGATGAGATATAGCTAGTAACCTACCCTATCACATTAAGCATACTAAATTACAAAGCTAATTATTACAAATCATTAAATTAATGCAATTCAGCAAAACTAACACCTACAGTTATGGTAATGAAATACTGTAATTAAACGTACCATATACCAAACTTTGAAAATCAAAGAATACAATTTAGTACAACTTTGATACATTACAAAACTTTAGGAATCATTAAACTTCAAAAATTCAGTACAATTTTCTTATACTTTGATATTTGCTGTTAAGGAATTGTAAACATGCAATTGAAATTAATAAAATAAAAGTTCTTAGTTGCTCAACAGACAGGATCTCCAGCCCTTACTGACAAAATAGAAGAAAAATCAATAAATGAGGTGACCATTTTATTTTGCTTAACTGCAATGATTTAAAAGCACACAATGCTCCATCTAAGGTTTTTATGGTCTGCACAGTTCTGCAACTTTCATTTGCCTCAGTCTGCTGATCCTTTTTTGGCAGCTAAATGTTGTCGCCTTTTTAAAACATTTTTAATGCAAGCTAACAGTTAAACCTGGTGTATCATTTATTTGAACAGCAGTGTAAATAACCTTTCTTTGCAGTTACTGCAGTTATAATTTTATATTGTGCCATATGTAACACTGGTCTAAAACATATAGAAGCCTGATGAAGACAAATGATAAAAGTCCCGTTTCATCAAGTTTCTCTCCCAATTAGCTACAGAGATTTAAAAAAAGCCACCACTCTGACATGACAACAGGGCTCAACATATATTTTAGGACGGTACAACTTATTCATTCATAAACAAAACTACCAGTAGAGGGCAGCTAAACCCTCTAACACTGGTTTCCAAACTTTTTAGGCCCGTGCCCCTTTCCAAATAATCTAGTCTACCGCGTACCCCCATCTGAGATAGGATCATAATATACTGTAATATTGGCTTCTTTTTCTTCTGCGGCAACTACATTTCACTAATGGCCTCAAGGTACATTTATGCAGCAACAAATGTTTGCACTTTTGGCCTGCTAGATTACATGACTCAATCAAAAAAAAAAAAAAACTATTTATTGGCATATCAAAATCAAGTGGCTTGTGTTAAAGGGTCATACACATTATAATGTCCTCTTTTACATGTTCGTTTGGTGTACAAACACATACCCTGTATTGGCAGATGCTACTGCTTTTGCTTCAGATGCCTTTTCTTCTGCATTTGAGCCAGGAGTACCTGGGTTGTTTTTAAACTTTACTCAGCCGAGAAGTGTGATTATAAGTAATTTAACGCAACCAAGTAATACAGTACTGTATTCAAAACAGATTGTTAGAATGCTGCATGCTGATCGATCCATCAGTGTTCCAAGCTGTTACAATTCCAGCACAATGTCACAATTAGGAACAACTTGGGAACAAAGGCAAATCACTGCACCTGTGCTAACCACGTATCACTGCGCCACCAAAATCAAAGAAAACACCTGTCAAAATACCTACTGTCATGAAAAAGATACTGAAGACATCAAGGTATCTTGTCATATCTTCCAGTTTATATTAAATTTGCACTACGAACGAGTTTGCCATTTTAAATAAGATGCTGTTCATGTATTTTATTTGTTGTACATACCAGTCATTTTCTGTAACTTCGTTTGGATCCAGTTGTCAGATCTTCAGCTGTATTTTCTTTTTACTCAAAATGAAATTAATACCACTGCAACCAACCAAGAAGTGTCAATATCCAGCACAACCCATGCCCTCAAGCACATTATTGCTTTTATAAAAAAAAAGAAAGGAGACACCTGTATTGTTTCTAAAGATTTATTAACATTTTAAGGTATAACCTTCCACAACAGAAAATAGTCCCTGTAAACTTCTAAACACAAAATTCACGAAAATGTCTTGCTAGTAAAATTCTTGTTTTACAGTACCTATGAAAAAAGGAAAACATATGGGCCCAGATATTCAAAACAATGACCAATCCCCTCGCAAAATTTGTGCTTTTGCACAAAAATTGAGATTTTCCAACATGGCACAAAGCAATTGCATGAAGTTGGAAAATAGCAGGTTTTTGCTCAATTCGCAAATGTGTTTGTGCCTCACAAAACCACCTGTGCATTCATTACCAATACAGCAGAAGACTTATACAAAACAAATACACCAAACAAAAATGGCACAAGGGCCAAACAAACAAACAGTAACAAGTAGTATGCTGGTTGCGAAACCAGCATATGTAGCAATTGTTTACTTCTCTGCACAAACTCATGTCTCTCCTCTGACACACTCTGCCTTTTGAGCCAAGAGTGGGTCCTTTTATATGCGTGGCTGGAGCCTTAATTATCTATTAATAAATGACCTTATTAAGGCTTCAGTCACAATCCCACGAGAGTTCCAGGGAAGGTTTTATTTTTTTAAGCTCATCCCTACCGATTACACATTATAAGACCGGCTTTTTGCCGGCCTCAAACAGTAAATATTAAAAGACAGTAGGTGCTCGACAGCCCGCACATGAACACAATAATAATGATTAGGACGGACGGCTTCGTCCGCCCGCACACAAATACAATAATAATAATACAAATGAAAACAATAATCATAAATAGATAGACACAAGGGGTGGGCACTTTGCCACAATATGTTACTCAAATTCTATCGTTGAACAATTGAGCTGGGACAAATGTAAAATGCTGTGTGTGTCTTGTGTGGTATCAAATCCAGCCAGAAGCAGCACATTGTTTTTAAGTGAATATTTACAAAAGCCAATTTGTTTAAAGTAGAAAGGGGATATTTATATCAGGCAGTGATTAGTGTTTAGTGCAGTAGTCTGTTCGTGTTAATCAGCTGTAACATAAATAAAGCTTGTTGATGCACACTTTCTGTATGATATTGTAGCGATCTGTACGAAGTGTTACATCGTTTTGTGTCGCTGTCCATGTCCTGAGTGCCGGTGCACCTGTGGGGTGGGGGTGTGGTGTGATTGTGTCGTGACCACAATGTCCAATCGTGTTTATATTGTATGTCTAAATATTACATGTTTTTGCAGGGTTTTGCTGTACACAGGCATAGCTTGCACGCTGCTGTGGGCTGTGTTGTGTGCTGACCTTGCTGAATAAAGTACGCTGTTTAGCAAACAGGATCTTTCTGCGGTCGTCTGGCTCCTTCTACTTGTGTTCAACATTACAATATGAACACAATGGCCTCTATACTCAGAAGTGTCGGTAATTCAGTGTTGTGGTAAACATTTTTCTGAATACATTTCTTTTGCACTTTGTCGGAAAATGGAAGCTATACTCAAACAAAATCTCCTAAAATAAGGGAAATCGGTGAGAACACATTCCTCTTTAAATCCTTCGGTACAATCAGTCAATTTAGGATTCCATCAGTAAAAGCAAAATGTAAAATTGACAGGGAGTAACAGGTAGATTGCGTTCTTCCCAGGGAAAAGTAGCAGAAAACAGATAAAAATAACAAAATGAACTACGAGGTATGTAACTGTTTCGAAAGAATACTGCTAGGCTATATTCTGTATTTGTACAAATTGACAGGAACGTACTGAACTGAAAACCACTCTTTGCATGTGAAAGGTGCTGGGGTAACATTTATTTAAAAGGCTAAATTGTTAACATTTTTTCTTGAATAAATACATTTCTAAAATATGTTGCCATTCCTGTTATACTTTAGTATTTGTTGCACATCCTTGCTACTTTTTATTTAATTCCAGATGTTGTTTATCTTAGTTTCAATAAGAGTCACAGATGTCGATTTACCTGATTGAACAAACAGGTGCTAATGATCATCAATTCAATATTTAGGTTGAAACAATCATTAACTGAAACAGAAACAGCTGTGTAGGAGGAATAAAACTGGGTGAGGAACAGCCAAACTCAGCTAACAAGGTGAGGTTGCTGAAGACAGTTTACTGTCAAAAGTCATACACCATGGCAAGACTGCAACAAGACATAAGGTAGTTATACTGCATCAGCAAGGTCTCTCCCAGGCAGAAATTTCAAGGCAGACAGGGGTTTCCAGATGTGCTGTCCAAATTTGAAGAAGCACAAAGAAACGGGCAACGTTGAGGACCGTAGACGCAGTTGTCGGCCAAGGAAACTTACTGCAGCAAAAAATCATACCTCCGACGTGGAAACAAGGCCAAGCGACTCAACTATGCATGAAAACACAGGAACTGGGGTGCAGAAAAATGGCAGCAGGTGCTCTGGACTGATGAGTCAAAATTTGAAATATTTGGCTGTAGCAGAAGGCAGTTTTTTCACCGAAGGGCTGCAGAATGGTACACGAATGAGTGTCTGCAGGCAACAGTGAAGCATGGTGAAGGTTCCTTCTAAGTTTGGGGCTGCATTGCGGCAGATGGAGTTAAGAACATAAGAACATAAAGTTTACAAATGAGAGGAGGCCATTCGGTCCATCTTGCTCGTTTGGTTGTTAGTAGCTTATTGATCCCAAAATCTCATCAAGCAGCTTCTTGAAGGATCCCAGCTTCAACAACATTACTTGGGAGTTGATTCCAGACCCTCACAATTCTCTGTGTAAAAAAGTACCTCCTAAATTCTGTTCTGAATGCCCCTTTGTCTAAACTCCATTGGTGACCCCTGGTCCTTGTTTCTTTTTTCAGGCTGAAAAAGTCCCTTGGGTCGACACTGTCAATACCTTTTAGAATTTTGAATGCTTGAATTAGGTCGCCACGTAGTCTTCTCTGTTCAAGACTGAACAGATTCAATTCTTTTAGCCTGTCTGCATATGACATGCCTTTTAAGCCCGGAATAATTCTGGTCGCTCTTCTTTGCACTCTTTCTAGAGCAGCAATATCTTTTTTATAGCGAGGTGACCAGAACTGCACACAATATTCAAGATGAGGTCTTACTAGTGCATTGTACAGTTTTAACATTACTTCCCTTGATTTAAATTCAACACTTTTCACAATGTATCCGAGCATCTTGTTAGCCTTTTTTATAGCTTCCCCACATTGTCTAGATGAAGACATTTCTGAGTCAACAAAAACTCCTAGGTCTTTTTCATAGATTCCTTCTCCAATTTCAGTATCTCCCATATGATATTTATAATGTACATTTTTATTTCCTGCGTGCAGTACCTTACACTTTTCTCTATTAAATGTCATTTGCCATGTGTCTGCCCAGTTCTGAATCTTGTCTAGATCATTTTGAATGACCTTTGCTGCTGCAACAGTGTTTGCCACTCCTCCTACTTTTGTGTCGTCTGCAAATTTAACAAGTTTGCTTACTATACCAGAATCTTAATCATTAATGTAGATTAGGAATAGCAGAGGACCTAATACTGATCCCTGTGGTACACCGCTGGTTACCACACTCCATTCTGAGGTTTTTCCTCTAATCAGTACTTTCTGTTTTCTACATGTTAACCACTGCCTAATCCATGTACATGCATTTCCTTGAATTCCAACTGCGTTCAGTTTGAGAATTAATCTTTTGTGCGGGACTTTGTCAAAAGCTTTCTGGAAATCTAAATAAACCATGTCATATGCTTTGCAATTATCCATTATCGATGTTGCATCCTCAAAAAAATCAAGCAAGTTAGTTAGACACGATCTCCCTTTCCTAAAACCATGTTGACTGTCTCCCAGGACCGTGTTACCATAAAGGTAATTTTCCATTTTGGATCTTATTATAGTTTCCATAAGTTTGCATATAATAGAAGTCAGGCTTACTGGTCTGTAGTTACCTGTTTTGTTTCCCTTTTTGTGGATCGGTATTACGTTTGCAATTTTCCAATCTGTCGGTACCACCCCTGTGTCAAGAGACTGCTGCATGATCTTGGTTAGCGGTTTGCAAATTACTTCTTTCATTTCTTTGAGTACTACTGGGAGGATCTCATCCGGCCCAGGGGATTTGTTTATTTTAAGAGCTCCTAGTCCCTTTAACACTTCTGCCTCAGTTATGCTAAAGTTATTTAAAACTGGATAGGAACTGGATGACATGTGGGGCATGTTGTCAGTATCTTCCTTTGTAAAAACTTGTGAAAAGTAATCATTTAATATATTTGCTATTTTTTTTCTTCATCTACGATTTTGCCATTTGTATCTCTTAAACATTTAATCTCCTCTTTGAATGTTCTCTTGCTGTTGTAATATTGGAAAAACATTTTGGAATTGGTTTTAGCTCCCTTAGCAATGTTCATTTCTATTTCTCTCTTGGCCTTTCTAACTTCCTTTTTGACTTGCGTTTGCAGTTCTGTGTACTCTTTCTGCATACTTTCTTTTTGGTCCTTTTTTAATGCTCTGTAAAGTGCCTTTTTTCGCTGAATATTTTTAATTGATCTATTAAACCATTTTGGCAATTTAGTTTTACATTTAGATTTGTCTACTTTAGGGATGTAATTGTTTTGCGCCTCTAGTACTACATTTTTGAAGAACAACCATCCTTCTTCTGTGGGTGTTTTCTCTATTTTACTCCAATCTACTTCTGTTAGTCTCTGTTTCATACCTTCATAGTTTGCTTTTCTAAAATTGTAAACCTTAGCTTTAGTCATTACTTTTGGGGATTTAAAAAACACTTCAAATGAGACCATGTTGTGGTCTGAGTTTGCCAGTGGTTCTCTGACCTCTGTTTTAGTTATTCTGTCTTCGTTATTTGAAAAGACTAAATCAAGGCATGCCTCCCCTCTAGTCGGTGCCTTGACAAATTGTGTTAGGAAGCAGTCATTTGTCATTTCCACCATTTCTATTTCATCCTTCGCGCTACCCACCGGGTTTTCCCATTTTATTTGGGGGAAGTTGAAATTCCCCATTAGTATGGCTTCTCCTTTGCTACACGCATTTCTAATGTCATTGTATAACAGATTATTGTGCTCACCGTCTGAATCTGGCGGTCTATAGCATGCTCCTATTATTATGCCCTTTGAATTTTTGTCCGTTATTCTGACCCATATTGATTCGGTTTTATTTTCTTTGTCCAGGTTTAACACCTGGGCTTCAAGACTGTTTCTTATGTATAGCGCTACCCCTCCTCCTCTTCTGTCTTGCCTGTCTTTCCTCTACAGTGTATACCCACAAATATTACATTCGTCCCCATCACTCTCAGACAACCACGTTTCTGTAACACCTATCACATCATAGTTACCTGTTAGTGCAGTAGCTTCAAGTTCTAGAATTTTGTTTCTGATACTTCTAGCATTTAGATAAATACATTTAATGCTTGTCTTACCCGAGTTGTTGTTCTTGTTTTGATGCGGTCTCCCTTCTGTTTTTTTGTTGATTTCTCCCCCCTTCCTTTCTAGTTTAAATGCTTTTGAACCTGCTCGAGGATTTGCTCTGAATTAATGGTCTCCTCAATGCTAAGAAGTACAGGCAGATACTTATCCATCATGCAATACCATGAGGGAGGCATCTGATTGGCCCCAAATTTATTCTGCAGCATGACAATGACCCCAAACACAAAGTCATTAAGAACTACCTTCAGGGTAAAGAAGAACAAGGAGTCCTGGATGTGACGGTAAGGCCCCCACAGAGCCCTGATCTCAACATCGAGTCTGTCTGGGATTACATGAAGAGAGAGAAGCAACTAAGGCTGCCTAAATCCACAGAAGAACTGTGGTTAGTTCTTCAAGATGTTTGGACCAACGTGTACCAAGTGTACCTAGAAGAATTGATGCTGTTTTGAAGGCAAAGGGTGGTTGCACCAAATATTGATTTGATGTAGATTTTTCTTCTGTTCACTCACTTTGCATTTTGTTAATTGATAAATATAATCTATTAACATGTCTATTTTTGAAAGCATTCTTACTTTACAGCATTTTTTCACACCTGCCTAAAACTTTTGCACAGTACTGTGTGTGTGTGTGTGTGTGTGTGTGTGTGTATATATATAAAGTAATTTACTGCAAGTACACAGACATTTTTTTGTATATTATTATGTCCTATTGTGGCACTTTTTTGCTGCAAAGTATTTTTCTACAGTTCCATTGAAATTAAAGCAATGTATCTTAAACATTATGTAAAAAGTACATAACTAAAATTAAGAAAAATCATATTTTCATTTGGTTGAATTTGTTTAGTACTAATTATAACTACAACACATTCCACATTCACTCCAAAAAATGTATTTATTAATGTCCCAATGTGGTAACAATGCTCTAAAGAATTGACAGATTTTTTTTGTCCACAATGAGTTACAGCACATTTCTGACCAGGATTAGTCATTTGAATAATATTTTTTTCAGAACTGATGCAGTAGGCTACTGACAGAGAAAATCAGGCTCTGCTAAGCTCTGTAGATACATACATATAGATATTTGTTTTAAGTTAATGAATATCTCCAGACAGGAGCAGCCTTTACCAGGCATAAACATCTGAAATATAATAATATTAAAATAGAAAATTAAATAAGTTTGTTTCATTGTAGTACACAAACCTACATAGATAAATACCCCGGGTCACAATTAAACATCTTATTTGTATACATGGCATGTTCTTAAAAAAAAAAAAAAAAAATCGTGTATATGTTCATGTCCACGTTTTGATGTGTGTGTGTGTGTGTGTGTGTGTGTGTGTGTGTATGTATGTGTAGATATATATACACTTTACACAGCATTAAAAAGGACCAAAAAAACAAAGCACACAGAAAGAGTACATGGAACTGCAAACGCACATCAAAAAGGAAGTTAGAAAGGCCAAGAGAAATAGAAAATCACATTGCTAAGGGGGCTAAAACCAATTCCAAAATGTTTTTCCAATATTACAACAGCAAGAGAACATTCAAAGAGGAGGTTAAATGTTTAAGAGATACAAATGGCAAAATCACAGAAGAAAAAAATAGCAAATATATTAAATGATTACTTTTCAAAACCTTTTAAAATGGAGGATACGGACAACATGCCCCACATGTCAACCAGTTCCTATTCAGTTTTAAATAACTTTAGCATAACCGAGGCAGAAGTGTTAAAGGCACTAGGAGCTCTTAAAATAAACAAATACTCTGGGCCGGATGGGATCCTTCCAATAGTACTCAAAGAAATGAAAGAAGTTATTTACAAACTGCTAACCAAGATCATGCAACAGTTTCTTGACACAGGTGTTGTACCGACAGATTGGAAAATTGCAAATGTAATACCGATCCACAAAAAGAAACAAAACTGAACCAGGTAACTACAGACCAAAAAGCCTGACTTCTATTATATGCAAACTATAATAATATCCAAAATGGAAAATTACCTATATGGTAACAGTATCCTGGGAGACAGTCAACATGGTTTTAGGCAAGGGAGCTCGTTTCTAACTAACCTGCTTGATTTTTTTGAGGCTGCAACATTGATATTGGATAATTGTAAAGCATATGACATGGTTTATTTATAGTTCCAGAAAGTACTGATTAGAGGAGAATCCTCAGAATGGAGTGTGGTAACCAGTGGAGTACCACAGGAATCAGTATTAGGTACTCTGCTATTCCTAATGTACATTAATGATTTAGATTCTGGTATAGTAAGCAAACTTGTTAAATTTGCAGATGACACAAAAATAGGAGTGGCAAACACTGCTGCAGCAGCAAAGGTCATTCAAAATGATCTAGACAAGATTCAGAACTGGGCAGACACATGGCAAATGACATTTAATAGAGAAATGTGTAAGGTATTGCACACAGGCAATAAAAATGGGCATTATAAATATCATATGGGAGATACTGAAATTAAAGAAAGACTCTATGAAAAAGACCTAGGAATTTTTGCTGAAATGTCTTCATTTAGACAATGTGGGGAAGCTATAAAAATGGCCAACAAGAAAAGTGTTGAATTTAAATCAAGGGAAGCAATGTTATAACTGTACAATGCATTAGTAAGACCTCATCTTAAATATTGTGTGCAGTTCTGCTCACCTACCTGACCAGAATTATTCCAGGTTTAAAAGGCATGTCAAATGCAGACAGGCTAAAAGAACTGAATCTATTCAGTCTTGAACAAAGAAGACTACGTGGCGACCTAATTCAAGCATTCAAAATTCTAAAAGGTATTGACAATGTCGACCCAAGGGACGTTTTCGACCTGAAAAAAGAAACAAGGACCAGGGGTCACAAATGGAGATTAGACAAAGGGGCATTCAGAACAGAAAATAGGAGGCACTTTTTTACGCAGAGAATCATGAGGGTCTGGAATCAACTCCCCAGTAATGTTGTTGAAGCTGACCCCCTGGGATCCTTCAAAAAGCTGCTTGATGAGATTTTGGGATCAGTAAGTTACTAACAACCAATCGAGCAAGATGGGCCGAATGGCCTCCTCTCGTTCATAAACTTTTTTATGTTCTTTTATATATATTTATTGTGTTACAACATGGAATCAAAATGGATTTTAAATTAGGAATTTTTGCCACTGATCAACACAATGAAAGTCCATAATGTCAAAGTGAAAAATAAAATCTACAAATTGTTCTAAATTAATTACAAATACAAAACAGAAAATAATTGATTGCATAAGTATTCACCCCCTTGAGTCAATATTTGGTAGAGGCACCTTTGGCAGCAATTACAGCCATGAGTATTTGGATAAGTCTCTACCAGTTTTGCACATCTGGACACAGCAATTTTTGCCCATTTTTCTTTGAAAAATTGCTCAAGCTCCGTCAAGTTGGATGGGGACCTTTGGTGAACAGCAATTTTCAACTTTTTCCACACATTCTGAATTGGATTGAGGTATGTGCTTTGACGGGGTCACTCCAGGACATTGACCTTTTTGTTTTTAAACCACTCCAGTGTGGTTTTGGCTGTACGTTTGGGGTCATTGTCCTACTGAAAGACGAAACTTCTCCCAAGTCCCAGGTCTCTTGCAGACTTCAGCAGGTTTTCCTCCAGGATTTTTCTGTAGTTTGCTGCATCCATTTTGCCCTCTATCTTCAAAAGCTTTCCAGGCCCTGACGCAGAGAAGCATCCCCATAGCATGATGCTTCCACCACCATGCTTCACCGTAGGGATGGTGTTCTCAGGATATTGTGCGGTGTTAGGTTTGCACCAAATATGCCTTCTGGCAAATTCCAGCTGAGATTTGATGCAAGTTTTTTTCAACAATGGCTTTCTTTTTGCCACTCTCCCATAATGGCCAGTTTTGTGAAGCACCCAGGCTATTGTTGCCGTATGCACAGTGTCTCCCAGCTCAGCCGTGGAAGACTGCAACTCCTATAGAGCGGCCTCCCTGACTAGTGCCCTTCTCGCCCGGATACTCAGTTTTTGAGGACGGCCTGTTCTAGACAGTTTCACAGTTGTGCCATATTCTCTCAATTTCTTAATAATGGACTTTACTGTGCTCCGGGGTATATTCAATACCTTGGAAATGTTCTTATATCCTACCCCTGATCTGGTGCTTTTGAAGAACTTTATTCAAGATTTGCTTTCAAACTTCCCACATCTTCATGATGTTGTTTTTGTTAGGAAATGTACGAACCAACTGTGGGACTTCCCAGAGATAGGTGTATTTAATCTGAAATCATGTGAAATACCTTAACTGCACACAGGTGGACTCCATTCAACTAATTATGTGACTTGTAAAGACAACTGGTTGCACCAGAGCTTATTTAGGTGTGTCATAGCAAAGGGGGTGAATACTTATGCAATCAATTATTTTCTGTTTTATATTTGTAATTAATTTAGAACAATTTGTAGATTTTATTTTTCACTTCGACATTATGGACTTTTTTTGAGTTGAAATCTGTGCCGTTCCACAACTTTATCCCTGGAGTTGTTTTGAAAGCTCCTTGGTCTTCATGGTAGTATCTTTGCTTTGAATGCACTACCCAACTGTGGGACCTTACAGAGACAGGTGTATTTAATCTGAAATCATGTAAACCACTTATTGCACACAGATGGACTCCATTTAACTTCTTGTGTGAATTCTGAAGGCAATCGGTTGCACCTGAGGTTATTTAGGAGAGTCATAGCAAAGGGGGTGAATACTTATCTAATGAAGACTTTTCAGGTTTTTATTTTTAATTGATTTGTTTTTTTCACCCACCCACCTCCATTTTTCCCACACATTGAAAGTGTTGACTAGGTTGTGTAAATCAAAAGGAAAAAAAAATCCCATTTAAATGCATCATGATTTCAGGTTGTAACACAACAAACTATGAAAACATTCAACAGGGGTGAATACTTTCTATAGGCACTGTATGGCTCTTTCCCAGTAAAACACCATGTCGATGGATGTCACCTTCAAACAGTTGCCAAATATGTGATTTTCTTAGGATATATGAGTCGTGGCAGGATCTGGGGAAATTGGCACACACATTTATTATCTTCTTGTTTTCATCATAAACCATCTGTGTATTTATTGATGAATATCCCTTTCTGTTCACATACACTGTGGCCCCATCAGTAGGTGTCCGCAATGCCACATATGTGCAGTCAACTGCCCCCAGCACTGATGGAAAATCCACTTTCATTATAAAACACATCTTTGTTTTGACGCCCCTGTTCAGCGGCACAGTAATAGCAGGTGCAATCGCACATGGGTCCACACACTCAGAGGACCCTGGAGGGGTTTAAAAGTTTGTATTTATTTATTTATTTTTTAACAATGATAATAGCCGCTGCATTTTATTTGCTGATGTTACACATTTGTATCACTGTAGCTGCCGGTGTGTGGTGCCAATAATTCAGATTATATCCTCCCTCATTTCAACAGGTATCGCTATTGTCTTAATTATCCTAACTTTTTTGCCCCGGAGGAATGTACGAGGCATGTCTACATGGAAAGTTTTCGGGTACTATTTTCAGCAGAGACATTTGCAGTTATATTCTGTGTGCACGATTCATCCTGTAGTTTGGGCAGAATCTGTTGGGTGCTGCTGCGGGCACCAAAATAAACAGCAAATCAACATGGCTGCATTTTAATTTAATAATAATAATAATAATAATAATAATAATAATAATAATAATAATAATAATAATAATGTTGCAGGCAACTTTAAGGGTTCCAGGTATTTACAGTACAACATGGTATGGTTTAAGACTTGGAAATCATACAAACATTGTTAATTGGAAAGCATCATTTTAAATTATACAAAAATAATAACTATCACTGTAGTTATGAAACAAAAAAATAAGACGCCATACAGTATTCTTGTCAGTACAGTATATACGTTCACTTCAGTTCCGTATGTAGACAGCACAGTGTTAAATCAGACCCGATTTCTCTCTAAACACAGCCCTATCAATACAACTTAATTAAAATAAACGGTAGAACGTATAACAGATCTCTCATAGATATTAACATCCTCCCGAAATCATATTAATGGTAGCCTTATAGAATAAAATGATTTTGTGCATACTAAGCCATTATAAAACTTTTGTCTCAAGACTTTGAATTTTCTCATTGACTTGTCAACACATTTTTGCGGTAGGTTTATACTAGAAACACTTTAAAACATACAAATAACCAAATGAATACCGTATTAAACATATTTATACAAATTATACATTGATATGAAGTGGTCAGCCTACCTGTAAAAACATGGTTGCAAACTTGTTTGTGGTCTGTTCGTCGCAAACGTTTGCTAATGGTGGCAAACACACTAAAGAGGCAGTTTAATGCACACAAAAATGGCTACTAGATGGGAGAACATTTTTGACTCGACGATGGACAAGTTTTGTCACTATATGACAAAGCAAGAAGCAGAAAGAGTTACATCAGATTTGTTTATATTATATGTTATGTTTATAATATAATGTGAATTTAATATAAAATTGGTAAAATGTTAAAAATTGGTAAAATATATAGTCCTATGTATATTGCTGATGATAAATATTAACTAGTCTAAAGTGATCTAATATGTAATTTATAGAAGGGTCCATTTACATAATTTAAAAAGAAAGAAAAAAGAAATGGTTAGTTGATCTTCTTGAGTTTATAAATGGTTACAAACAGTTATTCATTAAACCGCAGGATTTACACCACAGCACATACAAAGTTGCAAGATAGTATACTGCAGTAATACAACGCTGCTAATTACACCGCAACCTAGGCTGATACCAGCAAAACAAACAAACAAAAAATAAATAAAGTTGGTGAATGTAAGAACGCTTATGAATTTAAAATAAGCAAAGCACTTATTTTAGTGGTGCATTGCTTATTTTTTAATTCATAAACGTTCTTAAGGTCACCAACCTTGTCCGTTGCTGCATGGTCTTCAGTTTTTTTTTTACCTGTTAGTGTTAACCACCATAGAAATCCAAGAAGAAAAAGAGAAAACCAAATTTCTCAGAATCCAGTCAAATAAAAGAACAATACAAAAAATAAAAAAATAAAATAAAACAGACACTTGCCTGAAAATGGCAGAATATGTGTAGCACCTCTACAGCTGAGCAGTCATGTATTGTATTGTAGGTTTCACTATGAAATTATATGATTTTTAAACTATTTCAGGAGTCATGTAGAGTTTCTCATGTTTTATTAGGCTACTCATTATAAAACATATTGTAGCAGCGGCGGAACTGGAGAGCCAATCCTGCTTGGGGACGGCAGCAACACTCTCCCAAATAGAGGGTCATGCAGTAAGAGAGAGCAGAAGGGATTGGAGGGGTGCTAGAAGAGAGGAGTCAGGTTTTCTTAATGAAAAACAGGAGGTATCCTCTCGGCATGTACCCTCGACTAGAGACAAACGGAACAGTGCTGAGAAATAGGAGAGAACTGGATTAAAGGGCATGGCTGCAGCTGATAGCAACCGAACAATCATATAACAGCGCAGCACTCAGTTGCCTGTTGATTCGTTGTGTTGGCAAATAAAAATTGAGTTAGCTCTGAATCCCTATCTCGCTTTGATAATTTTGTAGATCGCTACAATATTTATTAGGCGGATGCTTTTAAAAGTGACGTTACGTTAAAAATTTCAACCAACTGAACACTACTAAGGTTGCTATCATCCACGCATTCGTCTAATATGACTAATGATGCCATTAGTGCAGCTAAATCCGAAGTTGATCTAAGCGCCATTTTTAAATGTTTGTGGAATGATCAGTAAATCGTTCAACTAGCCTAACAGAGTTCACTGCGAACGCTCGCCTAGTTGAACGCACCCCAGGACTCTTCTTCTACACAAGTATTGTTCAATGAAAGATACGCTCCAAAAGGTGCACCCCCCAACTCCATGAATCTTTTAAATGTACACCGGCAGCTTTGTTGCCAGATTCAGGATTTGTGATTGTTATTTTATCACACTTTAGTCTTAATTGTATTCAGATTTTTAAACAAACAGTATTCGTGTGAATTGTAAATCTTATGAATATTGTACTGTTTTCGAGAGTTTAAAAAGCCTGGTACAGTTTTTGTCCTGTACATGCAACCGCACTTCCCAAAAAAAGAAAAAAAAAGTTAAAAGTTGGCTAGTTGTCTTTGTATACTGTGTGTTATTGTAAAATAATACCACCGTTTCCACTGTAATTACTGTGTTAGCTAAGAGTTAACTTAGCCAGCCACGAACAAATGGCGGATTTAAAGATTTATTTTTGTACTGTTTGTAGTCGGAATGTGTAATTGCATGTACCCAGTGGAGAAAATGTGTCATTTCAATGTAAAAAATGGACAAAACGGATGTCATCCATATTAATTTGCTCATAGTGGCCATATTGTTTCATGTAACAACTTTTCCTGAATAACCTTTTTTTAGAAGACAGTACATAGATAACGTATACCCAAAAATCAAGTTAATCAGCCAAACGGTTCATGAGGAGTTGTCGTTTAAGTGTTTTACATGAAATCTAACATGGAAGCCATACCATTTGACCTAATTTTTGTTTTTTTACAGCTGTTCTATTTATCGGTCATGAGAAGACGACTTTAGAAAATTGTCCATTTTTCAAAAAAATCTAAGACAGCTGCCAAACCACGTGACCAAATGCTACCATATTGGCACACCATCCCATAGCCCTCCACATTCGTGCCAAATTTCATACGTTTTGGTGCAGCGGTTCAAAAGTTATAGGCATTTGTAACTTTTTGGAGGCGGAAGAAAATAATAACTAGAAGTTGCAGGCAACTTTAAGGCTTCCAGGCATTTACAGCACTACATGGTACAGTTTAAGACTTGGAAATCATACAAACATTGTTAATTGGAAAGCTTCATTTTAAATTATTTAAGAAAATAACTATAAACTGGGGATCTACTTAAATTGCGGTAAATTTACGTATTTTTCACGGGTAGGTTGCAGGATAAAATTAGGATTTCGCGGACCTGTTTAAACATTAAATAAACCTAAGTAGACAGTATTTCAGAACACTATAAAGCCTAAAAATAGTGGTGCTTGCTTCAATACTAAAACTGAGTGCTGTCATTTGTTAAAGGCAAGCACGCAGCTGACTTTCTAGTTTGGTTTCTGAAAGCTGTTTATTTTACGTTCTGTTCAGCAGCCTCTCTGTAGTAGCCTTTTTTAATGTGCGATTCTGAAGCTATTAATAGAGATCGATTGTATTTTTTTCTAACACATTAAGATACTCAAAACATTTACCTCAGTCTGCAAGTACAGTTTCTTTGGGAAATATCTTGAAACGATAATCAGCTGAAATAACTTTGCTTTTTTTGTCGTCCATTTCTATTATTTTACCTCCAATGCAGAAAACTAGATTTTTAGCAACCTAAATCAAAACAATGCAGCACCAACTTTTGTCCCAACCCCTGCTGCACAGTACAGGTCAGAGAAAAGCAGTAAAGACGCACCGATAGGCTGATTAAAACATCGTTGTCATTTGAATAGTAAACAACAACGTTAACCGCTTTGGAGAATTTTTTTTGTAAATGCTGTTTGTGGACGTTTTTTGCTTAAGTGCAATGCACACAGGATGGTGAAGGGATAAAAAAAAGGGCTATCTACAGATGCAGTAGTTCATTTAAACCAGGTTTCTTTTTTTCCCCCTCTCCAAACTTGTTTGTATGCATTGGCTCCTAAAAAGAGGTGAATTTCGTGGTGACCCCTCAATTTTACAATTGGTGCAGCGGTTCAGAAGTTAAGCATTTGTAACTTTTTGAAGGCGGAAGAAAATAATAACAACAACAACAACAACAGGCTTCCGGCCATTCAGCCTGGAAGCCTAATAATAATAAAAATGGTTTCCTATGTGAGACAATTTCTGCAAATGTCTGTGGAGAATTGTGAATTCTGTAATAATTTCTGTGATCACAGAATTGGGGAATCCTGGTAGGGTTAGTGATTAAACCTGTTTCTTTATGATTTAAAAATAGTGTAGCGTTGGATGTGTAAAGATGTACGCAAAATAAAATAAAGTAGGGGTAGAAAATGTTCTTGCTATGCACCATTTCATACATGCTAACATTCTGACAATTAAATAGTTAAATATTTAACTTTATTTTGTATTATAAATAAGGGTTAAATTAACTTTTGGGGAGGGGGGCCCACAATAAGGCCCTGCAGTGGAGCCCATCTTCCTCTTCCTCCGCCACTGCTCCTGTTGTTGGTCATTGGGAAAAATAATACAATTGGCTGCCTTACGAACTAATGCATCGATTACACGGGACATGACTGGCTGGCTGACCTCAAATTTGTCGCCTTTGTCTCCCTGAAAAGACGCTGATGCATACAATCCCAATGCCGTTAATATTTTCACATGCACAGGTAATGCGTGGCTTCTGGCTGTCGGGCTCTCCAAGTCATTTTTTTAATAACTTGTTCTATCTATTATATCTAATCTATTATTGCTGTACAGCTTAATCTAAAGCATTGTATGATGTCCTCGTCAGGCAGATTTAATAGATTTATGCAAGGCCTATAAAATTCTACCACGCAAATGTCTGACATTTCATTGCTGTTCACGCCGTGCAGTGGGTTCATGGTGCAAAAGCTGATCTTTTTGCTCCTCATTTCCAGCAATACTAGCCACTATGCCAACAGCGGCAGCATCATTCATGTTAATGAAACACAACACACGCCTGTTGTGTGTGTTATGTTACAAGCTGCTGTCTTGAGTGCATGTGAGCACAATACACAAAAAGAATACATTTTAGACACTCCAAAACTATATATGGAGAGTGTGGACATTTAACTTGGAGATATTCTCCATGCATGTATCATCCTGATTCTGTAGCTGAGTTTTTAAGGTCTCACATTTTGGGTTTGCAATGGGATTTATAAACTACGCTGCTGATTCTTGTCCATAATTATGTAACCTTTCCACGGACCACGTGAAGGGAGCCGGCGGACCACCAGGACCACCACAGATGGAACACCACTGCTCTAACACTTGCATTTAGAACAACATTTAAAATGTTCTACAAACAGTTCTCACAACTAAAATTAATACTACAGTAACTATGTACATTTCGAATTAAAACAATGTGTTGTCATTGGGCTTGATTCCTACTGTGACAGATTTACTCCTACTACAATACAGATGGGTGAATTGATATGCTGCGCCAGTCCAGCTGCTTCCAGGACCTGGTTTATGCAATGTGTTACACATAATATTACTTCTGGTCAAATAGAAGGACAAAGTTAAATGAAATTTAGTATTACATAAATTCTCAAACCTACTACAAACTATTACAGATCTAATTAGGTACTCCACCAATAAATACAATGATCCAAATCCCTTTCAATGATTGCCAAAAACATTTTATTCACGTTATTAATTATTTTGTAATGTTAATTGGAAGTTTTGTAAATGTAAATGTAAAGCAGGGGAACGATTGCCTCTGGTAGTTTGAATGCATATCAATATCCCTTCCATTCCAAGTTCTAATCCCTAGGAACCAGTTACTACTGTGAGCTTGAGCATCCTTACAAGTATTTAAAAAAAAAAAAAAACACAACTGACAAAAAGAAAGAGGATGCACAGGAAGCAGGTTTTCTGGTTTGTTTACCACAATAGGCATGGCTCTGCAAAGCTTGCTGCAGGGTAAGTAATCACTATTTTGCTGTTATTTATTATTAGGTCAGAATTAAGGAAACTGCAGACTAGTTAGGATAAAGTAATACGAGGCTTTAACGAAGGTAAAAAACAACAATAGCTTAGCACGCCTTATCTACAGTTTTTTCTTTTTTTTTTTGTAATGTTAATTGGAACACATTAGTAAATGACAGGTTGGCACTGCACTAGTTATTTCCCCTTTAGGCACCGTATTATCTTCTGCAGGTCTTTGAGTAGCACTCTGCTCATTACTTAATGGGTTGGAGACAGCCCTGTCTGATGTTCCCAAAGGATATAGCTCTAGGATATACAAATCTATATATATATATATATATATATATTTATATATATTATATATATATATATATATATATATATATATATAATTTTTCAAGTTACTGCTTCCAAATTCTTCAGGAAAAATCAGGGGTGATATTCTCCAGAATGGCCCCAGAGCCACTCAGGAGAGCCCATTCCATGTGAAGCATCAATGATGTGGGCTACATATTTAGAAACTTCCAAACTCTTTTGTGTATTCAGTGCTATATATAAAACAGCAAATACTAAGCCCAAACTGTGGTGTGGAAAGAGTCACGAGACATGTTATTTGTCAATAGTTATGTACTGTATTTAATTCAAATTAACAAAGGACGCCTGCACTATACTACCTTGGACCTTGACTTTTCGAAAAAATGTTGGTGGCAGGTAGGAGACGCTCTCCACTGTAAATCTACCAATGCTTGACAATGGTGCTTCATTCCCCAGTAAGAATGAAAACACACCACAACATTACACAGGCTTTGAATTCACGTGTTGTATTGCCACCAGTGTATAATCAATATAAATCATTATGGCAACTTGTGGGAATACATCAAGAGGAGGGTTTATGCATCCTGTTTCTATACAAGGACGGTTGCCAATATTGAAAACTACAATTGAAGACTTCAGCACCGGCATTCATTTGCTGTTGTTGAACGAGTGTTAATACAATTTCCCAAAGCTATTCTGCATCACTGCGTTATACAGCACACCAGGTATTTTTTAGTATACAAGATGTGTACGTAATATACATCAATATATGGTATGTTAAATACTAGTAAATAAATCATCAAAAATAAACAGTATAAAACATTTGATACATGCAGGCATACTATTAGTTATGGTTTTCTAGAGTTGGACATGCATAGTACAGTTCACAACTGCTATTTTTTATCCTAGTGGATCATTACTGTAGAATATTATCCAACAAACAGATGAACACATTCCTAAATAAAGCTTACCTGAATATTTAAAAATTAGCATCAGCAGTAAACCCAATCTAAAATCCACAAGCTTGCAGCACTTAGCAATTCGCCACTAATTGGCCATTTGCTTTTATACTCCTGCATATTAACATGGATCCTGAACAAATCATTAATTAAAATGCCTTAACATTGTGTACCCGACTTATAGTACATTACTTCAGAATGTACTTTTTTCACTGCAATATATTCAGTGAGGAAAGTTGATGGAAATCTTAGCTGTAAACTGTGGGACATATTCCCTGAATATTATATTAATACCTGAATGTGTATTGATATAACTGGACTTATTAATGAAACTGCTGTGTCCTAAGAAAACGGCCCCTTGGTTCCTGGCAGGAATACTCAACTGAAGATGATCAGGGCTAGGAGGGGGGCATCTGGACTGGCTGAGACTGAAAGGACAGTGAAGAGACTGCAAAACTGCAAACACAAGCGGTTTGGTGCAAGGAAGACATAAAATATCGATGTCAACAAGTCCCAACTGCAACAACAAGCCTTTGGACGAAAGGAAGCAGTCAAATCTCAAAGACCTGCGAGTTAAAAAGGCGAGGTACACAAGTGACCTCATGAAAGTAGCTATTCAGCAGAAGGAAAATACTAAGTATCCAAGGAAAAATAAAAATTTTGAGCTTCAAATCAAATGCTAACCAAGGTGCTGTCACTCTGCTAAACTGAAGCTGCAACTCCAGGACTCTAAAAACAGACCCAAGAAGAGGAAGCAAGCTGCGAGTGAGTCACTACCACAAGCAACTGAAGCCCGACTGGAGAACTGCCGTAAAACTTAAAGTGACTGATTAGACAAACCAGTCTGCGTCTGCTGTAAACCTAAAACCACAGTATCCAAAAGAAACCGTGCCCTGCTACCTGCTTAGCTAAAAGATTCAGCGAAGTGGACAGAGCGGACAGGCGCTGTTGTGGATCCTATACAGAGGACTGAAGACTTTGTTGCTGTTGTTTGTTGATTCTAAATCGAGAATTGAAAGTGTTGTTGCTGAGTTTGATCCAATGTGGCATTGAAGAATGTTTCAGAGGAGAGTCTTTTGTACTGGACACTTCAACAAATTGAGTTTCCAAACCAGCGGACCAAAAGTCTAAGCTTCAAGGAACCGTCAAGTATAATTCCAGTTGCATTTTCTGTTCATGGAACTAAATTAAATGTAACACATTCACATAGAATTGAACTTAATTATTTAGTTTGCACACTTTGCGTGTGAAATAACTTTTAGTGAAACTTGATGAAATAACTAAGTAATCTACCTCGTTGTATGAAGAATTTCTTTAAAAGTAAAGTTGTCATATCTTTAATCTACATACCATTAATAAGCTTAATGTGATATATTCTAAGATTGTCTGCACCATTTCAGTTCAGGCTGTATGTGCATATGTGGGCGTGTATGTGTGTGAGCAAGTTACTAGCTATGTCACAGCTTGCTTGGCTGTTGAAGTTGCTGCTTGGTGTGTGGGGAGATAGGTGGTGTCATATTTCAATTGCCTGCTAGCCAGCATGAGTGCAGTGAGAGTTTTGAATTGTGTTTGTGCTTAGAGACTAAGATTTACTTTGACACTTCTGATTTCTGTTTAATATTTGTGTACTTAATAAAATACTACCATTGATTAAAAATTCCTTGTGCCTTTGTGGTAAATCCTCGATCTTTGTGACATGTCAATTAAATACTGTTAAGAGAATCAATCAACCTAGATAAACGAAATTATCAATTGTTTAAATTGTTCCTACAAAACAAAAATATATCACCTGACAATATTTCTACAGTATTCCATTAGTTTTTGTAATATCTCACATGCAGTACACTAGTGTCGGGATCCCTCAATGTCGGGATATACTTGGGGAAAAACAACCCCAGCAGTCTATAATTGTAAGTGGCCTTTGATGACAACCAAATTTCAGAAAAAGAAAAAAAAAACAATAAATCCTTTACACTGCTATATATTACAGCCCCAGCAGAAGTTTAGATACAAGTGGTAGCAGCCTCCACTAAACAGGTTACAGATGTAGTTAGGTAGAAAATGAATAAATACGGTATGAAGAACTTCATTAAGAAATAAATCTATACATCAGCAGCATTCAGTAAACACAAATCTGTCTTTCCTACTTTCACCTAAAGAGGCGGCCTTTGATGTCATGAAAGCTTGATTAATTTTTGTTTAGTTATTCCATTAAAAGGTATCACATCTCCTTTGTATCATCTCTGGACTGATACACCTACAATTTAATCTATCAACAACTTTAATTTCTAAAACTGAAGATTTCCAGTAGTAATGTAAATAGCAATTGAGTTACTAAATATTCAAACAGAATTCAGTATAAAAATTAGATACAAAACTACAAATTAGAACAGACAAACTCTAATCTGAACAGCTAAAACTTGTATACCTACAGCTAAAATGAACTCCATACTGAACAGAAACCCTATACATCTTCTTGGGAGGCTGAAACAGACTAAGATAATCTTGGTTATTTCCAGCTTCCACTCAAGGGGCAACTCTAGTGGTCCGTAACTTCAGACAGACATCACTGGATCAAATCAACCCCAATAACCCCAACAGTGTGATGGTGCCAGGATTATTTCAGAGATTTGGCTTGCATATTACTACCAACATAATGACACACAGAGGGTAATCATGTTACTGGCCAGGTGGCATTTAATACATGGCACAGGACGACTTTGGGAGGTTCCCAGAGGTAGATCAAGTTATTCCTTCAATATACCATGCAGTAAATGACACATGGCTGGTAACAATGATTAATTGCTATATGGAAGAGGTAAACTAAAAAACAAGTGGACCAATATTTAGTATTAGGCATTGATTAATGTTTGATACTTGTAGCTGAATTCCTGGCAGCAGAGGGCACTGGGGAACTGTGAAAGTGCAGTACGCATGCCATTTCCCTAGTATTGTATATTCCTTTACAAAATAATGGCGTTTTCTCATGTGCTTTTTGGATTGAGGAAGTGTTGCTGGAGGCAGATCTTAGACCCACCATCTGCTTTTGTAACTCTGTGTTGCCAAAGATAGACTCATTTGAAACTTATTTAGGTCACCGGAAAATTGCATTATTTGTTTGTCACACACACACACACATTATATATATATATATATATATATATATATATATATATATATATATATATATATATATATATATATATATATATATATATATATAGAGAGAGAGGAGAGAGAGAGAGAGAGAGAGAGAGAGAGAGAGAGAGAGAGAGAGAGAGATCTCACACACACTTGCTAGAAACAAGGCTTTTTTCATAATTGACAATGTTCTACATTGTATACATTTCTGCAAATACTTGAAAATGAAAACACATGTTACAATACACAAAACAAAACATAAGATGTATCAGAGCAATGTTCAAGAAAATAGAAAATTGTCTCAATCTTGGATTCCTCAAAATAGCCACCCTTTGCCTTAATAACAGCCTTACAAACATGAGGCATTCAGTTAACAAGTTTCAGCAGGAAATCACCTGACATGTCTTCCCAGCTCTTCTGCATCAATTCCCAGAGATGTAGGGCACTTGTGGGTAGCTTTGCTTTGACTCTTCTGTCCAGTTCGTCCCATATAAGTTCTATGGGATTGAGGTCTGGAGACTGGGCAGGCCAGGTCATTAGATTGAGTTGTCCTTCACTTTCCTCCTTTGTCAGATAGTTCTTGCACAACTTTGAGGTGTGTTTCGGGACATTATCTTGCTGTAGAATGAAGGACTGCCCAACTAGCTGTAAACCCGAAGGAATGGCATGCCTCTGAAGTATGCTATGATAGCCATGCTGGTTGAGCTTGCCATGGACTTGGTAAAGATCACCAACTCTGTCACCAGCAAAGCAACCCACAGACCATGGCACTGCCTCCTCCATGTTTGACAGTGGGAACCACACATGCAGAACTCATGCGGTCACCCTCTCTGTGTCTTATAAATACTCTGCGGTTGGACCCAAATATTTCAAATTTTGACTCATCAGTCCATAAGACCGACTTCCACTCCTCAAACGTCCAGTTTCTGTGTTTTTTGGCCCAGGCAAGTCTCTTCCTCTTATTCTGCACTCTTAACAATGGTTTCTTTGCAGCAATTCTTCCAGTTAGGCCAGCTTCACGCAATCTCCTCTGAACAGTTGGCCTGCCTGACCTTGTTTGGTCCTCATAAGTGCCAGTTTCTTCAAATCGTTTGATGGTCTTGGCCACAGCAGTTACAGACACTTGCAAAGTTCTTGCAATTAGTCTTAAAGATTGGCCTTCATTTCTTCAAGAAATTTTTCTTTTTTCTTTGCTTAACTGAACGTATTTTGCCATTTTCTGCTCCCTTACATTCAGGAATGACAAACTTGTGCCTACGCTACCTATATTTATAGTAATCATGGACCCTCACCTGTTAACAATAATGGGTGACAAATGGTTAATTAGGTAACATGCTAGTTAACTCAGAGAACATCTAACAAAGACACTTTTATACACATTTAATTCAATTAAGCCTTGACACAATTGAGACATGGTTTGTGTATGTGTGCCATTCAAAGGTAAATGGGCAAGACAAAAGATTTAAGTGCCTTTGAACAGGGTGTGGTAGGTGCCAGGCGCACCAGTTTGAGTGTGTCAAGAACTGCAGCACTGCTGGGTTTCTGATGCTCAGCAGTTTCCCGTGTGCATCAAGGATGGTCTACTACCCAGCCAATGGCAGGCCAGTGGTCAAAAACGGCTCATTGATGAAAGAGGCCAAAGGCGGCTGACACGAATTGTGCAGAGCAACAGACGGGCTACAGTTAGTCAGCTGACAGTCCAGTACAACATTGGTGCCAAAAGACCCATAAAAGGATGCACAACTCGTCGTACCTTGACACGAATGGGGTGTGGCAGCCGACGACCTAACAGAGTTCCACTTCTTTCAGCAAAACACAAGAAACTGCAGTTGCAGTGGGTTAAGGAACAAAAGCACTGGACGCTGGAAAAACATTGCCACGTCCGATTAATCCCGGTTCCTGCTGTTTCACGCTAATGGGAGGACTAGGGTATGGAGAAAACCACAGGAGTACATGCATCCATCATGCCACGTGTCAACATTGCAGGCTGGTGGTGGTCGTGTGGTTTGGCACACATTGGGCCCCTTGATAAAAGTGGAGGACCGTTTGAATTGCACAGGATATCTGAACATCATTGCCAAATCAGGTGCATCCCTTCATGGCAGCAGTGTATCCATCTGCTAATGGATTTTTTCAGCAGGATAATGCCCCATGCACAAGGCTAGGATTGTCCAGGAATGATTCCAAGACCATGAGAATGAATTCAGCTTACTGCAGTGGCCTGCCCGGAGTAGAGAGTAGAAGATCCACTACCAGCCAACTTGACAACTGTGGGAAGCACTGGAGTCAACATGGGCTAGCATCCCTGTAGAACGCTTGACACCTTGTAGAGTCCATGCCCCAACAAGTTGAGGCTGTTCTGAGGGCAAAAGGGAGTGCAACTCAATATTAGGAAGGTGTTCCTAATGTTTTGTACACTCAGTGTGTGTGTGTGTACACACACACATATATATATATATATATATATATATATATATATATATATATATATATATATATATATATATATATATATACACACACACACACACTATATATATAAAAGAGAGAGGAGAGAGAGATCTGGGCCTGAGTTGTGGTGTATTCAGATTCTCAATCAATGTCTACGTATAAATCGAACACCTTGGGAGTCAATAATATTAAGCAACTGTCTAACGTCACTCTGGCTGACAACAAATCCTTACTGAATGCATTTCAAGTACATTAATCTGTATCCATGTAACTGTCCACGGTTACATTTTTTGCATTAATAAATAGTTAGTACATCAGATTGGAGTTCTACTGCATCACAGTTCCATCCAAATGTGCTAAACATTCCAACATTTCTTTATGGTTCAAGTCTAATCTAAAATAGAATCAGATTTTGTTTACTTCATCAGCCAATACGTGACAGTCTCTCCTGATCTGTGAATTGTTACTTGTGCTAGTGAGATACTGCATTATTTGGCAGACACGTTTGTCCAAGGTGACTTGCAGGTGTTACAGGGCAGTACAAGGTTACAATGCAAGTTTAATATTTAAATCACAGTATTGTTTACAGTAAGTGCAAATAATACCACTAAAATACAATATGAACTAGTTAGGACGATGCCTATAACAAGTAGTGCAATAGTTTGCTTGATATTCTGAAGCCTGATGTAATAATTATCTTGTGAAAACTGAATTTTATCACTGAATGCATGAAGCACATAAAAAAAAAAAAAAAAACAAACAAACTGAGAATTAAATCTGACAAAATATAAAAACTTGACTGTCACGAGAAATAGGAAAGCATTCCGCTTTGCTTTTTATTTTTGAAATGTATGCATTTTAGTTTTCACTCAGCCTCCATTTGTTTGTTTGTTTATTTATTTATTTATTTATTTAATGTAATTGTTATTTATGCCTTGTTTGAACTATCATTCTATTTTTAAATTATGATCATATATGAAAAAAAAGTTTCCAGACCTCTAATAGCATACAGCTGGGAAATGAGTCAGCAACACTGGCTGCCTGGCCAAGTGTGTGTGCTGTCTGCATGTGTGCGTGTGATTTAAGGCCCAGGAGAGTTCATTAAAATGTTTAGGCAGTGTAAATGCTGTAACACTGATGAAGTATAGGAGCCCTGCTAACATGCTGGCATGGCAGCACAGCAGATGAATGACTTCGGGATAAAACGTAATCTCCCTCAAGCTGTGCTGCAGTATAAGGGATGTCGGCACACTATCTAAACATGATGAATACAGTACGTACATGTAACAGGGGAGACCTGGACTAGCTGTCTGACGTACGCATGGTGCTGCAGGAAGAGGGCGGCAACCCCGCTGGGATCCGTATGTCAGTCATGGCAGTGACACAGAGGTGGGGAAGAGGATTGCTGGGCCTATAAATGAATACTCTGTTGTTTCCTCAGATCTGCCCCTCTAGACGAATACGAGCCAGCGGAAGGGCTACGGACGAACCAAGCGCGGCTGGAGAGAAACCACCACATAAAAAGGAAAAAAGGAAACATTTTTGTAGCGGGGAAAGTACTTGGGCAGACCCTGGTTATTGTATAGGGCAGTGAGGAAACACCTGAATGGAGGACGGAGACCCGGGCCAGTTTTATTACTCTGTTTTATTTTCCCTTTTTCTTTTGCCTTTTGTCCTTTATGATTATTAGTTACAGAGCACCTGCATTGGACTGTGTACTTGTACTGGTATAACCGTGGTCTTGTTTACCGTCGCCGGTACTCAAGTCATGGACAACAGTGCCCTCTGCGGGCTAAAGAAAGAATTAAGGAATGCAATAAAACTGGGCACCTGTGTGGTGTTGTCAATTACATCTTTGCCTCCCATGTCAGTGAATACCCTCACCCTTCCACAGTACATGATTGTGTTGTTTTTTTTTTTTTTTGTTAATTTAATTAATATTCTGTGAAGTTTAGATCAAGTACAGTAGTAGCCACTTCAAAATAGTTAAGTAAATTATACCTGATGCAAAGATCACAATAAGCTGTAAATAAATAAACAAAATCAGTGCACAGAAACACTGACTCACAGTGCATGCATTCCCAGCTGGCCTTGGACAACATCCACATCTCCCTTGTGTCAGAGATTGGGGGAGGGGGGAGAATCTCCAGGGTAAGTGGCTTCTCTTCCTTGTTTCAGGACCTTTCAAAGCTCCAGCCTGCAAGCACAGCCACATGCTCCAAGTACGGGAAGACAAAGCTCATATCTATTACAAATTTTACAAGGTTTCTAAAGTGAATTTGAAGACCATCACCCAGTACGCAGTCTGCTGTCTGTAAAATGTTATTTACAAATGGACCTTGCTCACTACAGACCAGGGTTGCCATGTCTGCGGTTTTCCCGCCAAATTGGGCTACTTTGAAAACCCAGCCGCGGTATTTTTTTGGGCTGCTGCAGGTTTCTATTTTTTTATAGGCATGGTCCAATCAATTAAAAAAATTATAATAAAAGGAAATATAAAACACTGTCACTGAACTCCCATCATTATTTTTACAGAACAGGACCCCCTGGCTCCCCCTTTGCCAATACCTGCCTGTCAGATTGACCTTGTCAGTGAGTCACTTGACTGATGCAGCCGCATGCCTGCGCTGTGTTGTTTATAGTTAGCACTACAGTAGTAGAGAACACGTAAAGGAATAATCATTAGCGGAAGGAATCAAACACCAATCTTAATTGGAATTCATTTAGTATACCTAGACAGCAAGACCGGTCAAGATGCCACCAGGTAAGTGGCAGGAGTACGGTAGGAAATACTGTAAGTATTGGGAAAAGGAGAAAGGGCTGACCAAATGCATTACAAGTGTGCCTGGAGATGAAGAAAAGTAGGGCAGTTTAACCAGAATTCCCTAAAATAAATTATTTTTGGTTAATTACTGTGTAAAATTAAGTAACAATTTTTGGCTACTTTTGGGCTGTTTTGGAATCAACCTTTTAGTTATTTTTGGCTATTTTTGATTTAGCTTTTGAATATAAACATCACACAGATCTGGCAACCCTGCAACAGACCAAAATATCAGTGTTTTAATGACTTGGGTATACATCAAAATGCAACAGTAAAACGCTACAAACATTCCAAATATATGTAGTAATCTTGATTTCTCCATTTTTATCTTTCAAAACAAAAGTATTAATACAATTATTTTAGGAGAACTTAAGTGATTTTGAAGGAAATCACTATTTCCCAAATAACACAATCCTGGTTTCCAGAAGTTTTTCTTGGGTGCCCTGCATTTGCAAGAGAGGTTAATGCTATGTTCCCATAACGTTGCCGTGTCTGTGACATGCACCCCTAGACGTTTTTCTGCCATATTCCTCTGACTACAGCTTTCTTTCTGAAGAGCTCTGATCAAAGGAATACTGCAATTCACTGGGCACTTATTTTGTTTCAGTGGTTGCTTAAGCATTTGTTTCAATGTTCAACATTAATCAGCATGCAAGTGGTTGTAGTCCAGATTTCTAACAAATTACTAAAACATAAATCACTTAAAATAGTTTTCAAGTACACCACTTGATTTAGCAGTTTCAGGCCTAAATTCCTTCCTTGACTAACTTAGTTTAGAATCATAAAAATAAAAAATCAAGAATACTACATACATTTGGAATGTTCAGTGTTTTACAAATCAGACACTTTTGGATTTCTGCACAATATAGGCAGTTCAAGAATTTTTTTGGTGTTGGGCTCAGACTTCTTACCGACATTGTTTGTGTAAATGCAAAGACATCTCATTATAGCTCAATATAACTTCCCCCCTCCCCCCCAGGTCACAGTACACATTTTCACTAATCAAAGCTTTTTATTTTTTTATATTACACATGGCTAAGCAGAAAACCTCCCCTGCAGTTCATTGTTTTTAGTCAAGATTTATTTTAAACTTTAGTAGCCTTAAAGCAATTAGGAAATCTATACTCTAACTCCCAACTGTGATCTCCATGAAGCAGCTGTTGTTAAGGAGGACAGGACTACAGTGAGAGCCAATTCTATAAAGTCATAAGTGGTTATGTGAAAGACTACACCTTCCCCCTCAATCTGGTGTGCAGACAGACTAAGCATTTTAATTTCTACCAAACAGTATAGGAATGGAAAGTCAACCCTGTATAGAATGTCTAGTTACTAGCACGTCAGCAAGATTGGACCTTATGGAAAGTTATTGCGTCCATTGTAAGACACCATAACTTTTTAAAAGGACGCTCATACTTTGCCATAGCAACCTTAACCTGCATTTCCTAACAAGCATGTACAACCCCTCAGCAAGAAAAACAATAACTTAAAAAAACAGTACCGAATTCAAATTAGATTACATCACAGATAAACTAGGCCAATTTCATTGACTGCAATAGCTAAATATGGACGTATGCTGGAACAGTACCTGGAAGTGGAAGGTTCCCTGCCAATTCGTATAAATTACAAGAACAAAAAAGAAAAAAAAAACTTTAGTAATACAGTATGACCAAACTTTTTTTGGAGTTGATCAAGACTGGCCTGTATATCCTTATAAGGAGCTAAAACTAAAACAGTCTGCCTTCATGCTGCTGAAAAATGACAGGTATTAAAATTGTTTAGATTGTAAAATTGCAGGTGTTTACCACATTAAGGGGCTGATGCAAGGATAGGCGTAGTGCAAACAATTGCAGCTGCAAAATCCAACAAATTGCCTAGTGGTTAGGCAATTATTTTGCACTACAGCCTAGGTAAGCTTAAGAGCAATGCAAATTACTCATTACCCAGAAATAAAGAGCTGCAATCAAGATAATGAGGGTCGCTATGAGCACCGCCTCTGCATCAGGCTATTTTGCGTCCGCACTTACAGCCCAGAGGTGAGGTGAGTTAGAAGTACAGAGAGCAGCAGGTGTTGTATGAGATTTGTGGAGCACGAAAATCAAACCAAACAAAAAAATGTGAAAATGTGTCAGAGAAGGACATCAAAGTACTCTTGGTGCACAAAAAATAGTTTTCTGAGGAGAAGCTGAGATCACTCAGCATGAAATAATTATTTGGAACAGCCTCAGCCAACATCAGTTATGCTACCAAAGTGGCTATGTGGTTCTCTACAGTGGAGAAAGTCAATGCTGTCAATGTTACCAGAAGGAAAGTCAACCAGGTGATGAATTCAGCTATTAGGTCAAGGATGACCTGTGGAGTGAGACTATAACACCTTACCAATGCATCCACCAACATCCCAAACAAAGATTCTGGGTTTGAATATGCAGGATCGAAGGTTTTCCTGCCTGTCCTCAACAAGAGCTAAGCATTGCCGCATCAGGAGATTTACCACAGCAGCCATCCCGAGGACAGTGCCAGGTGTCTGAAGGTGTGTGGTTTTATACAGCTCACTTCTATAATGGTTTGCACCTTGTCAGAGCAGATGAAAAGTTTCTGGATTGTCAGCAATTGCCAAGTGCAAGGCAGAATCCTTGCATCTCATTATAATGTTTGCACAAGTTTAGTATTCCAGATCCCCACCCAATTCCATGCTGTATTCATTTGAATACATTTCAATATCATTTAAATGGATAATGTGCTAATTTGATAGTGGGTGCAAAATGGCAGGTGAAAAACATTCTTTACATACACCGCGCACTAAGTCCCACCTCACTTTGCACGTATTCTTACATCAGCCCCTAAATGACTTAATCATAAAAACATGTTCTCCATAATCACATTGTGCTTAGCCTGGTCAAATCCAAGCTGGGCTAGTTAGTTAAAGCTTACGTACACTATAGCAGTCTAAAGATCTCTCAATTTTAGTATATCTGTAAACAAAAACATTTATTTTACAAAAATAAACAAATATACAGTGGTAGATGGTCCCAGTAATGTATTGCTGGAATCAGATTTAATTTAAATTTCAACATATTATCTGTACCCTATCTCTCTTCTTAGCTTTCTAAGATTTACTATATTGTATGTAAAATAAAAGGCATCTCTTCATTGGTACATCTGTTAGTATTTATGTTTTATTAAAGCGGTTAATGAATGTTCCAATGTTAATGGAAACCAGCACTTGTTCTTTAGCCTGAAAAGACCTTATTCTATTATTTTACAAACGGAACCCTGGAAGTGCTTTAACAGAACGATTTAAGATTCAAGTCGGTCCCTTTATAGTCACAATTTTTTTTTTTTAAGGTATGAAAGCCTATGCATCAGCATAATGCATTACTGTTTGTCTTTGAGTCAACCTTTTGCACTCCTATTGAATAATCTGATGGGTAGGGCATCCACCCCCACAGGGGAAAGACAAGTTTGAGACCAGTATAACACACACTCATCACGCCACAACTGACAGCTAGTGGCAACATGGTAAATACACAGCTTCTCCTAGCCCATCACTCAAAATATTCAGCATCTGTGGCTGCCTTCAGCAAGCAGGGCTGAAAGGTATTCCACAAAGTGGACAGATTAAAAAGAAGATGTTGTTACCTCCTCTGTATCTCCAGTTCCTCCTGTGAAGGACCATTCTGCGCCTGAGGGGAAAGCTGAGCGTTTTGTCGTGGCAATGTTGGGCCTGCAGAAGAGAAAAAGCATTTATTTTGAAGAGAATTTTCCTGGACAGGGTTTACAACCGATATTGTAATCACCAAGACAAACACCCTCACAGGGTTACCATTAAGTGCCATTTTTACACCAGTACAGCAATGGGAGTAGCATTGTAGTAAGGTCATTGAAAAAGTTAAACTGATGTCAAGGCTTATTTATATAGTAGGCATTGTTTAGCATACTGAGCTCAGCGGGTGGGGTGATTAGTGACCGCTACTAGAAATTCAAGTCAATTTCAGGAAAACTTCGAATCTAGTTATCAAATAGTGTCAGCTTTGGCACTAGAAAAGAAGCAGTTGCTGGAAAATTTGATTAAATATTGTGTGGGGAGACACTCTTTTTGAAAAGCCTGATCAGATACTGACAAAAAGTAAAACATGTAAACCCTATTTAATAACTGCAACAATCACCGCAAAGCATGTGTGTCTAAATAGCAACTTCTATTTTAAATTCACAAATTCCTCTTTAATATGAGAGGGGAACTGGGGTCACATTTGACCACCACCACCCTAACCCAAAAATATTGAGGGCACTTTCAGTTCCACCCAACTGTGCAAACTGAAATATTTACTTCTTGCATGTAACTTATTAAAAGTGTATTTTTCTAAACTATGAAACAAGGTGCCAAAGGCTATGCTTCTCCTACCCTTCCATGCAATTTGTATAGATTATTAAATCTAGCCTACACTGCTATTCCAGGTTTAAAGTGACCCCATTATTCTGCACTCTGTGATTATTGCATAAACCTTGATCTTTACATTAGTTAGTTGTATTATGTTCCCACAGCAAAACATGGAAGCATCGACTGTATTAGCATTTGTATGCCCACTTCTGCACCCCCTTCGTTAAGTTTCTGAATGAAATACAAACAATCCAATATTTACATCTCAACAGTGGATAAACATGTTTCTTCATTTAATAATAATTTACGGCTTTCTATCCATTTTGTTTTTAAACAGCTGTAACATGTACAGTAACTAATCGAACAAAAACACCCAGTACAAACTATATTAATTAAATAAAGGACAATCCAGAAAATGTCTGCAATACATAAATCTTGACCTATTGGTAGATTTTTCCATGTTTCTCAATTATTTTGCAATATAAAACACTTTTTTTTTTTTTTTTTTTTTTTTTGCTGAATCGTTTTAGTTAATCAATGTGCATGGCAAATTCATAAGCCTCCTAGAAGAGACAACACATAAATAAAGTAAGCTTTACAGACATCACAAGCCTCTTAAACATTTTAAATAATAAAACAAAAAACTAAATCTAACAGATTAAGCTTGCATTCTATTTAACTTTCACCACAGTAGCTGCCAAACTATTAGATCAATACAGGTTTGCAGATCTACACAGTAACCTTTCTATCTGAATAAATGCCAGCACCTGCTTATTAAAACAACCTATTGCAACTCTGTAAACAAGATACAATTTAGTGTGAAAATTGTAGCCCATCAAAGAAAATGAAAGCCCCTTCACTGCCGTGAGAACAGGTTAAGTTGTGAACACCTACATAAGAGGGAGACATGATCCCGTTTCTGGCAGCAGATATATTTCCAGAGTCCATTTCCACCATCCTGGGGCGTGGAGCCGACAGTACCTTCCAGAGACTCCTCGGAACCCAAGTGAACTACCATCCTTTTTACATAGTAGCACTTAATAGAAGCTGAGTGCTAGAGACCTTCCTCCAGTACCACAACACTGATTCTTCACAAACCCAAACCACTTTTCAATAAAGATATGAAGTTACATGTCAAATGCAGAAGGACGAGTATCCTGGTGCATGCTCTGTGTGGTACAAGGGGCTTGGTCTAGTGAACAGTGCTTTACAGCATATTGTTTACATATTGGTATGAGACTGCACTTACGCCTGCTGCAGTTTGCATTTCCTGCCCATGTTAAATTATTCATATCGTGTTTGCGAAGGGCAACCAACAATGCCCTTCAGATTACTATCAGATAAGTTTATCTACAACAGTTACTTAAAACAGGATTTTAAAAAGGTATATAGTCATTAGCGTTCTGTTTTGTTCAAAATTAAACCCATTATTAAGTTTGGACTATACAGTATTTGCCCTTTGTATACTATAGGAACTAGGCACAACACAGTAGTAATTGATGTTCTTAATCCATTCACTAAACCTGTCCAACCTTTTTGGTTTGCTTACTACAAAACTACAAAAAAATACTACAGTAAATAGGGGGAAAAAAGAGAGAAAAAACAAATTGAAATCAGACTGCATTCACACATGTACACAAGTACTCATTAAAACATGTTGCATGTTTACACATATTCATTTTGTTGTATTTTGACTGTACCTGCTTCTATCACACACTGCAGTCTCTTTAAACCCATTATCAGTTTTAAACCCCACCTTTAAAATGCAAGACAGAAATGGTGGAGCTCATATGTGAGCATGTATGAACCATCATGTATGAACCATCAATCAGATTTAAAATAATAAAAAGTGAAAAATTAAAAGTTGGTTTGTGCAGTTGTGGTCTGTCGTTTTTATTTGTTCATGTGTCTGACGTACTTGTATTTATCTGCATTTCAGCGCATTGAGACGCAATCCCATCATTGAAGACAAGGTCAGGTAAGACAGAGATATTGATCAGGTGTTGTAAGAGTAATGCTTTCTAATGCACTTTACCCTGAAAGCACAATCAACCATAAAAGCATCTGACTGCCAAGAAAGAGAAAGCAGCTCTTGTCTACAGGATGAAATTTCAATTCCAGATTTCGTAATGCTACTTTTGCTCAGCGATACCAAAAAATGCTTTCATCATTTCTAATGGCTTTTTAGCCTTTTTTTCTTCACTTCAGCTTCTATTAGTTGCATTTGACAATAACTCAGTGTTTTTACCATAACTTAATCTTTATACCATCAGTGTGACATTTATAATTAGGTTGGCCCTGCATCGTATTAAAATACAATGGTACCTTTATGAGTGTACATTTCAGAAACAAGCCCAAAAAGATAAAATTCTGGGTAAACGGTACACTATCAGTACAGTACCACTAAGGTAAATGTTGTAATGAGGTTACACCAATAGGTTATTGTAACAGGACGAGGAGCCCTGTACATGCATTTGTTTATTTTAGAACAGGGTTTGCCCTCCGCAATTTGTTTTGTTGTATTCTTATTATGGTTTATTTATATGTATTATTTGTAAATATATGACTGTGAGACCAGTAGCTTTTGTTTTGCAGGCCCCATCCACACTAAAATACCTTGTGTGAATGAATGACTAATAATTCTGTCATTACCCCTCGGCTATAACCTGTGCAGACTATGGTTAAACTCTCGGCCATGATATAAAAGACCTGCAGCTTTGGCTGCAAGAGGTGGGTGTACAGAGGAGAGTACGGGAGAGCAAGAGGAGAGTTTTTTTTTTTTTTTTTTTGTCCTACAGGAACAGTGAAGGCGATTACCAAGACCTATTGTTTGTGTTTAGTGTTCATGATTATTTTGTTTAAATTTTTATTTTGCTCTATGAGCAGTGTTTCTGTTTAAATATTTATTTTTGTTTTGTTATTTAAATAAACAGCACCACAGCATCTTTTTGCCTTGCAGTACTGCCTGTTGGTTTTTGTTCCTGCTTCTGGCCTGACATCACAGGGCTACCTGCCTACCTACTCGGCTATCCTGTCACAGTTATTTATTTGTATCCAGTATACAATGCATAGGAGGCTTCGTGGTCAGTGGTTATAGAAAGGGTCTTGATAGCAGGGGGTTCCCGGTTCAATGCAACTGTAAGTGAATCTGCAGCAGCAGGTGGTGATGAAGCACAGTTTACCCCATAGTCTCAGTAAGTCGCTTTGGATAAAAGCATCTGCTAAATGACCAATTAATAATAATGATAATTTCCATCTCTCAGAGAAGAGGATCAAAATGTAGTAAAGTTAAATGCTCAGTACCAATAGAAATTAGAGTTGCCTTGGCTAGGGCTGTTTTCTTTTCAGGTTTCTGAAACGGTTTGTTGATGAAAGGCATTGGTGCTATGAGCACTGGAGACATACACAAACATTTAGCCTGTGTACCCTAACTTAATTCTTTGTTAAATAAATGCATCCTAAGAACTGAAAAGCTTAAGCTGCAAGTTTGAGATTAAAAAAAATAAATAAAGTTCTTGAGTCTGTCGGATCTGTTAAATTACTTTGTGTGGACTTAACTAAATAAAAACAGCCAAATGCAAAAGAACCGATTAGAAAAAAAAGTTAGATGAGGTCCCAAACCATCCAAAGGGATGCTGTGTGGACCAACTTAATAGTCATTTGAGGAAAAAAGTATCTGGATTCAAAGGGATGTAGTAGTCTACCGCTTAGAGTCTTAGCGCAGATGTATATTAGATGCTTCTGTGAGCAGTTTTGTTTGATTATTCTATCAGTATATTGACTGTATTGAAGTATAGTGTCTTATCCATGGAGTCATATGTATTATAGTATTTGGCTACAATAATCCAGAATACTAAACTACAATGTTGCATATATTTGGGGGGTCTGGCAGGAGAGTTTTAGCTTTAGTTTATTTCTGATATAAATCTAGATTACATTCTAAATTAGAAGTGCTTCCTCATCAGAAACAATTTTTAAATGGTGCCACACATCTTAGTCACGTTGAAGCCAACATGTTGATTAATAATTGCAATTTAAAAACCATCAGCTGCAGTTCTACTCAAATAATTGCCACTTCCAACTAATCGGGTGTACCAAACAAAATGTTTGTCCTCTAATAAATAATTTTATGCTTTTGTAATACACAAGTATGACTGATGCAGTAACACTGTATTCAACTTATTTAAATCAGTTAAATAAGTTGAAACCCCCCCCAGATGCTTTTTCTAGAAAGCCAGGGAGACACAGTGTCTAGCCTCATCACAGCACTAGACGAGTGATTAGCTTTACTGGTCTGTGTCATGACAGCTCTGGCTGCATTATTAAACATCAGGATACAAAATAAGTTAATATGTTCCCCACTGATGGGGGGGGACTCAAATACTGTACCCTTACCTTTAATGCTCAATATTTGTTTGTAAGATTGGACATCACGATATAACTAATAAAAATAAAGCAACATAAACACCAGCAAAGGCTGTGCCAAACCAGAACCTTTCCAGCAGAAAAAGTCTTAGAAGCAGGTATTAATTTTGTATCCTTTCAGGCTGATGCAGTGACCTTAAATACAAAGACTGAGTTCATATCCGTGTCTGTCAGACACGAATTTGAGCTTAGCAGTTGGATGCATCAAGTTTCTGGGTTTCAACAGCACAATCTGTTAGTAACTATTTAATACTGGTCTTGAATAGTGAAAATAAAAATAAATGATAGAATGTATACTTACTTAAATATCTGGTAAAACAAGACAGATTTTGGATATGTATTTCCATAGGCTGCCCTTTGTCATTTAAGATTTCACATTTTTGTTTTAGAAACAAAAACAAAATAAATATTTGTCAATGAAATTATGTTGGTCTGAAAACAAACAAACATATAAAGGTACAGTAGCATGTTAATTAGCTTATGACTAGCAGAACTAGTTACAACATGGCCATCAACCTAAGACAGTTATCTGCACTGTGTACAGCAACATGATCCATTGCCTGCTACTGATAGCTTTAGATATAGTGCTGGTCTGTCACAAGGGTAGATAACAGCAGTAACATAATTACTTATCAAAAAGACTTCAGCCCTGTTGCTCTTCTGTATGTGTACCCACACCACTTGAGGAACTGTAGTTTAATATAAAAAACGTAGGTCCAGTACACACACAAAAAAACTGATAAATAAAACTAACAAAAGAAAAAGGTGTGTAGTGTCCCATACCATTAAAGAAAAAATGTAAACACTTAACAGTTGTTACCTTAGTAGCCCGTGCTGAAATAAGCTCTTTAGACATTTGAAGTAAAAACATTTTGTGTTGTCCCACCACATCGGGGATACCCTTGCATAAAAGACTATTTAGATATAATAGCGCTCTTTGTATAACTTCATTTTTAAACAGGAGTGTGGGCAGCTTCAACACGGTACAGTCTACCACTTAAATCACAAGGTTTTTTTTCCCACAAACACAAATGAATAGCTTACTGAAAATTGCCAAAAAAAAAAAAAAGCCACATTTGGTTATTTTTAGACTGAAATAACCCTATCCATGTCCAATTTAACTCAGCTACAATCTGAACAGACAAGACTTAATATTTATGAACCCCTTTGCAGCTTCCATCGGCTATGTTCGATTCCCCTAATGGTCTCTGGGTAGCCGCCATCGACCCTTCATAGCTGTGTAAATACAGCATTCTGTCATTAAACCGCACCAAACTTCATATAGAGACAGTCCAGCCCTTTGCGAACCTGCCAGACTTGTCTGCTTACTTACAAAGCTTGATTGACAGGCTATTTGCTTTGAGACAGTGGCTCTGACTGGTACTGCAGCTGTCAGTCTGTCACAGACCCATATTGCCAGATCACCTGCAGTTTTTCAGCACAACAAAAAAAAAAAAAAATCCTATTTGCACTTTCTATTTCAAATGACAAAGAAAACATCTACTACATGCAGGTAATTAATTTTGTGTTATTCTAAGCTTCATAAATACATTGATTTAGAAGTATATGCATGTATAAACTAACATCTCATGTATGGTAATCTCTATAAATAGTCATTCTTTCCATTTGTGTTCTGGCAAGCACCTGGAAATAAATAAATAAAACAAATTTCACTCTACTGTCTCACATGGTTCTTACAGCATTTTAAAGACAGCGTGGTAAAAACATAAAATGCTTGGTTGAGAGGTGACATATGACAAAAATTCTTAGCTATAAAGAGGTTAAGATCTAAAACTTATTTTTTGTACAGTTTACAATTTCATGAGGAGAGCAAAAAAATAACCTTGAAAGATTTTCCATTAGCTCTAAAGATGAAATCAATATACAATAAGAGTTATCACAACCAAGGTTAAAAATAGACAGACAATTAGCAAACAGTTTAAATTAAACCTTACAGGTCCTTGCTTTAGGGACTGTGACATGGCAGGAGACCTGCACATGAAGAGTGGGTTTTGTGTGTATATATTTTAAATAGTATTGTGTAAAAATGTGTTTCTTGTAAATGATTAATGAAGTACCTGACACTCCTGGGAGAGCCTGTCTGCTGTGTGTGATCCTAAATCAGCAGGTAGGTGTGTTCCAGTGGGGCGTTGGGAATTAAAAAAAAAAGCCCCATTTATTCACCTCCAGGCTGCTGCAAAGCCAAAGCCAACAGTCTGAACATCGTCAATGCTACCCAGACAAAGAGACCTAAAGACCTTGCTTTAATCCTCTGATTGCCGTGAGAATGACCCGGGATCAGAACGTAAAGAAGCTGAAATTCGCCAACTTCTGTGTGTGTGAACCATGGTTGGATACTGAAGCAAGTCTAAACCTCCAATCACTGTGTGTTTAACAAGGATCAGGGTTTGTTTACTAATCAAGGATTAGTTCAGGGATTGTAGATCCCACGAAAGTATAGAGAGCTAGGTGAATAAGCGGGAACTCCATTTATTAGTAACACACAGCGTTTTCACAGCACCTTTTAGACCTTTTAACCTGTAGTGTTTATTTTGCTTTCCATGCACTGTGTTGTATTTTCTTCGTATATGTAAATAAAACCTGTTCACCTCTGTCACAGGGACATATTTAATTAAAGTAACTTGTACAGATTCTACTGTATCTGTGGTGGTTGTGGGACAAAATACTATAAAAATGTAGCAATCAAGAGGCCAACAAGGGTATTTTAATAGTGCTGCATTTACTAAAAAAAGTCCTACTAAAAGAAGAACATAGAATGACTACAGTCCAATTACGAGCAAACTAATGAACATCGATAACATAACATTAGCTTAGCTTTCAGTGACCTGCACACACACACACCATCCTTTAGGGGACACCACACCGACAGCTTATTCTGCCTGCCTACTTCTGTATTGTGATGACAAAGTAATGCAGCAGCTCCACCTGCAGGTCTCCTCTTCCTTTTTTTTTTTTTTTTTTTTTAATAGGACTACTATTATAAAAACATTGCAAAAGTAATAGGTCTGTGTTTTGCAAAGCACAAAGGCCGATTCAATATTTAAACCAATAACAAGCTTATCTAAAAGCTGTATACAAAAGTTTAATAAGTGTAAATATAAACATTAAATAAAACACAATTTATAAAGTATAAAAAGCTTGTAATTTGGACGGGGTAGATATGTATTTATATAGCCCACACAATATAGTGTAATAGCCATCCATCCATCCACTATTTGTAACCGCTTAATCCTATAAAGGGTCGCGGTGAGCCAGAGCCGAACCCGGCAGACACAGGGTGCAAGTGAGGACTATACCCTGGATGAGATGCCAGTCCATCACAGGGCAACTAAGGGACAATTTAGAGAGGCCAAACCACCTAGCCAGAATGTCTTTGGACTGTAGGAGGAAACCGGAGTACCCGGAGAAAACCCATGTGAACACGAAGAGAACATGCAAACGTCACAGAGACAGACCCCTCAGACCGGAATCGAACCCAGGACTCTAGAGCTGTGAGGCAGCAGTGTAAAAAGCGTGCCGCCCTACAGTGTAATATATAGATGAATATTTTGCCATGGCATCATTAACTGCCATGTTCACATATTCACTATATGTTTGAAAACAGACTGATTCTTTATGTACATTGTCTTCTAAACATGGCTATACCTCTATCATCATGCGAAGAAGCAGATAAGACCTTGCAGACCCCCCCCCCCCCCCCCCTGCCCCGCCCTCCCGGGACTATTAAACCAACACAAAATGGGTGAGTATACCCAAGCTGTTGCAAGGACATGGTAGTATATAATTGAGCTACAAAGCTAAGCCGAAACCACCTTGTGCTTGCTAATCAGTATCCCAGCAATAGCTGGAAGAACATAGGATGAAAAACTCGCCTAATGTTCTGTTGAGAGGGTGGACTGGGAAGCCGTCCTCAGCAATCTAGTGCTGAAACCAGGGTTCTGCAGATCTACGACATTCAGTCTGTAGAACCTAGTAAAAGTATGGGGGGGAAGCCAACACCACTGCACTGCATATGTCCTGGACAGATGCACCCGAGAACAAAGCCCATGAAGTCGTCTGACCCCTAGTGGAATGGCCAGTGAGCCTCTCTGGTAGAGCTATATTGGCCTGTTCATAAGCAGTCTTAACTGTGCCTGTCAACCATTTGGACAGACACTGCTTAGATAGAGCCTGTCCCTGGGACTTAGCTCCGTAACAGAGAAAGAATTGTTCTGACTGCCTCCAGCTTTTAGTCCTGTCAACATAATATGCCAATGCCTGCAGTGGGAAGAGCGTATGGAGCTGCCACTCCCTGTCAGATTGTAAAGGAAGGAGATTGAAAGTCTCCAATTCCACTGACTGGTTAATATGAAAAGTGGAGATGGTCTTCAGCAAAAAAGCAGGGTTAGTACGAAGGGTAATCTTAGACAGGCTTTCAATACTGATAATAGTTAGCGGAGGTGATTGCAAGCAAGAAGCGGCCTTGGAAGACAAAAATGCCTTCTCAAAACTGAGGTTTCATCAGTACATTAAGCACTACATTCAACCTCTAACGAAGAACTATATCCTTCACTGGTGGCCTAAGCCGCCAGTTCCTTTCAAAAATTTCCCTGCCAGGAAATGAGCTCCAGGGCAGACTGAATCTATTTTTAAATAAATCTATTTGGCACACCAAGATCACTGCCAAATAGACCTTTAAAGTAGAGGGGGATTTCCCCTCATTAAAAAGGTCCTGTAAAAATTGCAGTATAACTGCGATGGGGCATGTCGTGGGTTTGAAACCACAAGAGAAGCACCACTCCTGGAATATGCCCCACTTATAGCCATATTGGGAACAGGTAGAGGCTGCCCTAGCATTTTGTAGGGTGTCAGTCACTCCTTTCAATAGCCCCAGACAGCTTAAATGCAGTCATTCAGGGGCCAGACCCAGAGCATTAGACTTGATGGGTTGGGATGACACAAAGTTCCCTTTGCCTGATTGAGCAGGTCACGGTGCATCAGGTCTTCCCACAGCTGGCTGCTCAGGAGCTGCATCAGGGAGGAGAACCATATTCTTCTGGGACAGTAAGGGGCTGTTAGGAGCACCCTGGCCTGTTACCCGGTCCAGCCACTGACTTATTGTGTGACCCCGAGCAAGTCACTTAACCTCCTTGTGCTCCGTCTTTCGGGTGAGACGTTCTTGTAAGTTTGTGATGGTGGTCCATTGTGAAAGGCGCTATATAAAAATAAAGATTACTATTATTATTATTATTATTATTATTAAGATGATGATATTTTTGGGGAGGCAATGCCTCCCTTGCCTCCTCTAAGGAGCCTCTAGTGTAAAGGACCCTAAATCACTAAAGGTCACGTCAGGGGTTGATTCAAACCTCAAACAGAATATGTTGATCAGGAATCTTTAAGGAAGATTCCATAATTTAAAATGAGTTTTAATTTGTTCCCTTCTGAAAACAGCTCACAATCCCACACCAAAAACACCAATTTATCACCATTACTATTTGAAAATACAATCCAGCATTCCACATTAGCCCACAAATTCCTTTATGCTCAACATAATGTTTCTATCCAACAATGAGCTATGCCATGAATTAACTCATTTAACACCACATGAGATGTTTTCAAGTTCACTGTGACTCTTGAAACCTTGCTGAATTCTGGAGAGAGACTTGCTCTTGCAAACATAGTTAAATTAGTATATTTGTAGATGCCTCAAAGGTAATGTACCTGTGTTCATTTGAGATCATTTTATAAAAGCTAGATACTGTATCTGCATTTCAAAAATTCTAACGAAAGTTGTAACTGACTAAAAGTAATTTTAGCCAGAGACAAAGAAAACAAGACAGTGACTTTTCTTTTGACTACAGACATACAATTAGATCCACCAGTATCATAAAGTTACCATGATGACCAACATGCAATATATGCTGTATGTACGACAGATGCCTCTATAAAATGTCCAATTTTACACTAATAATAATTTGGGTTATAGAATGTATTTAGCAAGTTTGTCACAATAAGTAGTTCTTTAGCAACACAAATAAGTGTGACACAAAGACAACCTTCATTATCAGTATTCATAGATATTATACCTTCAATAACTTAAGCTAAAGAATGTATAGACCGTGTATAGAGGCTGTCCGTCAAACAGCTTATTTATTTTGATTAAACTTGCAAAAGAGATTACCTTTAGCACAAGTTATTAATAGGATCTGGGATATAGAGGTTGTCTAACAGTTTCTATAGATCTATACGTACAGTGGGGCTTGAATTTATCAGTATATATTCTTTACGAGTGCCCAAATACCTTACTAAAATCACTCAGGCTTTAAATTGACATTAATTTTGAACTGACTTGGGTTCTTCGAGAAACATCACAAAACCTGTTCATTTTGCAACATGTTTGCAAGCCGCCTACTCAAGATTATAATTGGAGAACAGGGATGATTCTGCAAGCATTGTTTACCTCCAACCACTAAGTTATGGCAGTACTGCACAATTAACAGGTTTCATGATGTTTCTATTTAAAATCCAATGCGTTTCTCTGTATGGTGAAAGAAGCAAGCCTTAGGTATTTGCAAAATAGTGATGCCTACACAGATTTACAGCCTCTGCCACTATATCCCTGTCACAAGGGACATGAACAATGGATAACTGGAGTACTCAGGATATTAAGATAGTTTAAGGTTCGCTGATTTTTATTAAAAGTTCCTGTTTAGACTTACCGGGCACTAAGTCTGTGAACTTGTATACCCACTCAATGTTAAATGCATGAGCAGAGATCTCCATGGCAACTTCACATAGGATGTAAAGTTAACACAGATGTGCATATAAAATTTTCCCTGAGTTTACAAATGATTGCAACAACCTCCACTTTATGGTTAACACATGTCCTTAATTGGTCACTAACAAAACAAATGACACAGTTGTTTTCCTTCTGATTAGCTACAGTCTGACGCCCTATACAGATAGCATGCACGAGTACACAGTATTCGATAAGTTATCTGTACATACAGGAGTACACAGTATTCGATAAGTTATCTTGTACATAGCGGACTATTTTTTTCTAATGGGTTTAAAAGTTAGTCTGACTTTGACTATTTCTATACCATCATGCTTAAATCTATTAGAAGCTTGAGAAGTTCTCAATACAAGTTCTGGTGCACATACAAATATGTCAGCTCAATAAATATGGATATATTTGATTCAGGTTACATGGATTTATTTAAAATCAGCATTTACCATTAGCACACAGTAGGTAAAACTGCAATTATGGCTGTTGAGATACTCTTTTTAATCTTAGCAAGTGCATGGGAGTAGGCTTCACTGGAAAGTTTTTGTTGTTTTTAAATTTAGCACTACTGAGAATGTAACAGTTAATACAGCAAGGAACTAATAGCATACAGTGGCTTGCGAAAGTATTGACCCCCCTTGGCATTTTTCCTATTTTGTTGCCTTACAACCTGGATGTAATGGATTTTTATTTGGATTTCATGTAATGGACATACACAAAATAGTCCAAATTGGTGAAGTGAAATGAAAAAAATTACTTGTTTCAAAAAATTCTAAAAAATAAATAACGGAAAAGTGGTGCGTGCATATGTATTCACCCCCTTTGCTACTAAGCCTCTAAATAAGATCTGGTGGAACCAATTACCTTCAGAAGTCACATAATTAGTTAAATAAAGTCCACCTGTGTGCAATCTAAGTGTCACATGATCTGTCACATTATCTCAGTATATATACACCTGTTCTGAAAGGCCCCAGAGTCTGCAACACAACTAAGCAAGGGGCACCACCAAGCAAGCGGCACCATGAAGACCAAGGAGCTCTCCAAACAGGTCAGGGACAAAGTTGTGGAGAAGTACAGATCAGGGTTGGGTTATAAAAAAATATCCCAAACTTTGAACATCCCACGGAGCACCATTAAAGCCATTATTAAAAAATGGAAAGAATATGGCACCACAACAAACCTGGCAAGAGAGGGCCGCCCACCAAAACTCACGGACCAGGCAAGGAGGGCATTAATCAGAGAGGCAACAAAGAGACCAAAGATAACCCTGAAGGAGCTGCAAAGCTCCACAGCGGAGATTGGAGTATCTGTCCATAGGAACACTTTAAGCCATACACTCCACAGAGCTGGGCTTTACGGAAGAGTGGCCAGAAAAAAGCCATTACTTAAGAAAAAAATAAGCAAACACGTTTGGTGTTCGCCAAAGGGCATGTGGGAGACTCCCCAAACATACGGAAGGTGGTACTCTGGTCAGATGAGACTAAAATTGAGTTTTTTGGCCATTAAGGAAAACACAACGTCTGGTGAAAACCCAACACCTCTCAGCACCCCGAGAACACCATCCCCACAGTGAAGCATGCTTGGGGATGTTTTTCATCGGCAGGGACTGGGAAACTAGTCGGAATTGAAGGAATGATGGATGGCGCTATATACAGGGAAATTCTTGAGGGAAATCTGTTTCAGTCTTCCAGAGATTTGAGACTGGGACGGAGGTTCACCTTCCAGCAGGACAATAACCCTAAGCATACTGCTAAAGCAACACTCGAGTGGATTAAGGGGAAACATTTAAATGTCTTGGAATGGCCTAGTCAAAGCCCAGACCTCAATCCAATTGAGAATCTGTGGTATGACTTAAAGATGGGCAAAAATCCCAGTGGCTAGATGTGCCAAGCTTATAGATACATACCCGAAGAGACTTGCAGCTGTAATTGCTACAAAAGGTGGCTCTACAAAGTATTGACTTTGGGGGGGGGGGGGGGGGGGGGGGGGGGGTGGGGGGTGGGGGGGGGGGGTGAATACTTATGCACGCTCAAGTCTTCTGTTTTTTTTGTCTTATTTCTTGTTTGTTTCACAATAAAAAATATTTTGCATCTTCAAAGTGGTAGGCATGTTGTGTAAATCAAATGATACAAACCTCCAAAAAATCCATTTTAATTCCAGGTTGTAAGGCAACAAAATAGGAAAAGTGCCAAGGGGGGTCAATACTTTCGCAAACCACTGTATATATATGGTTTCATATCTTTTATGCTTCAACATTTTGAACTAAACAATTTAAAAGGGAAGTGAAACAATGTAGTACACACATTTTAAAACCAGCTTTAACACTCTTCAACTATTAAAACCATTTATATTTCAATTACTTCAATCCGTTTATTGTACATAATCTCTACAATAGTCTTAACTGGTACAATAAATATAAAGTCAATGTATTAGAAATATGTAAAAAAGAATCCTAAACCAAGTTCTGTTTTTTTTTTTTTTTTTTCACAAAAATATCAAATGGTTACCTTGATTCATCTATCTATGGTTGCCTTCATACTTCATCATTGCATTTCAAATCTAATTTGCAATTAAATGTCTAGGAAGAGACGTTATGCCTGAACATTTTAAAATAAAATAAACAAAATAAAAATGACTATGCTTTCTAACAAAGCCCCATCTGTTTTCAATAAACAATTTTCATGATATGCTAAAATTGTAATCTGGCAAGAACACCATGCTCAAACAGTTTCAGACTTACCCCTCCAAGGCCACACAGTGCCTGACAACTGGGTTGCAAGAACATTTTAACTCAATTTTGTTTTGCTGGTGAGCAAAAGTAACCATGTTGTTAACCACTTGTAACCTGTGCTTGGAAGGTACAACGATACGGTTTCAACAATGCTACTTAATTCTTTTGATGCACTTGCTGAAACACTATGCATGTTTAAACATTAGTTGGAATACCAACAGATGCTGTACTGGGTTATAATAAAGTTTTTCAATAGAAAGTCTGAATTAGTTGCATCCTGCTGTGGTACAAATGTCTCAACTGCTGCTCTTTCCTGCTCATTAACCCTAGCATAAAACATGTAGATGAAAAGAAATGCTGGAAAATGTGGTTACAAATTTACAAAGCAAGGCATTAAAACTCTGGATTAAAAAAAACACATACCTGTATCTTGAGAGTTTAAGACTTCTAATGCATGCATCATGGCACTAGCAAAGACATTGGCATCCTCCTTGCTTCCGAAGTTCAGACCGTATACCTGTCTGGCATCACGCCACTGGTGGAAGGTCTGTGTGGCCTGGTTGTATTTTAGCCCCTTAGGAATGGCACAGTTTATAACCACCTGAAAGGAAAGTGTACATTGTGAGGCCACTCAGCCACTCTCTGAGCAGTGTTCTATCAGAACTGAAAACCCTACTCTCCTAAACCTGTTAACTCTCCTAAAGTCATTTGTAAGGCTGGAATTACTTTTGTCACATTATCTGGCTTCTCCCGCTTTCATAAAACAAAATCCATAAACACAGCTAAAAAAAGCCTGCCAATAATGTCAAACACTGTACTGCAGTCCTATGAAATGAGAACACGAAACATGTGTTAAAAATGAATTGCTATCATGTCATTAATATAATAAAAAAAAATAATCAAGTCACTACTGTGAATGATCAATATCCCTGTATGACTCATATACTGTGCGTTTATTTGTTGTTTATGTAGGTTAACGTAGACTATTTTATTGTTCTGTACACAATTTTTTTTTTTAAACAAATTACATACATTCTGGTTCAAATGAATTCTGATGTTAAACCCATTTTCCTCTCTTTCCATTTATAGCACAGAGATGATCATATACCTCTACAATCATATACTTCAGTCAGTAACCGTACAGCAGTTATGAAATTGTATCATTTTTTTTTTTTTTAAACAAACCTGTTTTATATGCAAGATAATCTTTTTTACTGTACGAAATACATGTATTGTAAAACGTCTTATGCATCGAGTTTATAGCACTCCATTTAGCGCAAAAATACCCTCCCTCTTCTCCACTGTTGTTCTGACATAATAATATGGCTGTGTTTTGGAAAGGCATGGAAAATGTGACATCAACATAAGAGCAGGAGGAAGAGATTCATACTGCACAAGTTTGAACATACATTTCCATTTGACTTGAATTTCTTAAAAAATGAATGTCTAAAATAAAGAACCTTTTTCTTTAATCATCTTTATTACCATGCGTATTTAATCAAATAATCACAATTATTCACGCATATGTGCGTGTTTGTGTGTGAATTCTCTTTTTGTTTAATAAAGGCTGAATCAGAAAAACAAAGCACATAAAAATTTAATAATCAATCATTCATTAATTGTGCAACGCAAATATAGTTTCTAAGTCACCGTTTCTGTCATAACCTTAAAATCCTTTCATTATATATACATATGTGCTTAATCAAGGGTTTGACACCACGTTGAGTGGAGAGGGACATATTTAATATATATATATTTTTTTTTAAATCTTCGCTACGGACACACAAAATGGAAGTAATATACAATTAGGTGCGTGTGAGACGTATCCACCGGCATGGGCACTGATAACTCTTGCCACGGACATGCGTGTCCGTATGCGGACAAGTTGCCGAGCCCTGACTTAAGCATTAACAGTAAAAGACAGTGTTCCGCATTTTCGGTTTTTATTTTAAAAAAAAATATTTAATTGAAACATCAGTACAAAAATCAGGGGAGAAAACAATATCAGTATACACACTTTACACGTGGAATATGATGATGCGTAGCAGTTCTGGTTTCTGATTAATAATGTCTCGAGCATATATGATGAAGCAGAATCTGTGCAAGTCAAGGCCACGTTTTCCCAAGTTAGCTGGTACCTGCAAACGTTTGGGCAAATCGCTGTGCTGATGGAAATAGTATCTACAGAAGGTATGAACATGACATCAGCACAAAACAAGCCAGGTCTATTTGCCTTGAAATCATAAAAAGAAAAGAACATTGACAAAACTGGGTGGTGCAAGCCATCGAGAGACGCGTCAAAAAATCACACTGGACATTTCCATCAATGCGTTCCATAAGGTTTACCAACTAAAGCATCACCATTTTCTGTCAAATATTTACTGCATATGGAGGAGACAGAGAGGGAGGACAGAGAAGGCTGCGGCCTGCAGACCTAGCAACCGCTGGCACAGCACCACCTGCACTGATTGTCTGAGATGAAAAAGGGACAGACAGGCTTGCAATGCGCTTTCCCTGTCGGTTGACAGGGAAGCGAGCATGGAGCAGGAATCCAGTCAGATCCCCAGGAAAAGCGTCACTTGCGTCGGCTGCAGGGAGCTCTTCTCCAGGTTGAGTGTGAGCCCCAGGAGGGTAAGATGCTCAGTCTCTAGAGCCGTGTGAGACACTGCTTGCTCCAGTGACTGGCCACAGATGAGCCAGTCATCCAAGTAATTGAGGACCCTGACTCCCTGTACACGTTGCCCCGAAAGGCAAAGCAGAGGTACTTTCTGTGACCATGAGATATCAGGACTTGGAAGTACGGGTCCCGGAGGTCCACGTTCACAACCAGTCGCCCAGGCCGGACGGAATGGAAAATGTGACATGATTTAGCATCTTGAACTTCCTCTCCTTCAGAAATACGTTCAGACCTCTGGAGATCCAAAATGGAATGGAATGATCGTTCCGCTTTGGTACCACAAAATACCTTGAGTAAAAACTCTCCCGTTGACATAGGGGTTCTACAAGGGGAACTGCACCTTTTGTAAGTAAAGCGTTCAATTCTTGCGTGAGGACAGAAGCCTATGCGGAGTCGGACACCAAAGTGTTTGAGCCCCTGGAAGGGAGGAGGTTCAACTCGAATCTGGAGTGAGTAGCCGAAGTGGACGGTTGCAAGCACCCACGCGTCGGTGGTGCATTGCCTCCATGCCAGGTGGTGGTGCTAGCTGAAAAGGTGCAGGGCCTAAGGCCGGAGTCCATCCGGGTTGCTGCTGCTTTTGCTGAGCCTGCTGGGCTGTGTTCGGCTGGCTCTGCCTCTGTTGAGGGTGCTGCTGGGGTCTCTGCTGTACACAGCCCGGCGCTGCGAAGGGTCGGTTGTAGGGGTACTGGAGCAGCCACCGGGACAGTGCGCACAATGGACTGTGGAGCAGCAGCTCTGGGTCTCCATCGCTGTTGCCCCTAGTGCTGGCTATGTGTGGGTCATGGAAACTGCTTTCACGACTGCAGCATCTCTTCCACGGCTGGCCCGAAGGTGTAGCCAGGGTAGATGGGCGCGTTGAGCAGGGACACTTTGTCCGCGTCCGGGATCCTGGCCTGGGAGAGCCAAAGCTGGCGTCGCGCAACCATAAGGGCTCCCAGGTTAAGTCCGATAGCTTGGCCACTGTGCAGAGCTATGTGGAGCTGCTGGTTATCCACCAGCCTCAGCTCGTTATTAATACGAGGAGAAGGCTGGGCAGACAGGTCCTGCAGCAGCTGTGATTGGTACAGTCAGCAGACCAGCGGTGTTTGCTAGTCTTGCCGCCAGTGCCCCTGTGCTGTATGCCCTTTTTAAGTGTGTCTCAGTGATCACACACTGTTTATTTAGGCAGGAGAAGTCACAGGACAGCGTTGAAACAGTCTGTGTCTGCACTAGGGCAGCCACCGCGGAATCAACGGGCGGAAAATACTGGAGCTCCAGCTTCTCTGCGCCCTGGTAGGCGCCGATGCTGGGCTGCCCCACAAAGACTGCAACTCAGCTAAGACTGCGGGAGAGCAGGGACCAGTGCTGGAGCTGAGGGAGTCTCCAGTACCCCAAAACCCAGGCGTGGGTGAAGGAGGAGCTGTCAAATTGACAAGATGCACCAACGATGACTGCTGACTTGCAACCGTGCTTGCTAGCTGCGTCATTTGTGCCCGTAAGGCTGACGCATCTGCATTGGGCAAGTGCATGCGCTTCGTCGCTTTCTTGGTCTTGTGCTCTGGAGAGCGAGACACAGACCAAGCACTGTGGCTCACAGACTGCTCTTGCAAGAGGCTCCTCGAGAGTGTCAGTAAAGGCCGTGGAGAGCCAGAGGAGGTGGAGTGACCTTCAGCACGGTCTGCCCTCTTAGCTCTAGACCTCTTTTGAAAACTGGTGTACACAGCACAAAAGGTGGGATCTAACAGGGCTCGCCGGAACGACATTGTACAGATCGATGCTATGCACCTGTACCAAGCACAGGGTAAGACACTGGTGCAATGCACAGGAGTGCTAGGTACCGAGGGGAACCAGGCATGGGCACGGACCATCGAGCATGGGGCACAGAGCACAGGGAACCAAGCCTGCTATGTACAGCAGTGCAATGCACTGGTGTTGTCATCGGCAGAAAAGTGTCATTTCTGTAGCTTGTGCACATGCGAATCCATCTGCGCATGCCTACATGTATGTTAGTATGTTACATTATAATGCACTACGTGTTTCACAGTATATTGTGGGCAAAAATTAAGAGACCACTGCAAAATTATCAGTTTCTCTGGTTTTACTATTTATAGGTATGTGTTTGGGTAAAATGAACATTTTTGTTTTATTCTATAAACTACTGACAACATTTCTCCCAAATTCCAAATAAAAATATTGTCATTTAGAGCATTTATTTGCAGAAAATGACAACTGGTCAAAATAACAAAAAAGATGCAGTGTTGTCAGACCTCGAATAATGCAAAGAAAATAAGTTCATATTCATTTTTAAACAACACAATACTAATGTTTTAACTTAGGAAGAGTTCAGAAATCAGTATTTGGTGGAATAACCCTGATTTTCAAGCACAGCTTTCATGCGTCTTGGCATGAGCTCCACCAGTCTTTCACATTGATGTTGGGTGACTTTATGCCACGCCTGGCGCAAAAATTCATGCAGCTCGGCTTTGTTTGATGGCTTGTGACCATCCATCTTCCTCTTGATCACATTCCAGAGGTTTTCAATGGGGTTCAGGTCTGGAGATTGGGCTGGCCATGACAGGGTCTTGATCTGGTGGTCCTCCATCCACACCTTGATTGACCTGACTGTGTGGCATGGAGCATTGTCATGCTGGAAAAACCAATCCTCAGAGTTGGGGAACATTGTCAGAGCAGAAGGAAGCGAGTTTTCTTCCAGGACAACCTTGTACTTGGCTTGATTCACGCGTCCTTCACAAAGACAAATCTGCCCGATTCCAGCTTTGCTGAAGCACCCCCAGATGAGTCCAATTTTCAGCTTTGCCCAACACCTGGTCATCTAATGGTTAGACGGAGACGTAGAGAAGCCTACAAGCCACAGTGTCTCGCACCCACTGTGAAATGTGGTGGAGGATCGGTGATGATGTGGGGGTGCTTCAGCAAGGCTGGAATCGGGCAGCTTTGGCATGAATCAAGCCAAGTACAAGGTTGTCCTGGAAGAAAACTTGCTTCCTTCTGCTCTGACAATGTTCCCCAACTCTGAGGATTGGTTTTTCCAGCAGGACAATGCTCCATGCCACACAGCCAGGTCAATCAAGGTGTGGATGGAGGACCACCAGATCAAGACCCTGTCATGGCCAGCCCAATCTCCAGACCTGAACCCCATTGAAAACCTCTGGAATGTGATCAAGAGGAAGATGGATGGTCACAAGCCATCAAACAAAGCCGAGCTGCTTGAATTTTTGCGCCAGGAGTGGCATAAAGTCACCCAACATCAATGTGAAAGACTGGTGGAGAGCATGCCAAGACGCATGAAAGCTGTGCTTGAAAATCAGGGTTATTCCACCAAATACTGATTTCTGAACTCTTCCTAAGTTAAAACATTAGTATTGTGTTGTTTAAAAATGAATATGAACTTATTTTCTTTGCATTATTCGAGGTCTGACAACACTGCATCTTTTTTGTTATTTTGACCAGTTGTCATTTTCTGCAAATAAATGCTCTAAATGACAATATTTTTATTTGGAATTTGGGAGAAATGTTGTCAGTAGTTTATAGAATAAAACAAAAATGTTCATTTTACCCAAACACATACCTATAAATAGTAAAACCAGAGAAACTGATAATTTTGCAGTGGTCTCTTAATTTTTTCCAGAGCTGTATATATGTGTGTAAAAAAATATATATATTATATTATATAATATATATATTATTTATTTGCAAATATATATATATATGTGTCACACACACATACATACATACATACACACACACACACACACACACACACACAGTACTGTGCAAAAGTTTTAGGCAGGTGTGAAAAAATGCTGTCAAGTAAAAATGCTTTCAAAAATAGACATGTTAATAGATTATATTGATCAATTAACTAAATGCAAAGTGAGAGAACAGAAGAAAAATCTACATCAAATCCATATTTGGTGTGACCACCCTTTGCCTTCAAAACAGCATCAATTCTTCTAGGTACACTTGCACAAAGTCAGGGATTTTGTAGGCATATAGTCAGGTGTATGATTAAACAATTATACCAAACAGGTGCTAATGATCATCAATTGTAGGTTGATATGTAGGTTGAAACACAATCATTAACTGAAACAGAAACAGCTGTGTAGGAGGAATGAAACTGGGTGAGGAACAGCCAAACTCAGCTAACAAGGTGAGGTTGCTGAAGACAGTTTACTGTCAAAAGTCATACACCATGGCAAGACAGAGCACAGCAACAAGACACAAGGTAGTTATACTGCATCAGCAAGGTCTCTCCCAGGCAGAAATTTCAAGGCAGACAGGGGTTTCCAGATGTGCTGTCCAAGCTCTTTTGAAGAAGCACAAAGAAATGGGCAACGTTGAGGACCGTAGACGCAGTGGTCGGCCAAGGAAACTTACTGCAGCAGATGAAAGACACATCATGCTTACTTCCCTTCGCAATCGGAAGATGTCCAGCAATGCCATCAGCTCAGAATTGGCAGAAAACAGTGGGACCCTGGTACGCCCATCTACTGTCCGGACAAGTCTGGTCATAGGTGGCCTTCATGGAAGACTTGCGGCCAAAAAGCCATCCTTCCGACATGGAAACAAGGCCAAGCGACTCAACTATGCACGAAAACACAGGAACTGGGGTGCAAAAAAATGGCAGCAGGTGCTCTGGATTGATGAGTCAAAATTTGATATATTTGGCTGTAGCAGCAGGCAGTTTGTTCGCCAAAGGGCTGGAGAGCGGTACACGAATGAGTGTCTGCAGGCAACAGTGAAGCATGGTGGAGGTTCCTTGCAAGTTTGGGGCTGCATTTCTGCAAATGGAGTTGGGGATTTGGTCAGAATTAATGGTCTCCTCAATGCTGAGAAGTACAGGCAGATACTTATCCATCATGCAATACCATCAGGGAGGCATCTGATTCCCCAAATTAATTTTGCAGCATGACAACGACCCCAAACATACAGCAAAAGTCATTAAGAACTATCTTCAGCGTAAAGAAGAACAAGGAGTCCTGGAAGTGATGGTATGGCCCCCACAGAGCCCTGATCTCAACATCATCGAGTCTGTCTGGGATTACATGAAGAGAGAGAAGCAACTGAGGCTGCCTAAATCCACAGAAGAACTGTGGTTAGTTCTCCAAGATGTTTGGGCCAACCTACCTGCCGAGTTCCTTCAAAAACTGTGTGCAAGTGTACCTAGAAGAATTGATGCTGTTTTGAAGGCAAAGGGTGGTCACACCAAATATTGATTTGATGTAGATTTTTCTTCTGTTCACTCACTTTGCATTTTGTTAATTGATAAATATAATCTATTAACATGTCTATTTTTGAAAGCATTCTTACTTTACAGCATTTTTTCACACCTGCCTAAAACTTTTGCACAGTACTGTGTGTGTGTGTGTGTATATGTATATATATATATATATATATATATATATATATATATATATATAATATATAAAAAATATGTATATAGATCCACTAGCTAGACATGCTCGCACCACTGCCTTTTCCTTTAAGCAACTGACACAGACTCAACACGTTTGCAGGTAAGGGTGTTTTATTTACAATATTTACATCACAGATCAGTTTCTCTCAAAGCTCTCGCCCTGTACGGGCCACTGACTAACTCACTTCTTTAATCCCTAACTATGCTATTTCAAGTCCTGGAGATCGAAGCAGAGTTCCAGGGTTCTCCAATGAAGTGAGTTAGTCCGCGGGTAGGACAAGACAACTCTCTTTTCCATATAGTGGTCTCCAGTTACAGGTAAATTACAGGATGGTCTCCCTCTGCTGGAAGAGTACTGAACAGGCTCCATCTGCTGGAAGTGATCTGTAACACAGGCAAGTATAGAACAGGCTCCCTCTGCTGGAAGTGATCTGTAACACAGGTAAGTATTAGGACAGGCTCCCTCTGCTGGAAGGGACCTGTAAGACAGGTAAGTATCAGGATAGGCTCCCTCTGTTTGAATTGTCCTGGGAAAACTGGTGTATGCAGCATATATCTGCTTTGTAGACCAACTCCAGGACTGTAGTGACAATGTCCTGAACGTTCCAAGAATGAACAAAGATAGCACAAGTTATATCCAGGCTGTGGAGATGGAACTCCGGCAGGCAACTCCCGACTGTCCGAAGATGGACTTGTATTCTTTCAAGCTTCCACGTCGTGTGTCTGTATAACAATGCCTGTACATCCAGTCTCCAGTCTATTCTTTCGGGTTATTATTTAAAGTCATTTCAAAACAAAAGTAACAAATACCGCTCCGGGTTATAAACACAAACTCACACTGCTGTGATGGCAGCGTAATCCAGCACAACGTTGACCACTGCGAGCTTTACTTCAAACCGATACGGAGTACTGCTCCTCCAATAGTATTCCGTTACAAAGAAAATAAATACACTTCCGCCATAAAACAAAAGACTACCTCACCAAGAGGGAAAATTACGTTTTTCATAAAACTTAATACTAACGGTATTTAACATAACCCAGTATAGCTTTACCTTATGATGTTTTATCACAAAACTGAAATTATCACACTACCTTCTTGTAGAAGCCAACAGCCCGTGTTTTCTCCCGAACAACCAACCTCCCTATAGCTCTTCCCTGCTTCCTCTTAAACCCAGAAACCTGCCTGATTAACTGGCAGCAGGTTACGTAATTTCTTCCAAAGCGCCGCTATTCCTTAAAGGCGCAACTACTCTTTCGTTACAATTTTTATATATTATATATACACACACACACACACACACACAGTGCCTTGCAAAGGTATTCAGACCCCTGACCAATTCTCTCATATTACTGAATTACAAACGGTACATTGAAATTTGTTCCGTTCTAAATTTCTTTTTAAAACACTGAAACTCAAAATCAGTTATTGGTTTTATGTTGGGAAATATTTTTAAGAAAAATAAAAAAAAACTGAAATATCTTGCTTGCATAAGTATTCAACCCCCACACATTAATATTTGGTAGAGCCACCTTTTGCTGCAATAACAGCTTTAAGTCTTTTGGGGTAAGTATGTACCAGCTTTGCACACAGTGTCGGAGTGATTTGGGCCCATTCTTCTTGGCAGATTTGCTTCAGGTTGTTCAAATTGGTTGGACGACGCTTGTGGACCGCAATTTTCAAATAGTGCCACAGATTCTCAATGGGATTGAGATCACGACTTTGACTGGGCCACTGTAGGACATTCACCTTTTTGTTCTTGAGTCACTCCAATGTTGCTTTGGCCTTGTGCTTGGGATCATTGTCCTGCTGAAAGGTGAATTTTTTCCCAAGCTTCAGTTTTTAAGCAGACTGAAGCAGATTCTCTTGCAGTATTTTCCTGTATTTTGCTCCATCCATTCTTCCTTCAATTGTAACACGTTGCCCAGTCCCTGCTGATAAGCATCCCCACAGCATGATGCTGCCACCACCATACTTCACTGTAGGGATGGTGTGTCTTGAGGCATGGGCAGTGTTAGGTTTGTGCCACACATAGCGCTTTGAGTTTTGGCCAAAAACCTCTGTCTTGGTCTCATCTGACCACAAAACCTTTTCCCACATCGCAGCTGGGTCACTCTCATGCTTTCTGGCAAACTCCAGACATGCTTTCAGATCGTACTTTTTGAGTAACTGCTTCTTTTTTGCCACCCTCCCACACAGGCAAGTGTTATGCAGAGCTCTTGATATGGTTGACTGGTGCACCATTACTCCACTCCCAGCCACAGAACTCTGTAGCTCCTTCAAAGTGATTGTTGGCCTCTCTGTGGCTTCTCTCACAAGTCTCCATGTTTGAGTGCTGAGTTTTGAGGGATGGCCTTTTCTTGGCAGTGCCTGGGTGGTGTGATGCAGCTTCCACTTCCTGATTATTGATCTAACTGTGCTCACTGGGATATCCAAACACTTGGATATTATTTTGTACCCTTTCCCTAATATATGCATTTGTATTACTTTATCTCCAACTTCTGTAGAATGCTCTTTGGTCTTAATTTTCTTTCAGATTCACAGCCTTACCAATGATCCTTCAACAGTGGGGTTTTTACCCAGAAAATGTGACAGCAACTTTAATGGTTCACAGGTGGAGGCCAATGGTAAGGTTATTGTGTCCTCGTTAGGGCAATTTCTTTCATAGGTGCAAACTGGGAGCTTCCACAGCACAGGTGTTGAATACTTATGCAAGCAAGATATTTCAGTTTTTTATTTTTCTTAAAAATATTTCCCAACATAAAACTAATGTCACCTTACAATAACTGATTCTGAGTTTCAGTGTTTAAAAATAAAATATCAAACGAGAATGAAATTTCAATGTAGCATTTGTAATTCGGTAATATGAGAGAATTGGTCAGGGGTCTGAATACTTTTGCAAGACACTGTGTGTGTGTGTGTGTGTGTGTGTGTGTGTGTGTGTGTGTATATATATATATATATATATAAAATACCAGGCAGGCAGTCATTCACAATGTTGTGAAGTGCTTTACATGTCTTTCAAGGGAGTCTAGGATTGAATAAAATGATGACAGGATAACCATTTATCATTGCTTCATATTTTACATGGTTTTACATAATGAATGTTTACATCTTTTTAGTATGTATTAGTTTTTATTCTTGTTTTGTTTACAGATCAGTCTCTGTGACAAGTATCAACATACACAAAAAATACAAACGGTACACCCAGTTCTTAAGCCAATTCCCATTGAAGGTCCTTGGTTTTTGCTGGGAATTGACTTAATTGGGCTATTTGTTAGGTCAAACAAGGGGAATAGGTTTGTTTTAACAGATTTCAAGATTTCATGGGTTAATGTGCTAAGCTGCCGAGCCAGACCTATGAGGTGTGGCACACTAAAACAACCTTAGTCGATTTGAAGACAGGAACAGTGTTTTTTTTTTTTGAAAGCCAATAAACCAACAACTCTGTTTGGCACAACGTGTGACTGCAGACCAGAAACCGAGACACCGAGACACACCTCCAATTTCTGGAGGACAAAATTCAAAATTGGACGATGCTGGAAACAGCCGTGTGATGTAGTGACTTTGGTATACAATTTATTTATATATAAAACTAGTCTCTAGGCGCACTGTTTAAGAACAACCAAATGTTAGTAACTGAGACGTACCATAATAGTTTGGCGATATCATGTAGAACTCTGCTTCCCTTGACAACAATTGACATCCACATAAAGTGTCAGAAAAATATAAAACAATCGTTTATTTAAGGGAAAAATGGGTATACAACTAATCTAATATAACAGAAAGGAAAGGCTATTGGTTAGAGATATGCGTAAATAGTAATATGCAGTTCACTGATTCCATAGTCAAACAATTACAATAACCATAACATCATTAGCATACATGGTTAATATACTAATAATGAATGTCTTATCACAGTGTCTACTTTGCATTAGTATTTTCAATAACCGTTTCTCATTGTAAATCGATCATGTCAATACGCACGAGAATTAATTCAGCTTCCCATTCAGCAAGGAATCCAACATTCCTGTACCTAATTTAGCAAATTAGTTTTAACGTGTTAATTTAATTTAGACGTGATACCAAACTAATAATATGCTAACAAACTCTGTTGATTATATATTCAAATGAACTCAAATGGGACAATGATGAAATTCTCTGTCTTCACGAGGCAACTCCTTTTGAGCTGCACATTTCAGACAAATGATACCTTCCTTACACACTCTAAACAGGAAGTTATATTCTATTCCTAGAACAGTTTCCACTTAACTTGATAGCATTTGCTTCAGTTACTGTCTCGAGTCATAAAGTATTTAATATTAGACATGTTGAATACTTATCGATTTCCATATACAGAAGTCAATCTGTGTCGAATACTGCAGCTTTCCAGATCTGCAGTTCCAATGTAGACGGCACTTTGCTGTACGCATTGTATTGCATGGGCTCGCAATACAAATAGTTATTTTTCAAATGAAGATCAGCTTGCTTATCTGCAAGGCTTGCAACATTCTCTTGTTGGCAGTTTTCCCACTGGGAATAGTTCTGTTGATCAGACATTTCAGTTCAGCTAATGCGTTGCAATTGAAAAAAGTTATATAGTATGCAAAAGTGTTCTTGTGGCAATTCTCCTGTACGGCTTTGCTTCAGTTCGATTTGTGCAGATACATAGAAACAATTAATGCAGAATCCTGTTTACTGGTCGAGTCTCTCGTAGGACAGGTCGGCAGGGACCTTCCTCAGAAGATGATTCTAGCCATTATTCCGAACATTGTTTCCTCCTTGCCTCCTGTGAATTCGAGCACGTGTGCTCCCATGTCTCTGCAACTTTCTCCACAGCAGCACACTGGAAACCTCAGCTCGCAGCAGAAGCTCACTCATACTTTGCAAGTCAAAGGGTTTCGTGATTCTCTCTTCAACCCTGTGATTGGTTAGTCTGGTTATTTTGGGCAGTGCCTGAGTCCACATGAAGTCTCTTTCATTGATTGTTCTCTTACCGACGCAGCTCCTTGTTCTCCATTGGTCCGCTATTTCGCCCCCTGGTCAGCTGGATTTACGACAAGGACTGTTTCTCATCTTAGTGTCAAGGTACTCAGAATTGTCTGGAAGTTGCCCTCAGCAAAATACTACTGGTGCCGAAATGACTCATTCAGTGATAGGTAGAGATAAAACACTTGTCCAGCAGTTAGCTTATTACTCTTTCTAAAAACATTCTTGGTCAGTGGGGGAGTTTGTAACCAGACCAAGAAAAGACAGAGAATGGTTTAAGATCCCCTCTGTATATTCCATTTCTGTTACTTTCATGCACAGAATGATATGATGACCTCCTCTCTGACGCTACAATGATTTAGACTAAAAAAAGAACTACCACTGCATCCAAAGGAAGGGGCAAGCCAGCTTCCAAGGAGAAAAAGCGGGGTACTTTGTTTTTGTCACCAAAGAGAAAGAGATTCTCACGAAAATGGAACAAGTGAAGACACTTCTGCTCAGGTTGGAGTGAGGAATCAAATGGCGAAGGTTGCTGTGTGATGTAGCATCTTGTTTCAGAATGCAACAGACATGTGGTCACACAGGGCCTATCAGAGCTTTTGAAATATGTGCCCAGGTCATGTGACATGTGGGTCATTTCCCAACTCGTAATGGTTGACATTTCGAGATTGAAAGGGAACTAATCCTATCACTTCACAGTGCAAGCACCCCCTCCTCCTCTGTTTTGTTTGGTTGTCAGCAACATCACTTTCAAATGTGTTTTTTTTTTTTTTTTTTTTTTTTTTTAGCAAAAAGGTGCTTATTGTGGTGATAATTTTTTCAAGTTTCTTGTTGTTTTACCCAACAACTTCTATTTAAAAAGGTACAGAGGTCTGTTGCAAATTCACACCACTGGCACAGAGCCGCTAGCATTCAAAGTGTTAAGTGTACAAAAACGTACCCACCACTGTGGCACATAAAGTGGCTCTCAAAAGTGTTCACCCCCTTGGACTTCCACATTTTATTGTGTTACAACATGGAATCAAAATGGATTTAATTAGGAGTTTTTGCCACTGATCAACACAAAAAAAAGTCCATGATGTCAAAGTGAAAAATAAAATCTACAAATTGTTCCAAAGGAATTTCAAATATAAAACAGAAAATAATTGATTGCAGAAGTATTCATTCCCTCTGCTATGACACCTAAACAATATCTGGTGCAACCAATTGTCTTTAGAAGTCACATAATTAGTTGAATGGAGTCCACCTGTGTGCAAATAAGGTGTTTCACATGATTTCAGGTTAAATACACCTGTCTCTGGGAGGTCCCACAGTTGGTTAGTACATTTCCTAACAAAAACTACATCATGAAGACGAACGAACATTCAAAGCAAATCTGGAATAAGGTTCTTCAGTAGAGCTTTTTGGCCTCAACGCCAAGCGCTATGTTTGGCGCAAGCCTAACACCGCACATCATCCTGAGAACACCACCCCTACTGTGAAGCATGGTGGTGGCAGCATCATGCTATGGGGATGCTTCTCTGCGTCAGGGCCTGGAAAGCTCGTGAAGATAAAGGGCAAAATGGATGCAGCAAAGTACAGAGAAATCCTGGAGGAAAACCTGCTGAAGTCTGCAAGAGACCTGGGACTTGGGAGAAGATTCATCTTCCAGCAGGACAATGACCCCAAACATACAGCCAAAGCCACACTGTAGTGGCTTAACAAAAAGGTCAACGTCCTGGAGTGGCCCAGTCAAAGCCCAGACCTCAATCCAACTGAGAATATGTGGAATGAGTTGAAAATTGCTGTTCACCAAAGGTCTCCATCCAACTTGACACAGGTTGAGCAATTTTGCAAAGAATAATGGGCAAAAATTGCAGTTTCCAGATGTGTAAAGCTGGTAGAGACTTATCCAAATTGACTCATGGTTGTAATTGCTGCCAAAGGTGCCTCTACCAAATATTGACACAAGGGGTTGAATACTTATGAAATCAATTATTTTCTGTTTTGTACCTGTAATTAATTTAGAACAATTTGTAGATTTTATTTTTCACTTTGACATTATGGACTTTCATTGTGTTGATCAGCAGAAAAAACTCCCAATTAAATTCAGTTTGATTCCATGTTGTAGCACAATAAAATGTGGAAAAGTCCAAGGGGTGAATACTTTTGAGAGCCACTGTAAGTATGTGATATTTACCTGCCACAGACCAAATTAATCCGCGTTTGGCTGGTGTTAATTCCGATCCCTGCATACTCTATCTGATCTTCCTCTCCTCCCTTCATTTCATTCCTCCTGTCCAGTTTAACACACAATATATTTATGGTATTGTATACCAAACCCAGCAGCCTAGAGCACCACTTCACCAAAAATGCATTTAACAAATATGCCTTTGGTAGAGTATGTGGGAATAAAAAAAGACATTGAAATGTCACAACAGTCAATTCATGGTCTCTTATGGAACGGAATGCAATTATGGGACAACTATTTGTTTCGTTTCCAATTATGGCATCAAATGCATTATCCAAAAAATAATACTGAACGTAGATGATCAACTAGCTATACAGCCTTTCACTTTTTTTCTTTATGTGGGGAAAAGAAATGTAATACACAAGACAATTAAAAGTTCTGACGTTATGCTCCAAATGTTTCTTCTACAGTCATGTAGATCCTGAATGACACCCTCATTCGAATTTTGCCTGGTGGCATGTTACAACACCCATTTGGTTTACCCACCTGATGGTCCTGGATTTTTCTGCCTACCACTCGGAATGCATTGTTCCCTGTATGATGGTATATATGAACTCTGCTAAAGCCAGTCGATCCACCAGCTGGTACCCACTTCTTGTTGGCATCATCATATACCATAACAGCAGCTCGGGCTTGACAGATGCTCTGTTCACTGTAAGGAAATGATAATTTAGTTAAAACAAAACACAAAACAAAAACTGGTAAGATACAGAAGTACATTTTAAAATCAGACGACTACCTGGTCCCAATAAAACATACACTATAGTATGTGCCTTGCAAAAAAATACAGCTTGGCACAAAAAGGGAGATAATCCAATACGGCACAAAGCAGTTGCGTGACATGGAATTTAGCAGTTTTTTGTGCAATTTGCAAATCTGTTGTTCCTCGCAAAAACGTCTGTGCATTCTCTACCAATATAGCAACTGCACACAACAGCCAAGTGAGAATACAGGACCGTTGCCATTACCCAGACAAGCTGCTATCAGTGTACAGTACGTAATATCCCCCTATTCTCCACACAAATGTAACCTGCACACGGAATGCAGAATCAAACCTCAACACATATCGGTAGCATTGGCACCCCCGAACTGCAGCATTAGAATACAGTATTTATTTAAAATATAATTCAAATATATTGTGGCTAATCAAATGTCAACAATAAGGAGTCAGCTTTTTTTAGTAGCTCAGAATTACGCTGCATACAAACATGCTCCGTCTCTTCACTAACCTGTTGCCTCCCCCTTACAACTGCCCTGCCTCACCATGCTCCCTGCCCATAACATGGCACAGTACAGGCAATGGCATATAATGCAGATCAAGCATGTATACCGGTAGGTCTACTTCTAATATTAATACCAAATAAATAACACTATTAAAAAATAAAATCAACAGTCAGTTGTGTCCTTATATCTTGAGGGGCTTGAAAAGTAAAGGGAGCCTTTGTTTGAGCCCCATGAGCAGTGCGACGTAAACTAGCCCCACACAGCTCTTTTCCAAAACTAATGTTGCTGAGCATAGGCATTTAGCAATATGTGCATTTTATGGACTCACTCTGCGCACTGCAAACCCTAATGATCCTCACACTTTCCCATATTCGTTCAAATTTAGCCTTTAGAGCAACTCAAATTTAGCGCAAATCCATGTGACATTTGTCCATATGCATTCATTTGTATCTAATGTTTATTATTATCATAGACATTAGCATGTTGAATGAGCCCAATATTTAAAAAGGGCCATCACAGATTTTTAAAGATTTACCTGAGGCTGTTTCCTAAGAGGAGAGGTGAATTAACGATGCCTCTGATTTTGTCTTAATTTTGACAAGTGTCTCACAAATATGAGCAGGCTAGATTTCACCTATTCAATTAATCAGTGCAGTAGTTTTCCTTTTTAGTTTTCTGTTAGAATCTTTTTTTTCTCCTGTAAAATGTACCAGTGGCCACCTGCATGTTTTGTCCATCCATAATTAAATACTCTACTGCAGTTACTACTCGCTTGTATCCAACTGTGCTCTTAACTATAACTATACTGTATTTAATGTATTGCAACTGCTCTTATTTAAACTGCCCTTAAACTGACTGACGATTTCCTTTTTGCACTCATTAGTCCGATTTGATCTCAATTCTACTTCCAAGATGATAGCTGGGAGGCAATTCATTTGAACACAATTCATTTGAATCAAATAAAACAGGTTTAATGAGCAGTGTACTTTCTGCATGTACTTAAACACTTCTTAGAATGTACATGTGATACCGGGATGAACAGTGTGTGTTGTCGGAACACCCTTTGACAGAGCAGGACATGTTGAATCGGTGCTGTCAGAGTGTGAGGAGAGGGAGAGGAGAAGATGAGGAAGAGAGGATGGGAATGAGATTGAGAGAAAGATACATTAAATAGTATTAACAAAGCCTTTGACTTAGCGGTTCAGAAAGTTAATATATAAGTTCCTGTTTAACGATAAAGAAAAATAAACAACCAGGCTACTACTTGGAGAACAGTTAGCTGTTTATCATCGTATTGAGACCCGCCAACTCTTCAAACTGCGTGTTTACTGGAAAATAAAACAGAGAAGCTTCCAGATCCCTGTGCCATCGAAATCCAGTTTGGAGTTGCCCGGTGGATTGGAGGACAAAAATACCTACCAACGGAAAGAAAGAACGGTCGAGATAGTAGCTTCCTGCAGCGTTTATTTTTTAAACATGTATTTTAAAACAGTGAAGCAGGATCACAATCGTTCTTTTGAATTCCTGTCCTATAATCATTATATAATAGGTCTATTGTAGAGGTGGATGGAGTTTTGTGTGACCGCTTGGTGTTTTCCATAGCTGTACCTTGGAAAGCTCCTGCAGTTCAGTGCTTGTGTGAGTGCTGGAGGGATGTGCGCAGAGTTAAGGCTTGCTTTTTAAAAGCATTATTTTGTGCCTCACAAAACTGGTTTTGCGCTTGGCACATACCTTTGAATATACCAGGATCACGCAAATTGTCGGCCACTCCCCCCCATATTGCGCTATGCATGCATTTTATTACTGCACAGCGCAGAATGGATTGTGATGCGCAAAAGGACGTTTCGAATATGGCAATTTGGCACGATTTCAGCACAGCTGCCATTTGCAACGTGCATGCCACTCTGCGCAAACTTTTAGAAAATCGGGCCCATAACAGTTTTCTGTCTTGCAATTCGTCCTACACCCCTTTAGCCTGTAATCAGTGCCATTTTCACAACAGGTTCCTATAACTATGCAGACTGTGTTATATCCATGGGCACCAATGGCCTCAATAAAATCATAGACTGACTTTCCCCTGGGTGCATTCCATTTGAACAAAGAAAACTTGCAACACAAGGCAGTCGGTCAAAATAGAAAAAGTAAGTATAGAACAATGGCCACAGACAGTTCCACTACTGTCTAGAACACTCCTTGTGTTTCTTTACAATAAACAGTACAGTAGTAAACCATGCACTGTAAGCCAGTGCAATCTAGGCATGCTGAATTATTCAAAACATGACCTATTTGTGTCATTCTTTGCTTTAAATTACAAGTAAACTGCACTGCAATAATTCAACATGCTCACTGAGGCCAACACTGCCGAGGAATGCAGTTTAAATTCTAATGCACTAATATAAGCACTCTCAAAAACAAGTCAGAGCAAAGGAACATTTTGAATATCCTTCTCAATGTAAGCTAATTGCATAGAATAATATACAGTACATATACCAGTAAAATATCTATAAACATTCTATTTAGCATTCATTCAGTGCAGTGATACTTTATGTATTGACTGTAGGTTTCCTTGGCTGTTTTTTCTATGGTAGAAAAAAAAAAAAAAAGGACAGGACAAATACATACATTTAGTCTGCACAATATATCACACATCAGCAATACACTTGCATACAAGTTCTGATACAGTACTGTATCTGGCCTACTTTCAGCACACTTCGAATTATCAAAACTTTTAATAATGAAATAACTGCATTAAACAAATATGTATTACACATAGGCCTACCATAAATTATGTTTTCTATTATTATTTATTAATCCCGAGTGTCACTTTAATCACTGTCACTTACTAGCAGTTCATTACGCTCAAGCTCTTCCTTGGCTTCAATGGCAATGAGAGAGACAAGGCCTTTAATAGAGACCCAATGTTTATTTACAATATTTGCCAGCAGACTCGGCGCATAGCAGAGGCAGACGATTACTTGATACCAGGCAATTATTTGAAGTTTTATGGTAGTCAAAGGAGAGATAACAAACTTTCTTTAAAGTTTGTGGTGCCTGAATTCGGTTTTATTGGGTCTACTCATATTCATCAGTCAACAGTGGAATTCAAAAACATCTGTTTTCACTATTATGCAACCTTCTTTTTAATCTATCAGCTAATGTAACAAACATGTTCTACTGTACCTAAGTCAGTAACAAGCGAGCTTCAGAAAACAGGTCACACAAAAGCTGAGGTTCAAAACTGTTTTAAAGGAAGCAAGTACATGTGCAAGCATTAGGTTTTCAGATCCAATTAGTACCAAAAGTACTACAAAAATGTTTTTAAATGGATGTTAAATAGTGAAGTAAAACTTAAGCCTTGGTTATCAATCCTTTGAAAAAAGTACCTCTATACTGTGTATAATGTAAAAAAAAAAAAAAAAAAAAAAGCAGCATCATATGCTTTTTGTAAATTCCATTCCAGTCTTGTATGACAGGATGCAAACTGGTCTGCCCTTGCTAAGGGTCCTTGCATTACCACTCCATCGAGCCATTCCTCACAGAAGTGCATCAGGGACAAGGATAATGATAACTAGACATTACAAGACACTCGTCCATATGTTATTTAATAAAGGCTGAGGAATTAGATAAACTATGGAAAAAGGATATTGTTGGAACATTTTATTTAGATATAAATGATTTTTTGATCTTGGAATATATCTCACATTATGGGTTAAAGATTAAATCAGATTCTGGTTAAATTCCTAGAAAGTACAAACTAGAAATAAAACAGGTTTTCTTACGAAATTACAGTTGATTTTTGAGGGTTATACAAACTGGCTACTCCAAAGATAAACTGGATTGAACCAGATGCTTTGAAACTAGGGTTAGGACAAATGGGCAATTAACCAAGTGAGAAGTGATTTGTGTCTTTCTGATTGGTTTAAGTAAAAATCATGTCATTGAGAGACATTTAAACTGAGAATACTGAAATATTTTTTTGGTATTGCTCTGATCCGTGCTTGGAAAGAGGATACCTGCAAACTGTTGTCACCATGTAACATTTAAGATGTCTGGTTGTAACTTTACAACTCAAAACTTTTATCTTCCATAAAACTATACTTATCTGAAAGCCAAAGAAGCAGCTCACGACTTCTCTCTTCCTTTTTTTCTTGCACGCCTTTAAATTCAACATTAGCAAGCCAGCAAACACAAAAAACAGGACTGCTGTTCTTAGCTAATGTTTTTATTTTAAAAAATCAGTAGTTTTGTAACCTGGACTGCGGTGACGACCACCCATGCTGCCCAAATGGCCAGAGGGATCACAGCTGAAAGGGCCGGAGACTGCTTCCAGATCAACAGGCACCCAGAAAACAGGAACGGACTGCACAGATCGAACCAGAAAATCAGAGAAGTATAATTTGTGTTGATATAATATGGTGTAACAGTTTGGAAAAAATTATATAGCATTTGACGTTGACTGAGATATTTACAAAGATAAATGCAAAGTCACCGTGTGCGGAGTTATACAGACCTTAGGCAGGACTTATTACAGTATAAGGATTTGTCTATTGTATAATGGGTACAAAAATTGTATAGCGCTAGACGTGGACAGGAGACTAGAAATTTACGAGCATAAATTTTAGATCAATCTGTGCGGAGGCTATACAGACCTTGGGCAAAACTTATAAAGCACGGTTTACTCATTGTAAGTAAAAGTATACTGTTGGGAGAACCAGATTGATCCTGGAAATGTGAGAGAATCCCAAGTGTTTGTCAAGACAAGAAACTTATATCGCAGTACAAGAATCGGTCTATTTGTGTATCATAACAGAGGTTATAAGATATCTAAAGATAAACCTCTGAACAAGTAGAAAAGTTAAGTTAGAACCTCTGAAATCACTGTGTTAATATGTCTAAACAAAATGACAATGTTAACCGCTGTAATGATTGGACCACTTGGAGTGTGGATTGGACAGCAAAACGTTGTAAGGAAGGTCCTTATGAAAGTTCTAAGAATTAAAAAAATGTATATGAACACATACTGAGCGCTTGTGGGAGGTGCAATGAAAAAGAAAATAAAAAGAAAACAAAGCAGGCAAATTGTGTAATGGCTATGGATCAAACTGTTGAATATCTGAAGGATAAAGTTGAAACACCCAAACTAAAATGTCAAATTGAAAAATTGGAAACTGAATTAAAAGAAAACAAACTAGACTTAAAACAGTAGACAGTTCTTGTTGCTACACAATCAGAACTTGGGAAAGAGAATGACAATCTTAGGGATAAATTAAGCTCTACATTAACAGAATTGAGGGAAATTCAGAAAGAACAGATGCATGTTCAGATAAAATATGTGAAATTGTTGAATAAGCTAGTGAGAACACAGGGCAATTTGGATTATGAAAAACATGAGAATGTTGTAATGAAGAGAAAAATGGCAATTTCTAAACAAAGCAAAAGGATGAATGTGCTTGGTTGTTGATCATTACAAACATTTGTTGGAACAGTCTGACCAAGGTGAGAGATCTGTTATTTATGATTCACAAATGCTGCAGCCATCAAACACAAAACAGGTAATCACAGACACCCACAGGGAGCCGAGGGTAACAATGGAGCCTGATAACACCGTGTAACAAACATATATTTTTTTTTGTTTTTGTTCCTGGGTAGTAAGTGTTATTTCCTAATTGCTTATGCCTCAAAAGTATAGCAAATGGCTATTATTCCCCACAAACGTTGCTTTTGTGACCAGGACAGTGATATTTTGAAATGTACCTATTTTCCAGAACATTCCAAATAGATTCAGTGCTGAGTAAACTTGGAGTAACTTCTAGAACTTTCCAGTAATATAAATAGTAGTATAAATACAGTGGCCTTAAGCCCACCAGTTCAGTTTAGTTCCAGCTGCATAAGTTGATACATATCTGCATTTTTCTGAGATGGCACCAAGAGGCTGCAAGCATCCGGCAGACGCATTTTGCTATGTCTGCGGCCAATTTATCAAGACAAGAGAGAAAACGTACTCCGTGGAAGCATCTGCTAAAATGTGTGAGGCCTACAAGGCATATTTTGGCATGCCTGTCGGGGACCAAGGCAAACTGTGGGCACCTCATTTCAACTGCGAGCACTGCAAAAAAACTCTGGAAGGTAAGATGGACAATTGTTGCTCGGAATTTTATGTTATAAAATTTGTTAATTTTTAAAATTGTAAAAGTTTTTCATTTTAAAATGTTTTACAACTTTCAATGCTATTGAAAAAATATATCATATATGAAAAATGTTGCGAGAATCTCTTGCACATTAGTCATGGGTGAAATAAATGTACAGTGGCTTGCGAAAGTATTGACCCCCCCTTGGCATTTTTCCTATTTTGTTGCCTTACAACCTGGAATTAAAATGGATTTTTATTTGGATTTCATGTAATGGACATACACAAAATAGTCCAAATTAGTGACGTGAAATGAAAAAAATAACTTGTTTAAAAAGATTAAAAAAAATAAATAATGGAAAAGTGGTGCGTGCATATGTATTCACCCCCTTTGTTATTAAGCCTCTAAATAAAATCTGGTGCAACCAATTACCTTCAGAAGTCACATAATTAGTTAAATAAAGTCCACCTGTGTGCAATCTAAGTGTCACATGATCTGTCACATGATCTCAGTATATATACACCTGTTCTGAAAGGCCCCAGAGTCTGCAACACCACTAAGCAAGGGGCACCACCAAGCAAGCGGCACCATGAAGACCAAGGAGCTCTCCAAACAGGTTAGGGACAAAGTTGTGGAGAAGTACAGATCAGGGTTGGGTTATAAAAAAATATCCCAGACTTTGAACATCCCACGGAGCACCATTAAAGCCATTATTAAAAAATGGAAAGAATATGGCACCACAACAAACCTGGCAAGAGAGGGCCGCCCACCAAAACTCACGGACCAGGCAAGGAGGGCATTAATCAGAGAGGCAACAAAGAGACCAAAGATAACCCTGAAGGAGCTGCAAAGCTCCACAGCGGAGATTGGAGTATCTGTCCATAGGAACACTTTAAGCCATACACTCCACAGAGCTGGGCTTTACGGAAGAAAAGCAAACACATTTGGTGTTCGCCAAAGGGCATGTGGGAGACTCCCCAAACATACGGAAGAAGGTACTCTGGTCAGATGAGACTAAAATTGAGTTTTTTGGCCATTAAGGAAAACGCTGTCTGGCGCAAACCCAACACCTCTCATCACCCCGAGAACACCATCCCCACAGTGAAGCATGGTGGTGGCAGCATCATGCTGTGGGGATGTTTCTCATCGGCAGGGACTGGCAAACTGGTCAGAATTGAAGGAATGATGGATGGCACTAAATACAGGGAAATTCTTGAGGGAAATCTGTTTCAGTCTTCCTGAGATTTGAGACTGGGACGGAGGTTCACCTTCCAGCAGGACAACGACCCTAAGCATACTGCTAAAGCAACACTCGAGTGGTTTAAGGGGAAACATTTAAATGTCTTGGAATGGCCTAGTCAAAGCCCAGACCTCAATCCAATTGAGAATCTGTGGTATGATTTAAAGATTGCTGTACACCAGCGGAACCCATCCAACTTGAAAGGAGCTGGAGCAGTTTTGCCTTGAAGAATGGGCAAAAATCCCAGTGGCTAGATGTGCCAAGCTAGATGTACATACCCCAAGAGACTTGCAGCTGTAATTGCTGCAAAAGGTGGCTCTACAAAAAGTATTGACTTTGGGGGGGTGGGGGATAGGTGAATACTTATGCACGCTCATGTTTTCTGTTTTTTTGTCTTATTTCTTGTTTGTTTCACAAACAAACTTCTTCAAAGTGGTAGGCATGTTGTGTAAATCAAATGATACAAACCCCCAAAAAATCCATTTTAATTCCAGGTTGTAAGGCAACAAAATAGAAAAAATGCCAAGGGGGGGTCAATACTTTCGCAAACCACTGTATTTTTGTAGGATGGTACAGAGGGGAAAAGAGAGCCATGAAGTTCGCTATCCCAAGAATTTGGCAGAAACCCACTGATCACTCAAGCAACTGCTACTTCTGCATGGTGGACCCTTGCAAACGTCGGACTGGCAAGAATGCACCTGCTATCACGTATCCGGACCTTCCTTCATCCATCGCCCCGGTGCTACACTGCCATGAGCTCCCCGTACCCATTCCTCTGGAGAGAGAGCAGCAAGTCAGAGAGCGAGGAAGACGTTGTAGATCCAGATGACAATTTCAGAGGTGGAGCTGAGGAGAGAAACCCATACTACCCCAACCAAAAAGACCTCAATGACTTGATTAGAGATCTTGGTCTCACCAAGTCCAGTGCCAAGCTTTTGACGTCTAGGCTCAAGCAGTGGAACTTGCTGGATGAAAAAGTGTGCAAGTCGCAGATCAGAGGAAGCGTCACCAACCTTTTTCCAGCTTCTTCACCCGTCAAGGTGGGCTCTGCTTCTGCCACAATGTGACCAGTCTGTTCGAGGCAATCGGAATCGCCTGTAACCAGAATGAGTGGCGCCTCTTCATTGACAGCTCATCCAGGAGCCTCAAAGCCGTGCTGCTCCATAATGGTAACAAGTACCCGTCTCTTCCCCTGGCTCACTCGGTGCACCTCAAAGAGGATTACAACAGCATCAAGACCTTGCTGGACCCCTTGAAGTATGATGAGTACGGCTGGGAGGTCATAGGAGACTTCAAAATGGTGGCATTCCTGATGGGTCTCCAAGGCGGTTTTACCAAGTTTCCCTGCTATCTTTGCCTTTGGGACAGCAGGGACACCAAGGCGCAGTACCACAGGCGGGACTGGCCACAGCGGACAGAGTTCTCTGTGGGGAGGAACAACGTCAAGTGGGAGCCACTGGTGGACCCCCGGAAGGTGCTGATGCCACCACTGCACATCAAATTGGGCCTTATGAAACAATTTGTCAGAGCTCTAGATAAGGAGTCGGCAGCCTTCAAGTACCTTCAAGACTTCTTCCCTAAGCTGTCTGAGGCAAAGGTTAAAGCCGGTGTCTTCGTCGGACCACAGATAAAGATGATCCTGGAGTGCAATGAATTCTCCAAGAAGCTCACTAGTAAGGAGAAAGCGGCTTGGAACAGCTTTGTCGCAGTGGTTCGGGGCTTCCTGGGCAATCACAAGGCCGAAAACTATGTGGAGCTGGTTGAGACTCTGGTGAAGAACTACTGCACAATGGGCTGTAGGATGTCCCTCAAAGTCCATATCCTTGATGCTCATCTTGATAAATTCAAGGAGAACATGGGAGCGTACTCGGAGGAGCAAAGCGAGCGCTTCCACCAGGATATACCGGACTTTGAACGCCGCTACCAAGGACAGTATAACGAGAACATGATGGGAGACTACATTTGGGGGCTGATTCGTGAAAGTGATTTACAGTATAAATCGTAAATCCCGAAAAACTACTCACTTGTAAATCTTTTGTAGTCATTTTTGTATCTAGTATAAATACATGTTAATTTGGATTCATATGTTGTTTTTTTTCTGACTATGTGAACGAAAAGACACAAATTCATCTGTTTTCTCAATGGAAATAGGTAAATTTCAAAATATCACTGTCCTGGTCACAAAAGCAAAGTTTGTGGGGAATAATAGCCATTTTCTATACTTTTGAGGCATAAGCAATTAGGAAATAACACTTACTACCCAGGAACAAAAATTGTGTTACATAGTGTAATGGGAAGGTGTCAAACATGCAGGAAACACCCTCACAGAAACCTGAGCTGTGTCACAAAGATACAGACAGAATCTCTGCTACAGCACGAGAGTTTAGCAGTTAATAACCTAGAGTTGCCAGTTAAGAAACCGGACGGTTTATGGCAATTAAATTCTAAGAACAGTCAATTGGATAAGAATACTGAACTCAGTGCTGCTACATTAATAACAAGTGGCCCAGATATGAAGTCTGATTTGCAGGAGTGCTCACTGTCACACAGTGCTATTGATGATTTTTTGTTTAAGCAGATACCACAGAACAGGAGTTTGCTGGAAGGAGCCGGGTTAAAGCTTAACCCCAAAAAAGAAAAACTAATGAAACATTCTGTTTGTTTTCCAGAAGTTCAGATCGGGACAGAGAAACTGTCTCAAATCAAACTGCAACTTGGGCAAACACTGCTACAAGAAGACTGAGTAATGTACTCTTTTCTGAGAACAAATGATATAAAAGAGTATATGTGATAGCTACACACTCTTTACATGTTATGTGACTTGCTGTGGCAGAAACGAGGATTCTGCATTGAAGGCAGCAAACTAATTATTCAACACAATGAGTGAATAGATGTGGGCAATAAGAGAGAGAGACGATAATAAATTGATAGTGCAAAATCCTTAGGACACTCACCTTTCATTTTTCATTGAGCTAGCTAAATATATCACACCTCACACTAAATCAGCAGAAAAGCCAAGTGTTAGTCCTTAGAAGGAAAAGCTAGTGTTAAAGGGATTGTACTATCCATAGCTATTCTGGGTAGACTCCCCACTGCAGACTTCACACCCTTAGGTATTTCCCTTCCTCCATTACAACAAAGGGTTAGAAATTATAATCACAATGGAAGTGTTCTATTGAAGCAAACTTGTAGGTGCTTTTAACCAGGAAACAGCACACAGACACAGTGGTTAGTTCAGAATGTGAACAAGAATGCAAGCCATGAAATGGACAGAATTTGGGGAAACCAATCTGAAATTGATAACACAAAGTGTGAAAGAGCACAGTTTTGGTATAAGGTGATCAGCGTAAGCTGTATGATAGAGCTGCCAGATACCAATGTTAATGTGAATTATGAATAAAATTGCATATGGATATACACTCACACTTGATCTTTCTCTCCTACAGAATTCATCTTCAGATGAGAGGAGACATCTGCTAGTTTGGAGTGGACTGTGATTGGGAATTAACAAAAGATGGGATTCTTCCAACACAACCGTAAATAAAACACAACGCAATAAACACATGCAGCTTGATCCACAACCGGGAATGCAGAGTCGGAAAAATGTGATAGTCATGGGAGTGAATAACTGGAGTCAGAACTGCACATATTAAAATTATGTTCTAAATAATTTTATATCATGCAAATTAGAATAATTAAGAATGTCATCAACTGTATTCCATGCTCAAAAATAAAGTATCATTTTTGGACTAGAACATAATATTGTTTTAAATTAAGTTGATATGTACTAACACATGTTATGTATAATGTTACTAACATTATTGATTAGTACTTCAGAATGTATGGATAGATATAGATATGGTTAAATCTATTTTAATGGAATAATATCTTGTTAGGAGTGATAGAAAAGATGGGCAGTGTAGATTGAAAATGATTAATAATGGAAATTATTAGTAGTGCATTCTCACATAATTTTTTATATGGTAAATATAGGCACCCCTTGATTTTCTGTTTTGCATTAGCACACATTGTTCAGATAATAAACTGAAATGAAAGCCTGGTCTGATATCTACCTGGTACATGAATCCATTGTATTTACAGACACCCACAGGTGAAGATGAGGAAAAATTCTGGCAGGATTCAGCCAAAAAAGAAACTGTGATGGGTATGATGGGTGATCTGTTGAAGAAGCTAATAAGCATATATATATATATATATATATATATATATATATATATATAACATAAGCATATTTTATCTGATATTCATAGCAAATTAAGGGGACAATGGTAATTACTGGTCTCAGGAAGTGTTGCTCGAGCAAATAGAAAAAAAGACGGTTGGGATTGCTGTTGCTGGGTGTGCCTTGCATCATTCACATCCAAATGTCGACATGCTACACGTTTCCCACTGTTGCCTGTTTGTAGTCAGTGCTGGAATGGTAGTGTACACGGAGTTAACGCAGTCCTTTTACAATCCTTATTCTGCACGTCTCAAACCTGGTTTTGTGCTTGGCGCATACCTTCGAATATACCAAGATCATGCATATTGTCGGCCACTACCCCCATATTGCGTGACACATACATTTTATTTCTGCACTGCGCAGAATGGATTGTAACATGCAAAAGGACGTTTCAAATATGGCAACTTGGCACAATTTCAGCACCATGGCCACTTGCGACGCGCATAACCCTCTGCGTGGTGAGCAAAACCTTTCGAATATCAGGCCTGCAATCTTCAGGTGTGAAAAAGTTATTGCCCCCCCTCTAGTTAACCCAATCCAATTAAAGGGATAATTAGGGTCAGCTGTTTGAATACTTTGGTTAACAGTCAGGCCTGATTTGGGCCAGCCCTGCCCAATATAAATCTCACTAAGTTTAGCCCTTACCATCAGAGTGAAGTTGTTAGCACACAGGTTCTAGAGGCACATCATGCCACGATCAAAAGAAATTCCTGAAGACCTCCAGAAAAAAAAATTGTTGATGCCTATCAGTCTGGAAAGGGTTACAAAGCCATTTCCAAGGCTCTGGGGCTCCACCGAACCACACTCACAGCCATATTGTCCAAATGGAGAAAGTTTGGGACAGTAGCTGTCCTGCCAAAATCTCTGCAAAAGCAAGGCATAAAATCATCCAGGAAGTCACAAAGAATCCTAGAAGAACATCCAGGGATCGGCAGGCCACTCTAGCCTCGGCTAAGGTCAGTGTTCATGACTCCACCATCAGAAAGACACTGGGCAAAAATGGGATTCATGGCAGAGTAGCAAGACGGAAACCACTGCTTAGTAAGAACAACATGAATGCCCGTCTCAAGTTTGCCAAAAAGAACCTGGATGATCCTCAAGAGTTCTGGAACAATGTTCTATAGATAGAGGAGTCAAAAGTGGAACTTTTTGGCCAACATGGGCCCAGTTATGCCTGACGAAAACCAAACACTGCATTTCATATTAACCTATATGTGTGGTTCAGCAGGTGGTACTAGGCTTGTGCGCCCTATCATCATCATACATCAATTAAATCTATTCTACTTAAACCTTAGCCGCCTCCTCCTAGTTATCTTGTGTTTTTTCATTCTGGTGTAAAGACCCATTCTTTTTTGTTAAACTAGCGAAGAACAAAAAGGATTACTTACAGCATCTCTCTTCAGATTCACATGACTCAGGTTTTTTTTTTTGTCTGTAGCAGATCATTCCCCTGCAACTTCAAAATCAGGGTCAAATCACTCCTCCATTCCAGTCTCCGTTCAGTGGCTCTGTGAGATCCAAACAGCTGCCTCCCAACCAAGATCTTCTCCAGCTTCCCAAAGAGCTAATCTTCGTTGGTCTAAACAACTCTGGAGCACCTCCAGAGCATTTATACTGGAAGGACTGGACTTTAAATAAACTTACAAAGTCCCTTCTTACAAAACAGAAATGAGATTCCAGCAGGTTGCGATCTAGAATTTCTATTTATTCACTATTGCAAATCCATCTCTGCAGAATCTGTTCTCCCCCTAAAAAAGCTCCCCAGCTATACTCAGCCGCTCAACAGCCCCAATCAGACAGAAGGCAGTCTGCATCAGAACAATTTCATGCTGACAGCCACCACTTCAAAACAGCAGATTCCTGCTTCAGCCAGATCAATCCAACAACAGCACTCCTTGATTTTTCAGGAGGTTAAATCTTTCAGGCAGCCATTTGCCGATTCATTATCCTCGGTCAATACCCAACTGAGTGATTCGGGTAAAAGTCTGTCTAATATCGAACAAGAGAAGCAAACTTCAGCTCTTTCAGTTTTCTCCTCTAGTCCTACAATTACTCCAGTCTAAGCTACAGTTACTTCCGATTCCGCTCTATCACTGACACCTTCAGTAGATCCTCCCGTCTTCAACATCGCCACTGCTCTACCTTTTGGATCCATCTCCCCATCCAAAGCTAGGTGGCATTCAATATCTCTGCAAATTTGGCGCAGTATAATTGAAGGTAAGGACATTAATCTTGTGTCTTTACTTATGGCAACATCAGAATTCCTAGATCACAGAGTAGTGGATTGCGGAGATCTGTCAGTTATATTAAAATCCAGAGATCCCAGATTACTTAAAAATCTAACATTGGGGGAATTTGTTCTTGCTTTCTCCATATTTACAGATGTGCTATGCTCCGTTTATCCTAACCGCAGAGCTGAACTAGACTCCTACGAGTATTATATAGTGGAATTGTCTGTCAGATACGGAGGGACTACGTTCTTCGAATATCAAAGCATTCTCAGCAAAAGCAGCAGCCACATTGGCATAAGACAACCATTTAATCAATTGGGCTACACCCGATCGAGATTTATTTAACCGGATTTTTCGGCGGCCTCAGGAGCTAACGCATGAGGGGTCTGCGCTTCCACAGGTCATTCAACATCCCTCTGCCCTAAGACTGCTATAGCGTCTATTCTACAGCAGCACCTGATACCACCGCTAATCATTCAAACAGATCTTCCTTTCCCAATCCAATACATTCCTCAGCTCTACCTGATCAATCCAAAAGACAAGACAAATACGGGCGCAAAATTAAATTCGCAGGAGGAAGACAAATATGTAACAGCTTCAAACACCGGTTTCTGTTCAAACAGGCAATGTAATTTCATTCATATGTGCAGCAATTGTGGAGATGCTCACGCCAACTCAGTCTGCCCTTTAAATCGCAAGTGACTTTCTCCGATGCTCACAGTCTCCATTCCCATTAACATTCCAGCTTTATTTATTTATTGATTTATTTAATATAAAATTAAAAAAATCATCTTGATATTAATTTCACAAATTACTTTATTGACAGATTAAAAAAAAACAGGTTTTCAACTGGTCTCACCCAAATTCCTCCTTCATTTCAAAGTAAAAATCTTCACTCTGCTAATCAAGATCCAGAGTCTGTTCAATTTCTCATTGAAAATGAAATTATAAAAGGATTTACAGTCGGCCCCTTTTCAGCTCCTCCTTTTCCAGTCTATAGAATTAATCCTATTGGCATATCAACCCGGAAAATGTCGGGGGAAAAAAACGTCTTATTGATTTTTCAGCTCTGCAGGGTTCAAGCATCAGCAGTATCAACTTGCTTATTCCTCAAGATCAATTTTCTCTTCATTACATGACTATTTCAGATACAATTCATTCAATTAAATTATCAGGTTGTGGTTCCCGCTCTCAGAGGAAAAAACAAAAATCGGCCCCTTTCATTCTCTGGAATTTCTTGGAATCATTCTGGACACGGAAAAATTCAAAGTCAGCCTCCCTGAGTCCAAACTCAATCACATTCGATTTCTTATTTCAGAACTTTCAGATTAGTAAAACAATCAGAAAACGTGCTCTGCTTTCATTGCTGGCTCACTTCAATTTTACAATTCGCATTTATATCTCGTCTACTTGCTCTCGCGTCAACAGCAAAAAATTTGGATTCTTACATTAATATTTCATCAGAAGCTAAGAAAGATATCAAAATGTGGTCTGCTCTTATTCAGCATTGGAACGGCTTATCCATGTTTTATGAAGATTTCATCTCGGCACTACATGACATGGCTTTGTTTATAGACGCATCATCTCTTGGATTCAGAGGTATTTTAAAGAATGAATGGTTTTCCAGTATATGGCCCCTGGTAATTGAAAATCTATCTCCAAAGCTAAAGTCATCAGCTGCTCTTGAGATTTATCCAATAGTAGCAGCAGCCCAGCTATGGGATCATCTCTGGTCCAAGAAGTCAATCTTATTTTATTGCGATAATGTAGCTACAGTTCGTATTATAAATAAAGGCCGTTCCAGTTCCTCCCTTATCACCCAATCCTGCTGTGGCTAGTTTGGATTTCAGTATCCAGCAATTTTCTAATACAAGCTCGCCATCTACCGGGCATATGTAACATTGCAGCTGATGCTTTCTCTCGTTTACAGATAGCCAAAGTTCAGATTGATTCCTACAGCTCTGCCATTCCAAGCAGCAACTCCTCAGTTCAACTGGCTCATTTTCAACTGAATCTAACCATGAATAAGCTACTTAATTCAGCTCAAGATTACCTGGTTTCAGCACTTGCTCCTTCTACCAGATCTTACCCCTACAGGTTGGGCTTGTTATGTAACTTTCTGCTCTCAAAATACTTTTAAATCAGAATTGTATCATGGCTTTTATAGTTCATGCAAAGGGTCTCCTCAGCGACAGAACCCCCCCTATATTATGTTGGGCTTTTGAAGAGGTGGAACAACCCGCTCTATACGAATTAAAGCACACAATATTTAATTTTGATTTACAGACTGCCATTCCATTCTAGCACCAGCATACAAAAGGTATGCCTCTAAACTGAAGCTCTGTGAAGGACTGAGCACAAGCCTCTACTCCAATTATACTCTATTCATTATCCACTCTCGTTTGTTAACACTATTCATGCTGACCTTGACCAGGATTCTGTCAATTAAACACTCATATTAAATGTAATATAAAATTGTGCAGGACACAGAATGTTGAACTTCGAAAAAAATCTAACTAGTACTGTATTACAGTAATAAGAATCATATGAGATATTTCTTAATAGCAATTTTCCTTATAAATAAAATAAAACAAAATGTTTCTAAATGCAGCTTCACAAACGTCAGAGCTTCAGAAACAGAAGAGATTAACCACTCTAGGGATGTTAAATTAAAAATTAGGTCTTATAACCTTATTGCAGATGGTCCATTCTAATTTCAAATCAGATTGAGGATGTAATTGCATACCACGCAATGACAAGTGTGTTGGTTTTTGTAAAAGCCTTCACTAGGCAATTAACCAAAACAGATTTAGGTCAGGGCTATAAACCAAGAGTGATATTTAGGCTACTTTATTTTTTAGCATATTTTTTTTTTTAAATAAATAAAACCAATTGCAGGTAATTTGGCGATAAAAGCTTACCTGAAATCATGCTAAAAATTGTGTAAAATGTTCATAAATCCAAAAAGAAATCAACATAATATTTATTATAATGAAATATCAATAGGAGGAACTTCAGGGATGATTCTCCAATCAAAACACATTTCCCTAAAGCCCCAAGCCAACAGAGCTACAGTACTTTCTTTATGCGGTGCAGCATATCAGTAGCTATAGTTTCAATTACCGTATACCATACTATTATCAGAAAGCAGCGTGTGAGTAAAATGTATTTTGGGTGAGTAAAATGCCACGTTACCTTGAAGTCATGAGTACTTCAAAATACCGAGCACACTTTAATGCTAACATATGGGGTATGTTATAACTACAGCCTTACATTTTAACTGTAACGTTACTATACTTTGAAAAACTTGGTCTTACAATAAAAAAACACCCCTTTCCTTATTTTCCACCTGAAATACTCAACAATGTATTTTAGTAGCAGCAATTTAGTCCTGCCTTAATAATATTAAACTCCGGGAAGTTGACCGTATCTCCTCATACTAGGCTGTTACAGTTTTTAAAGTTTTCTGTAAATCTATTTCTCAGTCTCTTGTGCTCTCCCTTTCCAAGTTGACAGACACCCTTCCTAAAAATTTAAAAACAAGAAAAAAACATCAGGTTATCATAACCATAGTTTCCTGAAATAAAAATGTAACCATTAACCGCCTCTCAAGAGAAGGTCCACCACCCAGTTCCGCACCCTTGGCAGATGAACTGCTCGTACTGAAAGCAGGTGCTCAAGAGCCCACAGCAAACGCTTCCGGGCAACACAATTGAGACTAGAAGATCGGAAAACGCCCTGGTGGTTGATATACAGTGCCGAAAACCCCTTAGGATTTTCACATATTTCAAACTTAAATGTTATTTGATTTTAATCTAAGTCCTAATAGATAAAGATTAAACAAAATGACACAAAAACACTTTCTCAACATCCACAAATGATTCAACATTCAATATCCATGTGTGAAAAAGTATGTGAACCTTTAGATTCAGTAACTGGTGGCACCCCCTTGAGCAGCAATGACTTCAACTAAGCATTTCCTGTAACTGTTTCTCATCGGTTTTGAGGGGTTTTGGCCCACTCCTTGCAGAACAGCTTTAACTCTGTCACATTTGAGGGCTTCCTTGCATGGACAGCTCGCTTCAGGTCCTGCCACAACATTTCAATGAGGTTTAGGTCCGGACTTTGACTTGGCCATTCTAAAAACGTGGAATTTCTTCTTCTGCATCGATTCTTTTGTAGATCTGCTTGTTTAGGATCATTGTCTTGTCTTGACGGATGGCCTGACATTCTCCTGTAGAATCTTCTGATACAATGTAGAATTCATGTTTGTGTCAAAAATGGCAAGCCATCCAGGTCCTGAGGCAGGAAAGCAGCCCCAAACCAGCACACTCCTACCACCATGCTTGACAGTTGGGATGACGTTCTTCTGTTCTAACACGGTGTTTGGGTTTTGCCAAACATAACGTTTCTCATTGAGGCCAAAATGTTCTACCTTTGACTTGTCTGTCCAGAGAACATTGTTCCAGAAGTCTTGTGGATCACCTACTCGCTCTTTGGCAAACTTCAGACGGGCAGCAATGTTCTTTTTAGAGAGCAGTGGTTTCCTCCTGGCTATTCTTCCATGAACACCATTCTTGTTCAGTCTTTTTCTGATTAGTTCAGTCATGAACACTCACATTAGCAAAGGCGAGAGTGGCTTGCAGATCCTTGGATGTTACTCTGGGGTTCTTTGTGACTCCTTGATGATTTTCCAGTTTGTTCTTGGAGAGATTTTGGTAGGATCACTGCTCCTGGGTAAGAGTGACTGTGGTCTTGAACTTTCTCCATTTGTAGACTTTGTCTGACAGTGGATTGGTGGAGCCCCAAATCCTTAGAAGTGGTTTTGTAACCCTTTCTGACTGATGATCCGATGACTGATGAATAACTGTTTTTTTTTTTTTTTTGAGGTCCTCAGAGATTTCTTTTGATAGTGGCATGACGTGTTTCCACAAACCTGTATGGTGAAGACCAAACTCAAAGTTTCTGATCTTTATATACGGTGGGGCCTCCCAAACTCACCCCTGAAGATCTACCAAGTTATTTAAACACCTGATTCTAATTATCCTCTTAATTGAGCTGATAAAACCAGGGGTTCACTTTTTCACATACTCTGAATCTTAATAACTCATTGTTAGTCTAATTCATACATCATTTTGTTTCAAAAGACACGGAATTGCTCCAAAATATTAATGATGCGACCCTCCCATGGGTGTTTCCACATGCACTGCAACCCCTGGCCATTCCAGACGGTGCCACAACCTAGGTTGGAAGTGCCTGTGGTCACCACCTCTTTCCTCAAGACACTGCCCAGAACTGTGCCCAAGCACAGGTGAGCTGGTTGTTTCCACCACGACACAGCTTCCAAATAGTGACGAGACACTGAGCAGGCGATGCCAGTCTAAGGCAAAGTAAAGTACCCTGTGGTTGAATCAGGCTTGGAGAGGGTGCATGTGTAGGAGCCATAAGGGTAGAACCCATGATGCTGCTGCCACCAGGCCCAGAAGTCTCTGGAAGGTCATTACACGCACCACTGCATTGGGCTAAAAAAGCTCCAAGCACAGTTGGCCTCTGGATCCTGTCGTCCAGACTGAGACTTACGCAGAGATATACAACCCTTTGAGAGGGGATCAGCCAGCGTTTTGATTGCTTCAGCGTGAAGCCTAACCAGTGGAAGTGACTGGTGACTCAGTCCCTTGTGCAACATTGCCTGTGCTGGTGACTCAGCACATATTAGCCACACGTTAAGGTAACTGAGTACTGTCGAGTAGCCTTTGAGTTGCAGAGGAGGCAGCATAGTGTCCATCCATGCACTCTGATAATACGCGTGGAGAGAGAGGCCGAAAGGCAGTACACAGATCTCGTACATGGTCCCTTGAAAGGATGAGCCGCAACTATTTCCTGTGGCCGGGTCTTATAGGGATGTGAAAGCAGGCGTCCTTGAGGTCCATCGTAGTGAACTAGTCATGTTGCATTGTCAGCATCTTGAAGTTTCGTACTCAAGCAATGTTCCCTGTAATTATTTTTTTTTGTACTGAGGACTACAAATTTCTCTGAGCACTACTTTTCTATCAATGGGCAGCTTAGTTGAATACTAAATAAGTGATGTCATAGTTAATATAAAACTTCCCTACTAAACAATGATACGGTATTATCTATGATCAAAGAGAAACGCAGGAAGCGCACACCAATGCAGTTATCAAAAAGTCCACATACTACTATAACACAACTTTACTGCAACTTCTGCATACCTCTGCAGCGTTTATATCCAGAAAATAATTTTTTTTTAGGGTCCTAAAGCTAGAGAAGTGCTGTGCGTGACTTTTTACGAAGTGAACGTGTGCGGTGCTGCGTGCAGCTTAAAGGGAACATTGCTCTCAAGTACAGGTTGAGATGTCTGGAGGTCGAGGATCGGCACCGGGAAATACCTGGAGTAAAGCCCTTCTATTCTTTCATTGAGAAAGTGAACAATTGCAATGGCCTGGTCCTGCAGCAGACCTGATACCTCCTGAGACACTAAAATAGAGGGTTCATGACCATTGTTACGATCGCAGCAACTGGTTCATAGCTTCAAAAAGCTTTTCCATTTGGCCCACAACCATGGTCATTGCTGCCAGAATGCCTCTTCCTTGGGGATGAGAGAGGGAGCTCTCCAAGCCAGACAAAAAAGAGGATCTAAAAGAGTGCAGGCTCTTAGCCCTGCTCCTACCCACACAGGGTCACTTCCTAGCTCCCAGTGCAACAGGGAGTGGGGGCTTTCTTGAAAGCACTGCAGGGGACGAATCTGGATGCTGTGTCAGAGATGCAGAACAGTCCCTGGAACAGCGGACTAGCCTGCTTTTTAGTAAAAAAAACACACAACAGCTGCGGTCTTTAAGGGCGCCACGGTCAGCAATGGAGAGAGCGGAAAAACCTAGCCACAGAAAGGGACTGAATCTCGGGGAGCATCGCCTACATCACACAGCACACATTACCGCAGTGGGACTTAATCAGAACCTAGACGAAGATAGAATTAAACGCTTCAAATTAGAGTGAAATTATTTCAAATTTTAATAAATCAACTTATTTCCTTACTTTTGACTAAGTTATAGCCCACTCCTTTCTCAGGGAAGCTGAAAGAAATGGCACCCATATCTCCTGGGGGCAGAGACCGAGCCTGGACTCTTAAGGAGCAGCTTTGATATAAGTGCTCAGGTAATTCAGACTACAAGAGATAGATCCCATTCGGTAATAGTTACATTTCGTACTTGAAAGGGAACTATACTGATACGGCACTAATGCAAAACAATAATAATGTATTCTTCACTGATCGCCTTGCTATAGCAATATAAAGCATCACGATTTTCCAAACATAGAATATTGGATTTATTATGTAGATTTATCATCACAAAAATTGATTGACAGATAGGTAAATTGGTAGGTTGAGGGGAACTAAGACAGCACCAGGAAATCCTGAAGATCAAGAATCCAGTCATTTATTCATCAGCCACAAACACTGCTAGCGAGTGGACTCAACCACTTTTTTTTTTTTTTAGCTTCCATATGCACTACATTCAAAACTGACCACTGAGATACAGGGAACCAAAGTAGTACAAGAAGCTTGATAAGCTGTGTAGCAAAATTGTTATTTATGTATTAAATGTAAATATTAATACAGCTTATCAAGATTGCTTGCCAATGTGAAAAATGTTTTTTTTTTCTTTTGTTAAATTGGGTCTCTCAGATGACAAACTTCTTCACACTGACTCTAGTAAAGTAGAATAAAATAGATGAGCCTTTGCACCCATCAAGCAATTTTGTCCAAAATCAAAACCACTGCATTGCAAATGTCCTTGACAGATGCACCTTGGAATAAAGCCCACAAAGTTGCCATGCCCCTGGTGGAATGGGCAGTGAGCATTTTTGGAGGGATCAAGTTGGCTCGCTCCTAGGCAGTCCTGACTGTCTGCTATCCATTTGGACAGCCTCTGCTTAGACAGGGCTTGACCATGGGACTTCGCCCCCTAGGGCCTGCACTTGGCAGAAAGTATGGAGCTGTCGCTCCCTGTCAGACTGGAAAGGAGGCGGATGGAAAGCCTCCAATTCCACAGACTGGTTGACACAGAATGCTGAAATAGACTTTGGCAAAAAGCTAGGAGTGGCACGGAGCGTAACTTTAGTCCTGGCCTCTGTAAAAATGCTTTTGCAGGGAAGATTGCTTGTACTCGCTAACCCACTTTGCAAAGGTGATAGCAAGCACCTGCTTCAAGTGATAAATACTTCAGTAGCTGAAAGCATGCGCTCAAATGGAGGCTTCATGAGTGCATTACACACCACGTTTAACGTCCAGCAAGGAACAATGTCCTACATAGGCGGCTGAAGCATCCGCGCCCCTTTCAAAAAATGCTCCGCCAGGAAGCGAGTGCCTGTGGAGATACTCTTTTGTCATGGCAAGCCAAAATGGCTGCTAGCTAGGCTTGTAATGTGAAGGGGGATTTCCCCTCATCAAAAAGGTCCTGTACAAATTGCTGTAAACTACCACGGGACAGGTCGTGGACTCGAACCCACAAGGAAGACGCCCCACTCTTACTTGTACTGGGAACGCGTGGACACTGCTCTGGCATTGTGCACTGTGTCAATCACCCTATTAGAAAGACCCAGACAACTCAAATGCAGCCGTTCAGGGGCCAGACCCCTCCTGAAATTGTTATTTTGCATGCTACTGTGCATAACAGCACGTTCAAAGACTGTACAGTACATGATGTCTGACGGTAAAGTCGCCAACACTGATACAGTTTTTTGATTCTATGAAATTAACTCAGTCAACAAATGCCTGTGAATAAATTGTTACATGCCCATTGAACATGATAACTGTTCCACAGGTTTTACCACATAAGATATATTTAAATGTACTGCTAGTTTAAAATCTGCTTTACTGCCACACTGTTTGGACAGAAGTAAACAAAGCTGAGTGCATGCAAGTAAGATTTCAAATCACAATTCTCCAATACCTGACAAGGGAGGGACCAGCTTGCTTTTAGCAATTAATATGCTGTAACAGACAAGAACTTGGGTAATTTCACCTATTAAGCCCACCGCTACTTAACAGTTTTAAAAATAAAAAAATCTTGACAAACCCAGTTGGTTGTTCTACACAGCTTATCTTTTTTATTTGAAGCCAATCAGCGTTTTTCTTCTTAAGATATGATTACTTTGTTGTAGGGATGAAACGATTTTTCAATAGTACGATATATCGTGATTACGAATATTCGTGATAATCGTATCGTTAACATTTTTTAATTATTCAATAATCGTAGAAAACAATAGTCACATACTCACTAAAATGTGGCTGGAAGCAGAATGGTTGCTCTTCTCTTCAAAGATGTGTAAAATCATTGGTCTGTACTAGGGCTGCTACGATTAAATCAAAAAATTGATTTTTCGATCAATTCCATTCCTCATTATATACAGTACCAGTCAAAAGTTTGAGTACACCTGCTTGAAACCAAGTTTTTCATGATTATCTATGCTTTTATCTGTATAACCTTGTCTATAAACACTATTTCATTATATGATGTGTACTTATATAAGCTGATAATCATAAGTGAACTGAATTCAAAAAATTATTTTTTTAAATGAAAATGTAAATCTTGTCAATTTCAATGAAATGGTCAGCCAAAGCAAGGGGATTTCAGTCTGAAGCCCAAGTCAGTTAAAAGTCTGAAATGTGTATAACACGGTGTTAGAACACTGGCCTAAGTATAAAAGTGTCTTTGTTAGATGTTCTCCGAGTTAACTAGCATGTTACCTAATTAATTCATCACCAATTATTGTTAACAGGTAAGGGTCCATGATTACTATAAATATAGGTAGCACAGGCACAAGTGTCAGTCCTGAATGTAAGGGAGCAGAAAATGGCAAAATACGCTCAGTTAAATAAAGTCTGTAAGCATGTAAATATAAAGTGTACAGTATATACGGAGATCAGTGTAGCTTTGTCAGTGAGTTCATCCTTGCAATTGTGAACCACTATTATTGTTACTTGCACTCTGCATGTGTGGTTCCCACTGTCAAGCATGGAGGAGGCAGTGTCATGCCTGGGGTTGCTTTGCTGGTGACAGAGTTGGTGATCTTTACTAAATCCATGGCAAGCTCAACCAGCATGGCTATCACAGCATACTTCAGAGGCAAGCCATTCCATCAGGATTACGGCTAGTTGGGCAGTCCTTCATTCTTCAGCAAGATAATGACCTAAAACACACCTCAAAAGTTGTGCAAGAACTATCTGGCGAAGAAGGAAAGTGAAAGACAACTCAATCTAATGACCTGGCCTGCCCAGTCTCCAGACCTCAATCCCACAGAACTTATATGGGACGAACTGGACAGAAGAGTCAAAGCAAAGCTACCCACAAGTGCCCTACATCTCTGGTAATTGCTGCAGAAGAGCTGGGAAGACATGTCGGGTGATTTCCTGCTAAAACTTGTTAACCGAATGCCTTCAGTTTGTGAGGCTGTTATTAAGGCAAAGGGTGGGTATTTTGAGGAATCCAGAATTTCAATTTTCTTGAACATTGCTTTGATACTCCTTATGTTTTGTATATTGTAACGTGTGTTTTCATTTTCAAGTATTTACAGAAACGTATACTACATAAAACTATGGAAAAAAACCTAGTTTCCAGCAAGTGCACTCAAACTTTTTACTGGTACTGTACATGGATATAAACACTGGATAATCGATTCAATAGTTACATTTTCGTAATGCCTATAGTTAACATTATTTATGTTTATCAACGAAACTGAGCCGAATGCCCTACCTTGCTATTTACAGTATTTCTGCCAGACAAGCAGTGAGCGTGCTCTTCATTGCCTGCTGGTATTAAGTAGCATGTGATTTATTGGTCCCATCCTACCAGAGAATCAGATATGAAAATTATTTTAGTACACCCCCCTGTGTATTCACTGTGTAAAAAAAACAAACAAACAAAAACAGAAAAAAAAAAATAAACAAAACGCACCACCTTGTATCCAGATCAGGACGACAGGCTTATAGTCCTGGCAAACACACTGGGAAAAAAAAAAAAAAAAAAAAAAACTTACTGTATAAAGTTTGCGCTACTTTGTAGCTTCAAAATGAAATGTTATATAATGAATATTTAACAATATTTAATAGCGTTAAAAATAAACAAACTCGAACTGCCAGGCAGTTTTACGGCTCCCAAGCCCCAGTATCAGTACCCGTCTAAGCGTGTTTAGTTCTCAATATTCCAAGTTTAAAATCAGCAACTTCAACTGTTCCACATAAGATGAGGCTTTTTTTTTTTTTTTTTTTAAAAATGCGTTTACAGACAGCCATCTGTAGAACAAAAATTTTGTTTCGTGTCAAATTCAGTGAACAGTTGTCAGTCACTTGTCGAAGTTCCTACTACGAACACTTAACAGATTTCAAGTTAGTCAAGTAAACAGTTTGTCAACTGAGGCAGTTTGAAATTTCAGACGTAAACAAACATTTGGCGGCCATCTTGTTTCATAAAACATAACCATTTTGACATATTTGTATTCCACTGTTACTGGGACAGTAACTACCATGTTTGGAGTTTGTTGGTGAAATAGTTTTCACATTGCAGCAGTTTGCTGTTAAGGGCACGTTTCGTTAAAGTTTGTGGCAACCATTGACATTAAAATTTATCGCAGAAATTTCTGCTTTGCAAACTTTATGTGGGTTTGGATGCTGATGATATATGCCAAGTGTCAGATTAATCGCTTCACCGGTTCCCAAGAAGATGATTTCGAAAGGTTTTATCGAAAAATGTGTCATGGCGCCAATTGCAAGGACGCAGCAGCAAAAAATTTTCAGCATCAGACAGCCAATGTATCCAACTTGCTACCTGTCAAGTCAGAACCTGATCAGTCACACAGCTTCGAAGCAGCAGCAGTTTAAAGTTTTGGAAAGAAAAAAATAAATAAAATACAAATTTTTTAAAACTTTAATAATAATAATGATTTACTTACCACTAATTGCATACCAGTTGCAAGTTGATCCTTACCCCAAAATTGGGTTTAACATCACTGATCATTTAGCACTGACTTAAACTTGGCATATTGAGAACTAAACACGCTTAGACGGGTACAGATACTGGGGCTTGGGAGCCGTAAAACTACCTGGCAGTTTTGGTTATTATTATTGCATTAGGCCGGGATTTCTGCATTGTGTTTGACGGATAATGAAGGTTGGGTGGTACAGTATTAACAAGATGGTGCTGCAGCTGTCACTGAATTAAAAAAAACTTTTTTCGTAAACTCGTGTCTAGTTTATCTAGCTTACATTCCAAAGTTCTGTAATCTGTTTGGAATAAATATTGGACCGACACTCCTGTAGTATGTTAAAAACTTGCTAGGCTTGTTGAGAATGTTGTGTTTTTCGTATTCTCTTGATGCTACCAAGGCGTAATTACCCCTCGCATTCAATTGTTGTGCACAAGCTTTTACTGAACTGCAATGATATTAAAATAATAACGTCACAGGGAGAGGAATGCACCAAAAATGTGTGGTAAAATCATCGGTATTTACTAGAATGATTATATTTTGTGTGACCAATTAATCGATTGCTATTGTGAGGCTTAACTGACAGCTCAAGTGTGTATTTTCAATACAAAAAAAATATATAGCGGGGAACTACAGTCCCATAGGATGTACATCCAATCCGCAGAATGTAGCAAAAGCAGAACAAAAGCAGAAATAACTTCAAAACATGCCCCTCCGTGCTTAGCACCCGGTGGATTTAAAAAGAAAAAAAAAACGTCAGCAGTCAAGCAAGGTCACTTTAATAACATACATTCCCCCCCCCCCCCAGTGTGGTGCCCTCCCTATACTGTCCTCCGTTCCACCCTCACCCTCAAGGTGTTACAGAAACGTGGTTGTCTGAGAGTGATGGGGACGAATATAATATTTGCGGGTATACACTGTATAGGAAAGACAGGCAGGACAGAAGAGGAGGAGGGGTAACGATATACATAAACAGTTTTGAAGCCCTGGTGTTAAACCTGGACAAAGAAAATAAAACAGAATCAATATGGGTCAGAATAACGGACAAAAATTCAAAGGGCATAATAATAGGAGCATGCTATAGACCGCCAGATTCAGACGGTGAGCAAAATAATCTGTTATACAATGACATTAGAAATGCGTGTAGCAAAGGAGAAGCCATACTAAAGGGGAATTTCAACTTCCCCCAAATAAAATGGGAAAACCTGGTGGGTAGCGCGAAGGATGAAATAGAAATGGTGGAAATGACAAATGACTGCTTCCTAACACAATTTGTCAAGGCACCGACTAGAGGGGAGGCATGCCTTGATTTAGTCTTTTCAAATAACAAAGATAGAATAACTAAAACAGAGGTCAGAGAACCACTGGCAAACTCAGACCATAACATGGTCTCATTTGAAGTGTTTTTTAAAACCCCAAAAGTAAAGACTAAAGCTAAGGTTTACAATTTTAGAAAAGCAAACTATGAAGGTATGAAACAGAGACTAACAGAAGTAGATTGGAGTAAAATAGAAAAAACACCCACAGAAGAAGGATGGTTGTTCTTCAAAAATGTAGTACTAGAGGCGCAAAACAATTACATCCCTAAAGTAGACAAATCTAAATGTAAAACTAAATTGCCAAAATGGTTTAATAGATCAATTAAAAAAAAATATTCAGAGAAAAAAGACACTTTACAGAGCATTAAAAAAGGACCAAAAAGAAAGTACACAGAAAGAGTACTCGGAACTGCAAACGCAAGTCAAAAAGGAAGTTAGAAAAGGCCAAGAGAGAAATAGAAATGAACATTGCTAAGGGGGCTAAAACCAATTCCAAAATGTTTTTCCAATATTACAACAGCAAGCGAACATTCAAAGAGGAAGTTAAATGTCTAAGAGATACAAATGGCAAAATCATAGATGAAAAAAAAAAAATAGCAAATATATTAAATGATTACTTTTCACAAGTTTTTACAAAGGAAGATACTGACAACATGCCCCACATGTCATCCAGTTCCTATCGTTTTAAATAACTTTAGCATAACTGAGGCAGAAGTGTTAAAGGGACTAGGAGCTCCTAAAATAAACAAATCCCCTGGGCCGGATGAGATCCTCCCAGTAGTACTCAAAGAAATGAAAGAAGTAATTTACAAACCGCTAACCAAGCTCATGCAGCAGTCTCTTGACACAGGGGTGGTACAGACAGGCTGGAAAATTGCAAACGTAATACCGATCCACAAAAAGGGAAACAAAACTGAACCAGGTAACTACAGACCAGTAAGCCTGACTTCTATTATATGCAAACTTATGGAAACTATAATAAGATCCAAAATGGAAAATTACCTATATGGTAACAGGGTCCTGGGAGACAGTCAACATGGTTTTAGAAAGGGAGATCGTGTCTAACTAACTTGCTTGATTTTTTTGAGGATGCAACATCGATAATGGATAATTGCAAAGCATATGACATGGTTTATTTAGATTTCCAGAAAGCTTTTGACAAAGTCCCGCACAAAAGATTAATTCTCAAACTGAACGCAGTTGGGATTCAAGGAAACACATGTACATGGATTAGGTAGTGGTTAACAAGTAGAAAACAGAAAGTACTTATTAGAGGAAAAACCTCAGAATGGAGTGTGGTAACCAGTGGTGTACCACAGGGATCAGTAGTAGGTCCTCTGCTATTCCTAATCTACATTAATGATTTAGATTCTGGTATAGTAAGCAAACTTGTTAAATTTGCAGACGACACAAAAGTAGGAGGAGTGGCAAACACTGTTGCAGCAGCAAAGGTCATTCAAAATGATCTAGACAAGATTCAGAACTGGGCAGACACATGGCAAATGACATTTAATAGAGAAAAGTGTAAGGTACTGCATGCAGGAAATAAAAATGTACATTATAAATATCATATGGGAGATACTGAAATTGGAGAAGGAATCTATGAAAAAGACCTAGGAGTTTTTGTTGACTCAGAAATGTCTTCATCTAGACAATGTGGGGAAGCTATAAAAAAGGCTAACGATGCTCGGATACATTGTGAAAAGTGTTGAATTTAAATCAAGGGAAGTAATGTTAAAACTGTACAATGCACTAGTAAGACCTCATCTTGAATATTGTGTGCAGTTCTGGTCACCTCACTATAAAAAGATATTGCTGCTCTAGAAAGAGTGCAAAGAAGAGCGACCAGAATTATTCTGGGCTTAAAAGGCATGTCATATGCAGACAGGCTAAAAGAATTGAATCTGTTCAATCTTGAACAAAGAAGACTACGTGGAGACCTAATTCAAGCATTCAAAATTCTAAAAGGTATTGACAGTGTCGACCCAAGGGACTTTTTCAGCCTGAAAAAAGAAACAAGGACCAGGGGTCACAAATGGAGATTAGACAAAGGGGCATTCAGAACAGAAAATAGGAGGCACTTTTTTACACAGAGAACTGTGAGGGTCTGGAATCAACTCCCCAGTAATGTTGTTGAAGCTGACACCCTGGGATCCTTCAAGAAGCTGCTTGATGAGATTTTGGGATCAATAAGCTACTAACAACCAAATGAGCAAAATGGGCCGAATGGCCTCCTGTCGTTTGTAAACTTTATGTTCTTATGTTCTCAATTCATTATCATTGTATCATTTCAATACGTTCAATAAAATGTACACGTTTTAGGCTGTTATGCCACCAGAAAAACAGGCTACCTCGGGTAAACTTGATAACGGTATAGATCACTCTATTCCATACTTACAGGATATAAAGTACAAAATAATTTATTTTGCAGACTATTTGTAAAAAAAAAAAAAAGTTAGCAGTATGTGTGTAAAGCATGTACTTTAAATGTATTGAAAGAAATACAGATGCTTCATATTTTGTAATTATGTACTGTTTCTAAGTACATTTAAATAAAATGTGTAAAGGAGGAGGAAAAAAGCTTGCAGTCTCATCTTGACAGACTTAAATAAAGGGATCATTTTTTGTAACTATTAATGATGGTAACATAAGGACTATTTCATTAAGATTATTTATTTTTCTTTTACCTGTCTAATTTGTATCATTGTTGCAAGATTCTTGCTCTTTTTTAGCTCTGTAGCTTCCTTGTGTTGCAGACCACATTCCAGAGAAAAGACATCTTATTTTTTTCTTTTTATTCAGTTAAAAAAACAATTGAAAAACTGTAGCTTCTATAGTGATAATCGGTATATCGTGAAAGAGGCTCTCAACTATTCGTATTGTGGAAATGTACTATCGTTTCATCTATCGTTTATCGAAAAATAAGCATCACATTAAACTAAAACAAAGTGAACTGAAAGACAAGCAATCCATTTATGCAGCTTTTCCACAAGCTTTAATAAAAAGAAAGCACAGAATGTGTTAATGAGTTTGTCAGAGTGCTGTGCTTTGCTGGACAGCCACTGTATTGCAGATATGTATGTATTAGTGACTTTGTGCAACAGTACTGTCTGTCCATCAGCTAAAACACTGCCAAACGCCGACAATCTTAATCGTAAACATTTGACAGAAAATTGTGATGCTTTAGTTGATAAACTTATATGGAACGCGTCTCCCGGTGGCTGCACCACACAGTTCTGTCAATTTTCTTGTTATGATTTCAAGGTGAATAACCTGGCTTGTTTTCTTGCTTATGTCACATTCATACTTTCTGTACAGCACAGCGATTACCCAAATGTTCGCAAAGCATGAGTTAACATGGGAAAATGTGGCTTTGATTTACACAGATTCTGCCTCATCATACATGCCAGGGACATTAAACTTAATCAGAAACCAGAATTGCTTCGCATCATATGACTGGCATTTAATCTAACCAATGAAAACTCGTAAAAGTTGGAAACGGTTCTTTATTGGCTGATCTCTTCAGACAAGCAAAAATGATGTGGAAGGGAGAATGGAGCACATTATGACTCCTTTTTGCCTGATGTACGAATATGGACACCGTACACACATCAGTGGTGACATGATCGAAAGATTTTCCACCCAAGCTGAAGGATGTGCTTAATGTGGCTTTAAAGTCACAAAATTTGATAAGTGAAATCTGTTTGTGTGTGTATGATTATATATATATATATATATATATATATATATATATATATATATATATATATATATATATATATATATATATATATAGATGAAGGAACCAAATATTATAACTTGATCGACCAACGATCATTTGGGTTCGGTTTTACAATGTTTAGTGAGGAATTTGTGAAAGGAGGGTGGAAGGGTAGAATGTTTCAGTACACCATTAGGTTGGGTCAGATGTCCAGGGGCAGTGGGGGGATGGTAGAAGGGCAATGTCTGTTTGCTTGCTAGGTCATAAATTCCAGGCTGAAGTGAACATAACAACCACAACAGAGGGGGCAATCATGCCCCACAGCTATTCTCTATTGGTTGAGTATATGAGTTTAGGGGGTAGGGATGGACGAATTGTCTGCTGAGTGCCAAATCCTGATAGGAGCAGGGAATTTTATGTAGAAACTATATAACCCATGTATGTGCTTTACCCCGGCAGAATACACTAGTTACTGATGAAGTGACTGTTATTCTCCAGAGCGCTCTGTATTTTGCTGACCACTGCAATAACCCTTTGATGCAACGATCGGTGTGATTGATTGTCTCTGCACTTCATTTTGCGACCCTACAATAGCAATAGAAAAAATAGTAATATGCAATGTGTAAAGGGATATAAAATTATTCATCTGAAACACTATGTTTTCATATCTTAAAAAGATAAATCTGAATTGCAAGCTTTAAAAGCAAACACTGGGCTTAAATGGTACATGATGTCCCTATTAAGACCAGTCCAGACTTAGCTCATATTTTGAAAGCAACTTATCAAAAATAAGTCATGAAAACAATAACAGTCCTGAAACAACAAATTTAAAAGATTAATTTTTCATTTACATCACTCAACTGGCTGAAAACTTGAGCTAAATATATATAAAAAAAAGGTTCAAACTAGATTTGATGGGCTTGATAAAGTCAATTTTCCTTATAAAACTAAAATATGGGACTAGTGTAACATCAATTGCATTGTATCTTAGTGCTAAAGGAAAGGGCTGAAATGTCTAATCAAAGCAATCAAATCTAGCTTCAGTGTCTTTTTTTGCTTATAAAAACTGTAAAAGCACTATATTTTAGGAGTAACCCACAAAACGATGATAAACTGAAACATGGCATAAACTGCCAAAAAACAAACAAAAAAACACATTTAACAAAGAGGTCTCTAAACTTGGTCAAAGAAGCTTACCAGGCCTCAGCTGAAATATATATATATATTATTAATACTTTTGACCGAGCAGTTTAGCAGAAGAGATATTTCCACTGGAACCTTTGGTGGTTTAACTCTACATCTACTGGAAGCTGTTAAGCTTCCAAAATGAGGTGTGCCAATTGGTTGATACAAAGCACAATCAATTATTCAGCAATTGTAATAAATTAAACCTTGTAAAACAACAAAACAGAAACAAGGTAAGAAACAGGTTTCACAATTTATACAGACACAATCTTCAATAGTATGGTTAAGGTGTTCAAATGCGAACCCTCCTCCCCTCAATTTTTATTTGTGTTTCCTTGCTTTCTCCAGATCTTTTTATAGGCTGTTTAAAAACTGCAATCACCATAGCAACAGTGTGTGCGTGGGCAGGTTTTATGCATATCCCTCCTAGGATGCAAAGTAGTACACAGTTCAGTTACAGTAGTATGCGCAATGAGTTGTTCACTCAAATATCCCCTCTAAAATTCCCCAAATCTGCACTAGTTTTCTACTGAATGGCATCAAATAGGGACACATTTAAAATACACACACTGTCTCTTGTATCCAGGACAAACAAATCAGTCCGTACTGTACAAAATAACTGCCAGAAAAACAAATTCAAGTTGCAGTGTCTTTGCATGTATATTTTAACATTTATATTCTTCCACAATAACATTCTGTGTACTCTCTCTAAATTAGAAAACAGGCCCATTCCAGTCACGTTATCAAAGTACAGTAGTTTCACCAGCAAATTTGACCTCCTGCGACTCCTGACATCGTACAGCTTTCTTAAACTGGGTTTGTATTGAAGCACCGCCAGTTCAGCCTGCCAAAAAATGTAACAAAACTACAGGAAACAAAACAAAAAGCTGAGCTAGCCTTACACAAATACAAAAATAACCATTCCATAAGAAAGTGCTGCGTATTATCCTTGTAGTATTTGCTAAACATTTTATTTTACTGCATATTTATTATAACCCTATTATACATATACTAGTTTTTCTACAGACCCCTAGCTTCAGCAATTCTGATCTAATGGAGCTAACATACCAGCACTTTCGGTTAATGATATAAAAATTATCCAGTCAAAATGTTTAGTACAAGGGGGTCCAGTTAAAGTGCTGCTGCAGGACGACTCACACAGCTTGGACGGCGCCAGTCCAGACTGTGCAAAGAGGCCAAACTTTGCTGGGGATTCTGAAGGCTCTGATGCTCCCAGAGGTTGGGATGGGAAAACAGCAGGGACTTATTTTCTTCATCATGCAAAAGTGATCCCTCCTGGCCAGCATATTCAGTGGATAAGCAGCAAGGCTGACCTCTGTCTTCCAGGATCGGTAGCCCGCCAACTTCTGCTCTGGATTGCAGCGTAAAAGCGATTCTAGCTTTAGGCTTGTGAGATCAGAGGACACTCACACCAGAGTCGTGTGCAATTTTTACGACCCTCTTTCGACCTGGACCCACTACTACAGGACCCAACTTGAACCCAGTACAACAATGTCTTCTTACCCTCGACCAAACCTGCTTTAATAAGATCTGCAAACCGACCCTGCAAGTGTTTGTCCTTTACCTGCTGTGTGTCGACTGACTCGATCACGCTCTCACATTGACACACAGATATCCACAATTGAGACAACAGGCTATACAGCGTGTAGTGGTCTGGATGTATTTTAATATTTTTTACATTAACTATCTCTACTTACTTTACTATAAAATACCTGTCTATTCCTTTTGTGCCACAGGTTGAAAAGGAGCTACACATGTCCAGACATGATGTACCAGTTTCGTGGCTGTCGTACACAAAAAACAATTTTACAACCAACGAATCCAGTGACATGTTCATTATTTTCATTCCCTACATTTCCAAAATAATTCCACACTTTCGATTTACCTCTCGTGCTATTATCCACTACATGATATTGTAGTGTATTCTGTTAATGCAAGCAAGCGCATCACACAGGGCAAGGCACTAAAGCATACCCTGCTGTCCTGGGTTAGTGTGTCGATTGCTTTGCATTGTGTGATGTGCCTGCCTGAGGGAACTAAGATTCGCTACAATATAAATCCTGCACTACCTTTTGTTTCACCTCATCCACAGGCGTTTTTAATACCAAGCAGACGTAAAAGGATCTTGTGACGTATCAAACAAGCAGCAGTACAAAAACACAGAAAACTACTTAGTTGGCTGACTTCTCCCTAATCGCCTCCTGCTTTAGTGCACGAAATACATACGCTCTCAGAATGTACGTGCTGTGTGCGGACTCGCTGTAGCGAGGAGAAAAAACATAACTGGACATTTCAAATTGGGGGAAAACAAATTTGTCACTCAAAAGAAAAAAGTTTAGTAAAAGGTACATTTTTTTAAATAAATAAAATCTGCCGCATTCCCCACTACGTAAGTGGTATTTTTTCTTCTTCTAATAACAACAACATTCATGAATCAAAATGCCACATGGATGGTGCAAATTTTCGCCAGTAAGTGGTCTTTTTTAACAAATTAGCATACATTTTTCATGTTTTTGTACTTTTAAAACAGAAATTTTGCTCAATTAATTAGGCTCAAAACTGATGCTGTCGGTAACCCTCAGCAAAAACACAGCTCTGCTAATGTAATACACATTTCTGGTACAAACATGACATTTCTCCTCTTGGTACTTAGGTACCCATGATAGGTGCTGCAAGGCTAGTGTACATCGTATTTACAAGGGACAGAACAGTCTGGGCTTAAAGCAATCAGCTATCCAATGACCAATCGACTTTGTTATTTATGTATACAAGTTGCAAAGGTTTTTATTATTATTATTTATTTGTAGCCGCTTCAGTATTTTGTATAGCCTTGATTCTAACAGAATTGAAATATTGAATAAATGGTGTCACCAAAAAAAAAAAAAAGTCAAAACTTACCAGTGCTACTCTTCCAGCAGATCTCAGTCTAACAAATGATTGCTTGACACAGCCTTCAGTTATAACAAAATGTTGCACAAGGTTTCGTCACAAACTGCTGAAGTCTCTTAAGTAAAAAGGAGGACTTCTGTGCATGTTTTCAAGCAAAAATAAATACAAAATTGTGCTGCTTTTTAACATGAGAAGCCTATTTACCCCCCCTTTAGAGTCATACAACGTTTTAGACACGCACCTCTTATAGAGCGTGGAATGTGCACGCTACGCCACAATTATAATGACTGTAGAGAGACAGCAATGACTTCAGCTGTGTGGAAACCCAGCCTAAGGCCCTGTGTAAATCGCGATTTCACGGGCTGTGCGGAAATCATGAAAATTACCCAATACCGCGATTTTTACAATATTCTTAAATAAAATGAATTTCATAATCATTATTAGTATTTGATACAATAAAAAAAAAAAAAACGCATTAACAAAACTGTACAACTGCTTTTACTTGCAAAGAAACAAAGAACGGTGACTTCCATGTTCCAAAAGTCCAATGAAAACTGTGAAGCACGAAATTACATTTTGACCTGACAGAGGCGTTTGTTTGTGTAAACATCCCTCTTGAAAAATTGGACAACCAAAAGTTATGTATATTCTTCAGGCTAGGTGTATCAAATGGTGGAACGATTCCTTTTTTATCAGCCCAGTTGAGACATGAATACTTACCTAAAGTTGCCGCAGCTCCTCTCGCAACAAAAAAGTAAATACATTAGGAAAGAACCACGTAATAGGCCTAATATTTATTTAGGTGTAAAAATGAATACTGAATAAGATGTCTGTTATAATCAATCTATTTTATATAGCGCCTTTCATAGTGGACCACTATCACAAAGCGTTCAGATACTGTATGAAAAGGGAGACAGAAATGGAAGTTAGACCGAGAAGTTGTTTACAGTTTGAACACTGGTACTGTATTTACTGGACAAATTACATGAATTACTAGTATAGGGAATCTCTCTCTCTCAAAAAAGTATTTGCCCCTGATTCTCACATTTTTCACATTGAATTTGGTCAGATCTTTTTGTGGGTTGTGGCAGTATATAGAGGGAATCAGAGAAAAAATGACAAAGTTTGGTTCTTTTTTTCCATTTGCTTGGTGTTTAACCCCCTAGTTTAACTCAACCCAATTAAAAGGGATAATTAGGGTCAGCTGTTTGAACACTATGGTTTATAATCAGGCCTGATTTGGGCCAGCCCTGCCCAATATAAATCTGACTAACTTTGGCCCTTATCATCAGAGTGAAGTTGTCAGCACACACTAATAAAAAGCAAAAAAATAACAGCAGTGCATTTCTAAAACACAGGGATGTAAAAGACAACAGATCCCCTTTTCATCCCTATCCAATAATTTCATTTATATTAAGAAGTAGTTTTATGCAATGCATAATCCCATGTAGCACCACGCACGTCCCTGGTATTAGAGCTACTCAGCGCAGCCTCTTTCAACAGCAAAACGAGACACGAACAGTTCAGTAATATTGCTCCATTCAGATGGCACTGTCCAGATAAACTAAGTAAATAACAAAAAGTTATTTGTATAAAGTCATGTGTGTGATCTTTTATGAAACTTTTCCTAAAACTTCTCTGTGACCAACGATTACAATTTCAAGGTAAAGCTAGGTATTAAAGTGTTACAGGAAATGAGAAATGGTTTTCTAATAGCGATTGTGATGAAGACTCCACTGTGTTGTAGCTAGGGATGAAGCAATAGTAAATCCAATGATTATCATGATAGTAGTATTTTTTAAGTTGAATAAAATGGTCTGCAACAAAAGGAAGCTATAGTGTGTTAAAAATAGCACGGTACTAGCAAGAATGAACATGCATACCATGAGACTGAGGAGTTTAAAAAAAAATAAAAAATAAAAAGCCAAGTCTGATTTTCTACATCACAAGAAAGAGCAAGGAGACAAGAGACACTGGAAGCCAGCAGCAGGTTTATCAGACTCCGCAACTCAATAATACAAACCATTCTATTTTATTAGGGCCAAATACAAAAATTTAAAAAGTGTGGTTCTGGAAACAAAAACAGGATAGGTAGGTAAAACTATTTAATTTTATTTTTGTATTTCCCGAATCAGCAGTGTGAGCTGGTAAAAGTGGCAAGTGATAGTTTAGTTTACACTGTCATCATGTTTCATTCTCCCACCACCTCCCCTTTCTGCACCTCAGTCGGCTCCATCTCATTTTGAGGGTGCATCTTCATTAATAAACTTTCTGCCTGCCTTGTTTTATGCTATAGGATATAAATGAGTAACAATCTCTTCAGATTTGGTTTGCAGTTTTCAATAGTATCAGTATCATAGTACCCCAACTAACTAGGGGTATTATGTATTGATTGATACACACATGCATGAGGTTTAATTATGATTAAATACCATATCCACGTTATGATTGGTATTTACTGTAAAGGTAGTGTATTTAAAATCACACTGCCAGCACACACACACACACTCGCATAAGCCTCTTGGCACTGAGTTTTCAGTGGCTTGGCACGGTCGGCAGCAGTGCTGGTGTTACAGGCTAATTCTCACCCTGGGTGAATTTTGTCCCTAAAACCAGTCTTCCCTTGTATAAGAGTTGTATGCTGCAGAGATGGATGGCTCTCTTTATAGAAACAGTTGGACTTATTTGATGTTTGCCCACTGATGACGGGAATGAGAATGTAGAGATGGGAGCCCACTGTCAATGGCTTCATTAAATTATAAAAATTAATGAAGACTTGGAAAAAGTAGTGAGGGGGAGCAACAGCACAGTACAATGTTTAGATTTAGGAAGAATGGCATATGTCTGGGAAAATGCTTACAATAGTTTTCTATTAATGATGAACAACCTTGGCAGGAGAGCAGGTAGTTTGAAACTTGCTTGAACAGGATTATTGTAAAAAACAAAAGGGGGCGGTCACGTTTAGTTTAAAGCATTGAATAGTTAACATGGGACTGTTACATTTTTTACTATGTTTGACAGCCTGGATTTAAGTGAAATAATTGGATCTATAATTGCAGACTTGGAAGTTTGCTATGAAGCTTCTACCAGCCTTTATCCAATATGACTTTAATTGTTAAGCCACATCTATATATGAAATAAAGCCAACTTACTGCTGAGGATGTTTACTGTTGAAAGGGAAGTATATTTTAAACCCAGGTTGGAATATTTAAATAGAGTAGGTATTATATCTTAAAATACACCTCTCTATTTATTCTTTCTAATATATATATATATCCACATACACAATTCCTTGCAAAAGTATTCAGACCCCTGACCAATTCTCTCATATCACTGAATTACAAATGGTACATTGGAATTATGTTCTGTTTGATATTTTATTTTTAAACACTGAAACTGAAAATTAAGAAAAATAAACTGAAATATCTTGCTTGCATAAGTATTCAACCCCTGTGCTGTGGAAGCTCCCAGTGTGCACCGATGAAAGAAATTGCCCTAATGAGGACACAATTACCTTACCATTGGCCTCCACCTGTGTACCATTAAAGTTGCTGTCACATTTTCTGGATAAAGGCTGTGAATCTGAAGGAAAATGAAGACCAAAGAGCATTCTACAGAAGTTAGAGATAAAGTAATACAAATGCACAGATTAGGGAAAAAAGCTCTATCTTGGTCTCATCTGACCACAAAACCTTTTCCCACATCGCAGCTGGGTCACTCTCATGCTTTCTGGCAAACTCCAGATGCACTTTCAGATGGTACTTTTTGAGTAACGGCTTCTTTCTTGCTACCCTCCCATACAGGCAAGTGTTATGCAGAGCTCTTCATATGGTTGACTGGTGCACCATTACTCCACTCCCAGCAACTGAACTCTGTAGCTCCTTCAAAGTGATTGTTGGCCTCTCTGTGGCTTCTCTAGTCTCCTTGTTTGAGCACTGAGTTTTGAGGGACAGCATTTTCTTGGCAGTGCCTGGGTGGTGTGATGCAGCTTCCACTTCCTGATTATTGATCCAACTGTGCTCACTGGGATATCCAAACACTTGGATATTATTTTGTACCCTTTCCCTAATCTATGCATTTGTATTAATTTATCACTAACTTCTGTAGAATGCTCTTTGGTCTTCATTTTCCTTCAGATTCACAGCCTTACCAATGATCCTTCAACAGTGGGGTTTTCAGCCAGAAAATGTAACAGCAACTTTACTGGTTCACAGGTGGAGGCCAATGGTAAGGTAATTGTGTCCTCATTACGGCAATTTCTTTCATAGGTGCTGTGACAGGCTAGCGAGTGCATAGAGGCCCAGAGACAGAATGCAGTTCAAAAAAATAATACTTTTATTACAAAAGCACAAAAAAAAGTGCACAAGCGAAAAAATAAAGATATTTAAACAAATAAAACAAAAAAGCAAAACTTACAAAAATAAAGATTTCCAGGCTGGGCGATGACTTCACTGGATTAGAAAATTCAAAAAATCACAAAACCAAATACAGCAAGCACAACCGTCTGCTAGCTTCCTCAGCTCCCTCCTCTCCCTAATAGGAAGCTGAGGCCTCCTTTTATGTCAGGTAGCTGGGTGCTGATTGATCGTTAATTACTCTAATTAACTACAACCCAGCCACCTGAACACAACAGACCCAGGCAGGTAGGAGAATTTAACCCCATAATTGCCCATTTCTAAAGGGCAGAGCTCTGCTCTGCCACAGGTGCAAACTGGGAACTTCCACAGCACAGGGGTTGAATACTTATGCAAGTAAGATATCAGTTTTTTTATTTTTCTTAAAAATATTTCCCAACATAAAACCAATGTCACCTTACAATAATTGATTGAGTTTCAGTGTTTAAAAATAAAATATCAAACAGAACGAAATTCCAATGTACCATTTGTAATTCGGTAATATGAGAGAATTGGTCAGGGGTCTGAATAATTTTGCAAGCCACTGTGTGTGTGTGTGTGTGTGTGTGTGTGTGTGTGTGTGTGTATATATATATATATATATATATATATATATATATATATATATATATATATTAGTGCATTAAATGTACAATTTTGTAGGCTTGTGGCAAAATGGTTAATAGTGTGCAGGTGATCAAAGAACAGACAATTATAATCCAGGTGCAAAAGGTTTGTTTTATTTTATTCCTTATGTCCAGTGCCTGACGGCAAAACAAACAGTAAATAATAATGCTGGCAAGTAATACAGCGGCATGTATTACTTACATTTATAATCCCTGGGCTGGTTCCGAAATAGTCCCGTTATTAAAACACAAAACACATTCAAGTCCATTTAGTGCGTAAATTAGTGATTGTGGCACAATACAGTGATACAAGTGAAAGTGCTGATCCGGGTTTTAGTATGGCCCAAGGCGACTTCTCCGGATACCTGTTAGCCGTCTTGTGGTTTATAAAACAGACAATTACTAACAGATACAAACAAACAAAACACTCATGAATATTCTTTAAAACACTGATTCATTTCAGAAGTGGTTAATGCGTCTTTCATGGTCCTTTGGGTTAAAGTTCCCAAACCAAGCGAAGGAATTGATTATGATTCTCTGCCCCCCCCTTATAAGCGGTCACACATGACCCCTTGGTAAGCGAGTGCAGCTGCCTTTACAAGCTGAGACTGCTACAGTTTCCCTTCCAGGTTGATACGTTCTTGCAACGGAGTCTCGCCTCTTTCCAGACTGACCGACTTCTCAACCTAGGGAAAGAACTGTCAGGCCAGCCTGTCCACAAAACTCTGTCATCGCTTAGTACCCTCACAAGTCGGTAGGGAGATTTACAACCAAGGTTCATTGAATTTCTGTCAAATATCCCACCGCTCAGAGTGGAGCCGAAGGAACATTCGACTAAATTAAATCTTTCCCATTACTCCCCCCTCCCAGGAAAAATAATCTGCATTTTGATGGTCTTTCCCAGCACGCTGTATCATGTGGTACATGAAGGGTTGCAATGCCAGATGCCACCGAGTTATCCGGGCATTGCTATCCTTCATTGTGCTTAACCACTTGACTGGGTCGTGGTCTGTGAGAAGACCAAATGAATGCCCCAGCAGGTAGTATCATAAAGAGTGAGTAGCCCATATGATGGCCAAACACCCCTTTTAGACTACGGAGTAGTTGCACTCCCGAGGTAGCATCTTTTTGCCAAGATACAGTATTGGGTGTACTCCATGTACCTTTTGGGACAAGATTGCACCCAGACCCACGTCCGATGCATCGGTGTGGAGGATGAATCTCTTCGAGAAATCCGGTGTGATAAGAGTGGGGGCCTGGCAAAGTTTACGCTTAATAGCATCAAATGCCCCGACACTCATCTGACCATTTAATCAAATTTGGAGCACACTTTTTGGCGAGTTCGACTAAAGGGTTAATCACTGTGGCATACTCGGGGGTGATAAAGCAGCGGTAATAACCAGCTAATCCCAGTAGTGATCTCACCCGAGTCTTAGTTTTGGGGATCGCCACGTCGACTAAAGCCTGGATTTTGGTGACCACAGGTCTCACCCTTCCATTTCCCCATTAAAAATCTCAAATACTGAGTCTCTGTTTTGGCAAACACACATTTTCTCAAGTTGGCTATTAGCCGGGCTGCCCTTATTGACCTGCCCTTTCTATTTTGTCTACAGCCTTCACAGAGATACTGCACTGGTGCACAACTAACTTCCACAGAGAGGACGACCGAGTTAAGACTTTGTTTTAAACATCGCACCAACAGAATAATAATATCAAACTTATATTGTGTGTTTACAAGTAACTTAACTAAAGCCACGATATTGAAATCGTCACAATACATAATGTGCGTCTATCCAACTAGATGCTGAACATTGTACATGCACACTTAACCACGTGGAAGCTAGCGCATGTATATGCAATGCATGACTGAACCAAACAATGTGTGATGAACTACTAAAGACTGCTTCACTAATGCAGAACTCTATAACTAGAGAGCACATCAAGTATTCAATTATGAACACTTAACAATGCATTACTTTTCCTTGAATGTTTTATTTTGTTTCTTCTTTATACATATATGTTTAACTATGAAGCCTAACCTTTATTCTTCTTCCTATGAGAATATGAATAAATGTAATAATTTGGATTGTTAGGTTTCTTCGTCTTATAACAAATACACATCTATGATTGATTTGAAATACTTAAAAACATACATAATATTAATTGTTAATCTCTTTTCATCATGAATCTAGGGATAATTAAGCCAGAATCGCTAGTTCTTATTGAGGTATTGTGTTTATTATGGTTAATAATTACATTATGAGCTATAAACTGGTATTTTCCAAATCCTAGATATAACAAATATGCACAACATAACTATATACTACATATATATTGAACACCATTTTCAGATAGTATAATGTTTCTTAAAGGTTAATTTAACAACAACAAAAAACAGGAACCTATTACTTTTTTGGGGGATTTTTTATTTATTTATTTTATTTGTTTATTTATTTATTTTTTAAGTAACTTTCCCAAAATTATATGGCTTAAATAAATAAATTAAAAAATGAGAAGATTATCACCGACTGTACAGCACGAAAACTGAACAGTGGGTACACAAAACTGTATCTGCAGCAGTACTGGAAAGGGACCTGGTCCGACATAGGATCGCAAAGGGTTAACTGTCAAACTAACACACTATCAAGCAATATATTAATATAATATTTGCCTTCTTGTGCAGTTAATTATATATGGTCAAGTATTACTAAATAGCAAAGTATTCAAATTGAAGTATCCACACAACTTTACATTAAAATTGTAAAAATAGATGCCTGGCCTACCTGTTTGAAGGGTGTCTCAGTGTTCCTTTTCTTCAGTGCAGTAGTTCCAACATACAAATAAAAACTGTACTAAAACATAAAATGGCTGTTCGGTACAAAAGCTTATAGAACAATTTCAAGTGAAAAAAGCCTTCCACCTATGGGAAGATTGGGGAATGGGGTCCACAGTCTGTAGTAATTGTAAATTTTTCTCTCTTCGAAAGTTTTGTGTGAACAGCAGCAGCACGATTTTCTTTAAGTTTTTCCAGTCTTGCTGTTATTGTTTTATGGGTCGGCACAGTACTGGGATACTCTTACATCAAATTTCCAAACTGCTGCATTCATGATTCATATGCACTGTCCTCATAGGGTATAACATGATCATGCCCAGTGTTCGACAAATCTATAGCAAATGTTATGGATGTTTCATTGCCATCAGTTTGTAGTCAAATTAACGTCAAAAAAAAAAAAAAAAAAAAAAAAAAAAAGCCTCAAATCGCCGACCACTGCGTATAGTAAAGCTAAAAGATGCGATGCTTGTTTGTTTTTTGCAGCAGTCTGCGTTTTCTTCCGAAGTAGCAGATCTTACATTTTAGATGATTGAGCATCTAACTTTTTTACAATACGAAACACTTGTGCTGCAGACATTGCATACATTTTCATGGCTCATGTACTCCCTTAGCTAATAGCAGAGCTTGGTAATGAAGAGCACCTGCCTCCCTGTCAATTATCAGCGAAGTGACAATTCTAGTGGCTGATCACTTAACTTCCTCCTCTCCAAAATACTGTGCCAAGTTTGCACATTTTTCCATTTGTTTTAGAAATGAAAGAGCATTTGAAACTTGTTCAAAGTATTCAAGTAGTAACTTTATTTCGAATACTCAATTACTTGGACTCACCCCTAACATGTAGTCAACAGCACTCTAATATCCGTTAGCCAGATGCATGTCGGTCACATTTTACTGTCCTTGTATTAAGAATAAAATCAATCCACATTATATTTATGTAACAAATTAATGCACTTACCCATCACACACGATTTCCAACTCAGTCAGCAGTTTTCTGACTCAAAGCCCATCTCTTCAATGTTACAATGTACTTATTTAACCATTTTTTTTCTGGCATGGCAAATCAGTCTATTGTGCACTGCATTTACACAGCACTTCCTCCAACTAAGCGAACGAGAAAAGCTACAGCAATGTAAAAGTTAATCATTAAACACTGATATTGAGATACATTATTTTTATTTTTTTTTTAAATCTGTGATCTTTAGTTGCTTTTGTAAATTTTCATTTGCAAGTGAACTGTGACATCAGGGCCTTATCAAGCACTATATTTTGCAATTTTTAATACTGATTTTGGATACAGTGAATTCTAGAAACTTTTGCAAATCTTTTGTTAAATCGCATAGCCTTTTACGTTTTATGCAGTTCTGTGCATGGGTAACATTTTTATTTAATTTTGCTGTTGAGTCGTTGTGGCAAAGTGGTTTGCAGTGTACAGGTGATGCAGTGCTCAAGAGAAGGACAGACAACAAAGTACTTGTGAAATGATGGTTTTAACTTGTAATCCAATAGTCTGATGACAACAGTAAAACAATAAAAGGAGGACTGGCAGTGCACAACAATGTGTACTGCTCAGCTAAATAAACACAGGGTTCAGTCCTGAAATATGAACAGTATTTAAACACACACAATACACAAACACGAGTCCAAGTCCAGAGATGAGTGCTATTAGTGCTAGTGGTGCAAATACAATTTATCCGTGAACAATAGTGCAGTGTTGTCCAGGTTTGTGCTAGCCTGGAGCGACAGCTCCAGATCGTATTAGCCATCTAATAAATAACAAACAGTACATCTAGACATAACAAATAAAACCCTCAATTACTTTTTACTTGCCCTTTAGCGGTTCAACCTTAACCATAACAAAGGAACAGATCATCTTGCTACGTCCCCTATGTGTACCTTCAGTCACACCCCCTCGGATAGCGAGTGCAGCCATTTCTCCTCCAATCCGCAGTTGCCACATCGCTTTCCCTTGGGGCGATAACTTAACGTACCGCAGCTGTGCCCCCTTTCTAGATGGCTGACTTCCACCTAACCCTGGGAATGAATTGTCAGGCCATCCAGTCCAGGGCACTCTATTCCCTTTATACAACGCCCTTACAGGTCGGGAGAAAGATGCATCACCAATAATCATTCTGTCACAGTCGTTAATGGGGAACTTTACATAATGCTAGTACAATATGTACTGGATTTAAAAGTATGTACTGTTTTTGCAATCATATCATTCTGAATTAAAATACTACCTCTGTTGAAAATAGTACTGTACCAACAAAATTTACATATTTACATATTTTAAAACGGTCCTTTCAGCTAGGCATTTTGTATCTTTTCTGTCATCCTTTTTTGAAAAATGTAATGGCTTGTATTACCTTTTGAAAACCAATGAATATCTAAATCTTGGACTAACAAAAATACCATGTTCATCCCAGCACTAAATAATAATGGAATATTAGCCTGCATGTAAATCTACTGAATATCTTGATAAATGAACAATATCTGAAGGGTAGTGTACACTAATGTGTATTTTGACCAAAATGGAAATGGCTTATTATAGTTATCACAGACCAAGACAGTGGTAATGAATAGCAACCGCATAGGAAACGTACACTTTAGGAGGACTACTTTCACAGGAAGCAAAAGACAGAAAGAAACAAGCAGAACCTGTGACACAAGATCTCCCATTGAAATGAAAAGGATGACTAATAGGATGTTACAATGTACAGTACAAGTACTCCAATTCTTCTAGCTTCTTGGGTGATGCAATCCATGCATTATGGCTGCCAATTAAAGTTACACAGCTGGTCCCTGGTTTAGAACACACACAAGATTTATAAGGTGCAGATCTCTGCACTGAACAATAATACAGTAATAATTCCTAAACTAGGATTTTTTTTTTATTACTTAAAACTATCTTTCCACCAGAACCATCATGTGGATATTTTAGCAAATCTGCATTGTTTACCTGATCAAAGAACCTGCCACAGAAACATAACAAAAGCTCTTAGGAGATGCTCATTTGGACCAGTTAATCATCCATGTACCATAATGCATGGTTATCTAACAAGAGCTTAATCACTTCACACGTCATGTGATCAACTGAGCATAATGCCTAGCCAAAGCCTTAAAAGTTTAAAAGCAAATGAATTGGAAACATTTAAATTGTGACTGGTTGGCTATCCCTGACTGCAATAAAGTCCCACTGTGTCATGCCGTGTGTGTTTTTCTGATAACAAACAAGCTGAAACTCGGAGCAGCTGATTCAAATTCAGCGCCGTTTTGAGACACGGGCGAGGGGAGGAGCCAACAGCACAGCAGAACAACGCATTAAACGAGGCAGTCTTCCCAGCGACAGCGAGTGGAAGCGACAGCGAGTGGGAGAAGTACAGGCGTGGAAAAGTACAGAGCAGTTTCGAAGCAGAAAGGAGAAATTGCATCTTGAATTGCTTTAATCAGAAAACAGAGGACATTGGGGAAACACAGCAGCAGCTCAAAGTCAAACAGCCGCGTGTGTTTTTCTGATAACAAACAAGCTGAAACTCGGAGCAGCTGATTCAAATTCAGCGCCGTTTTGAGACACGGGCGAGGGGAGGAGCCAACAGCACAGCAGAACAACGCAGTTAAACGAGGCAGTCTTCCCAGCGACAGCGAGTGGGAGAAGTACAGGCGTGGAAAAGTACAGAGCAGTTTCGAAGCACTTTGAAAGCAGGTTGACAGCTGCAGAAAAAAACTATACTTCAAAAAAAAAAAAAAAAACCTCAACATGGTCTTCAAGCCAGTAATCTGTGACACCTGCTTGATGTGGGAAATCCGAGAAAACCCAGCAGAGCTAAACCAAGTGTGCGTAAAGTGCCGCGCGATCCAGGATTTGCATAAACCAGTAAGTATGCTAGAAATGGAGCTGGAAGAAGTGAGACAGCAACAGGATCTTGAGGAACTGGCACACCCACAATTCATGGAAGTCTGCATCACCCCTAACAGACTGAAAGCCACCAGGGAGATAGAAGGTCAGAACAGCTGGGTTCAGGTAGGCAGAAGCAGGGAAAAAAAGAAACTTCGTCAAACACAACCACCAGAAATCAAAACAACCAACAGATTTGAGTCACTTCAGAATTTTGATGAGCAGAACCAACAACAAGAGAATGAAAGGAACAACATCCAGGACCCTATTGACAGTGGTGACCAGACAGCAAAAAGAAGGGAGGTCATGATTGTTGGGGACTCCATATTGAGAAACACAGCAAGTTCAATTCGCAGTTTGGACCCCCTTACTACAACAGTGTGCTGCCTTCCGGGAGCCTCGGTCAAGCACATCACTGAGAACGTGGACAGGCTCCTGGAACGAACAGGAGACGACCCGGTAGTAGTCGTCCACATCGGTACAAACAACATTGGAAGAGACAGACCAAAATCCCTGCAAAACAAATTCAGAGAGCTAGGAAGGAAATTAAAAGAGAAAACCAAAACTGTGGTATTTTCTGGTATACTACCCGCACCTTGCAAAGGACCATATGGACAGCTGGAAATAATTAATCAAAACGAATGGCTGAAGACGTGGTGCACACGGGAAGGCTTCACCTATCTTGATCATTGGACCACATTCTACAACGAGGACTATCTGTATAGACGGGATGGACTGCATTTAAATAACAAGGGAACTAGTCTACTCGGAGAAAAGATCCTCGAGCAGGTTCGGAAGCATTTAAACTAGAAAGGAAGGGGGGAGAAATCAACAAAAAAACAGAAGGGAGACCGCATCAAAACAAGAACAACAACTCAGGTAAGACAACCATTAAATGTATTTATCTAAATGCTAGAAGTATCAGAAACAAAATTCTAGAACTTGAAGCTACTGCACTAACAGGTAACTATGATGTGATAGGTGTTACAGAAACTTGGTTGTCTGAGAGTGATGGGGACGAATATAATATTTGTGGGTATACACTGTATAGGAAAGACAGGCAGGACAGAAGAGGAGGAGGGGTAGCGCTATACATAAGAAACAGTCTTGAAGCCCAGGTGTTAAACCTGGACAAAGAAAATAAAACCGAATCAATATGGGTCAGAATAACAGACAAAAATTCAAAGGGCATAATAATAGGAGCATGCTATAGACCGCCAGATTCAGATGGTGAGCACAATAATCTGTTATACAATGACATTAGAAATGTGTGTAGCAAAGGAGAAGCCATACTAATGGGGGATTTCAACTTCCCCCAAATAAAATGGGAAAACCCGGTGGGTAGCGCGAAGGATGAAATAGAAATGGTGGAAATGACAAATGACTGCTTCCTAACACAATTTGTGAAGGCACCCACTAGAGGGGAGGCATGCCTTGATTTAGTCTTTTCAAATAACGAAGATAGAATAACTAAAACAGAGGTCAGAGAACCACTGGCAAACTCAGACCACAACATGGTCTCATTTGAAGTGTTTTTTAAATCCCCAAAAGTAAAGACTAAAGCTAAGGTTTACAATTTTAGAAAAGCAAACTATGAAGGTATGAAACAGAGACTAACAGAAGTAGATTGGAGTAAAATAGAGAAAACACCCACAGAAGAAGGATGGTTGTTCTTCAAAAATGTAGTACTAGAGGCGCAAAACAATTATATCCCTAAAGTAGACAAATCTAAATGTAAAACTAAATTGCCAAAATGGTTTAATAGATCAATTAAAAAAAATATTCAGCGAAAAAAGGCACTTTACAGAGCATTAAAAAAGGACCAAAAAGAAAGTACACAGAAAGAGTACACAGAACTGCAAACGCAAGTCAAAAAGGAAGTTAGAAAGGCCAAGAGAGAAATAGAAATGAACATTGCTAAGGGAGCTAAAACCAATTCCAAAATGTTTTTCCAATATTACAACAGCAAGAGAACATTCAAAGAGGAGATTAAATGTTTAAGAGATACAAATGGCAAAATCATAGAGGAAGAAAAAAAAATAGCAAATATGTTAAATGATTACTTTTCACAAGTTTTTACAAAGGAAGATACTGACAACATGCCCCACATGTCATCCAGTTCCTATCCAGTTTTAAATAACTTTAGCATAACTGAGGCAGAAGTGTTAAAGGGACTAGGAGCTCTTAAAATAAACAAATCCCCTGGGCCGGATGAGATCCTCCCAGTAGTACTCAAAGAAATGAAAGAAGTAATTTACAAACCGCTAACCAAGATCATGCAGCAGTCTCTTGACACAGGGGTGGTACCGACAGACTGGAAAATTGCAAACGTAATACCGATCCACAAAAAGGGAAACAAAACTGAACCAGGTAACTACAGACCAGTAAGCCTGACTTCTATTATATGCAAACTTATGGAAACTATAATAAGATCCAAAATGGAAAATTACCTATATGGTAACAGGGTCCTGGGAGACAGTCAACATGGTTTTAGGAAAGGGAGATCGTGCCTAACTAACTTGCTTGATTTTTTTGAGGATGCAACATCGATAATGGATAATTGCAAAGCATATGACATGGTTTATTTAGATTTCCAGAAAGCTTTTGACAAAGTCCCGCACAAAAGATTAATTCTCAAACTGAACGCAGTTGGGATTCAAGGAAACACATGTACATGGATTAGGGAGTGGTTAACATGTAGAAAACAGAAAGTACTGATTAGAGGAAAAACCTCAGAATGGAGTGTGGTAACCAGCGGTGTACCACAGGGATCAGTATTAGGTCCTCTGCTATTCCTAATCTACATTAATGATTTAGATTCTGGTATAGTAAGCAAACTTGTTAAATTTGCAGACGACACAAAAGTAGGAGGAGAGGCAAACACTGTTGCAGCAGCAAAGGTCATTCAAAATGATCTAGACAAGATTCAGAACTGGGCAGACACATGGCAAATGACATTTAATAGAGAAAAGTGTAAGGTACTGCACGCAGGAAATAAAAATGTACATTATAAATATCATATGGGAGATATTGAAATTGGAGAAGGAATCTATGAAAAAGACCTAGGAGTTTTTGTTGACTCAGAAATGTCTTCATCTAGACAATGTGGGGAAGCTATAAAAAAGGCTAACAAGATGCTCAGATACATTGTGAAAAGTGTTGAATTTAAATCAAGGGAAGTAATGTTAAAACTGTACAATGTACTAGTAAGACCTCATCTTGAATATTGTGTTCAGTTCTGGTCACCTCGCTATAAAAAAGATATTGCTGCTCTAGAAAGAGTGCAAAGAAGAGCGACCAGAATTATTCCAGGCTTAAAAGGCATGTCATATGCAGACAGGCTAAAAGAATTGAATCTGTTCAGTCTTGAACAAAGAAGACTACGTGGCGACCTAATTCAAGCATTCAAAATTCTAAAAGGTATTGACAGTGTCGACCCAAGGGACTTTTTCAGCCTGAAAAAAGAAACAGGGACCAGGGGTCACAAATGGAGTTTAGAAAAAGGGGCATTCAGAACAGAAAATAGGAGACACTTTTTTACACAGAGAATTGTGAGGGTCTGGAATCAACTCCCCAGTAATGTTGTTGAAGCTGACACCCTGGGATCCTTCAAGAAGCTGCTTGATGAGATTTGGGGATCAATAAGCTACTAACAACCAAACGAGCAAGATGGGCCAAATGGCCTCCTCTCGTTTGTAAACTTTCTTATGTTCTTATGTTCTTATATGGAATGGCAAACCTCTCAGAAGATTGCATTGATTGGTCCAAAAAAGTGATGGGGCAAACCAAGGGTGACAATAGAATGGCGGCGATCAATATGCACAATAGCCCTGTTTAACCCAAACGTGTACTCCGTGCAGACGTTTCAGGTGTCACAATCCTCTTAGGTTTGTAGAATGTAGGAGTTTTATTTTGTTCAAACCAAAAACTATGGTTACACAGATAAATCATTATCACCATGAGCAGCAACAATAAATAAATACAATTCTGCATTTCTGTAACTAAATGCAATTATTGAGATCCTCTTGTTTTTGTTTTTTTTCCCCCCTTAGCAGTGTGCTGTACTCACACAGCAATGTGCACCTGGAATAGCAACATAGAAAGCAAAATAAAAACAAATGCCAAGTTTGAATAGATAAGTTATCATCTGTTAAGGAGCATTAATTTAAATAACACTAGGAGTTTGATTAAGACTGAACTGTATTTATATCATTTTAAAATGTGTTTTCCTTTTCACAGTACTTGCGTAATAGTTTAGATTTTTGGGAAATTCACACAGGACTAGTACCCAATTATTTAAAAAAAAAGGAACCAATAAACAAGTGCCTGCATAGTTAATAAATTATAGGTGTTCATGTCTGTAGATGCCAATCACAATATCGAGAATTGTGAGTTTGAAGCACAGTTTATCCGATATATTCTTGGGTTAAAAAGACACTCAATGTCCATATCTATTTTCAATGTCAGGTATATTTCTCAGTTTTAAAACAGATAAAAATGAAGGTGGTTTGTTTACAAATTACACTTTCATGTATTACACGGTAACATAGAATATAAGATCATCATATTCTGTTTAAAATAAAAAGCAAAAACAGCCGACTTTGCATTACAAGATTTTAGTACACATGCTTTAAGCTATAGTATTCTGCACATCAATGCCCTTTAGCTCAAAATACTGTCTTGTTTTTCTGTGTTCTTTTTAAAAAATACTGTGGTATGTCCATTATCTTCAAAAACTGCCTGCAGCAAGGCAGGCATATGCATAATTTAAGAACAAGTTACTTACAAATGCAAAAGCCATGCAGCTTCCATTATTTATTCACAACATATGGTTGAAGATAATTTGGAGGAGTACATCTTCCAAAAGGCAAAGATAGCATGAACCCTGTCATTTTCCAAAATAAAGCCATCTGGTGAAAATGGCTTTAAGGTGGTCTATTCACCCATCAATCAAATCCAATTACTGAACATTTCCAAAGCTTGGAGGCAAATGAACCATTTTAAATAGAAAGGTAAATAAAGAGCAGCAGTAACATACTATGCAAATCACCCTACAGGTAATACCCTACCCTTTCTGATTTACACCAAACTGTGCTCAGGGGTGTTCATGCCAAAAAAAAATATCTAATTGTTTTCAGCATGATCGGGTCAAGGGGTCAAAATTCGGTTGATTTTGGACGCCCCAAAATCAAGTCTTCTAGTCAAATTATTTGAGCTAGATCAGGGGTAGTCAATTATTTTATGTGAAGGTCCAACATTCTTAGTTGCAGCAAGATGAGGGTCCGGAGCACATTAACTCCGACCCCTATCCCTATACCCACAAACAAATACAAAACTACCAGCGTTCCCGTGAGGCTAAAATTTGTGCATTTTTCGCAGTAACTGGCAACAACCTTCGCACTCAGTTTACTAACTTTCGTATGTTATTATCATAAATCTCAACCTCAATCGAGACTTTAGCAGTAAACCTATTATTTTGAGACCATTCTTACAAAGCATTAACTTAGCTTTGTGTCTGTCTTGCAGCTAATTCTCCGATTTCTTTCTGTAAAAATGCACCTCATATCAGAGCAAAGCTCGCACGGGACCAGCGAATCTACTGGTGCAGGGCAGGAGAAGCAGGCGTCGCTCGTGAACTTCACAGTTTTTAACTCGCCGTACAATTGAATACTAAAATCAGTGAAGCACAATCTTCCTACATTAATTAGAAGTATAAATACACTGGTAAACATAAATAAAAATCACAATACTCACACTTTGACTGTTTGTTTTATTTTCCTTTTTAAAAAGACCATTTCAGAAATCATCTCAAACATTTTGAAAACTGGTAAAAATGTAAATCAGCACATTAGTCGAAAAATATACATTAGTAATTGAAGATGACATACCATGTCCATTTTTTTTTTGTGAATTTATTCACCATGTGACTTCACTCCACGTTCTCTGCTGAAACTCAACATGGTGGCTCCACCAACGAGAGAAAAAAAAAAAAAAAAACACTAAATGTTTTAGTAAGACCAGTGGCGGAGGAAGATGGGCCCCGGTGCAGGACCTTATTGTGGGCCCCCCTCCCCAAATATTAATTTAACCCTTATTTATAAACATCAAACATACCAAATCAAGTGTTCAATATGTAACCATATTTAACTGTCAATGTTAGCATGTATAGAACAGTACGTCATAACAATGTTTTCTACTTGCCTACTTTATTTTATTTTGCGTACATCTTTACATACAGCACAACTATTTTTAATCATAAGCAAACAGGTTTAAATCACCAATCCTACCAGGATTCCCCAATTCTGCCATCACAGAAATTACAGAATTCACAATTCTGCAGACATTTGCAGAAATTGTTTCACATAGGAAACTTTGTTATTATTAAATCAGAAATTCAGGCATGTTGATTTGCTGTAGTTTATTTTGGTGCCCGCAGCAGCACCCAACAGCTTCTGTCTAAACTACAGGATGAATCGTGGACACAGAATATAACTGCAAATGTTTGTGCTGAATAGTACTGCTAAACCTTCCATGAAGACGTGCCTTGTACCAGCCCCCGGGGACAAAAAGTTAGGATAATCAACACAAAAGTGATACCTGTTGAAATAAAGGAGAATACAATCTGAATTACAGGCACAGCACACCGGCAGCTACAGTGATACAAATGTGTAACATCTGCAAATATAAACCACGAAGGACAGTATCATTGCTAAAAACAAAAACTTTCAAACCCCTCCAGGGCCCTCCCGTGTGCAGCTGCACCTGATATTGCTCCACCACTGAGAAAGACAGAGCTAAAATAAATCTGGATTATATATATGAGGATGGTGCGATAGCATTCTTAGTTTTGCTGCAATTTGTGTGATCATTTATGAGTCAATACCATTAAATATCATAATGCCAGTCATAAACACCTAGAGAATAAGCAAATAAGAGGACAATGGCAAAGCACTGCATTACTCTATGCATAAAAACTAAGACCTAAGGTACTACGCTCAACACAGAGCTTTCCCAAAGTAAACTAAATTAACTGTGTATTTTATTATTGTTTAGTTTACTTCTTTCCACACTACCTGCCTTTAATTAAGCTATAAATTAGCAACTTTAAACTATGGCTGTTTCTTAATTAAATTAAATTCTGACGACGAAGAAATTAGCTCACAAAAATAATTTAAATATTCTACTGCTCTTTAATTGCAAACCTCCTTAATTTAGGAAATTTGGACTATAGTTTGTTAATTAACAGGTATTAAATGGGAATATTTATTAGAACATTATAGCTAAAATACAATATTTTTCTATCAGCTTTAGTCTATAATCCTTAAAGGTTGAGATACTTGTGTTGGAACATTGTTTCAAAATTGTACAATGCAACAAAAATAACAAAAGGTTTAATGCGTGGCCAAAGGTTTCTCACTGATAATTTACCTTTTCTCAGTCAAAACGGCAAGTTTCTCAGCATCTAAAAAGCTTAGAGGGAATGCTGTGTAAAATTCTAACATTGTACCAATGCGATTAATAATCTTGTGTAACTAATTGATCACTTTCCACACTACCTGCCTTTAATTAAGCTATAAATTAGCAACTTTAAACTATGGCTGTTTCTTAATTAAATTAAATTCTGACGACGAAGAAATTAGCTCCAAACTATTTTTCTAGCTATAAAATCCTTAAAGGAAATTGATCACTTTACTGTCTAAAGGATGTAGTCACTACACACCATTGGTTTCATAAAGACATTCTGTCTGGAGACACACCTCTTGTTAAATCTTGCAAATAACACTGCAGAGTTAGGAAAGAAACAATTGAGAGAATTAGTTATGCGTTTACATTAAAAGGGGCGCTATTTAAATTACAATTGGGTAATACATAGCAGTGAACCTGTTTTAGAGCAATGAGTCAGCATGCCTTCATCAGTGTTTTATATTTTATCCTGGTTATTATAATGCCAGTATAACGCTAAACTTAATTTGTGGAGTACCGTACATAGGATTACTCTCACATGACATTGCTGGACCATTCCAACTGTTCCAGATTTTTTTTATTGTTATTGTAAGTGAGAGCAATAAGCTAAACATGTCTATTCAAAACAACTTTATTTGTAAACTGAACTACTATGTATAGTTCTCACAACTGTACTGGACATTTGGTTTTCTGAACTGTTGTAATATAACTTAAGTTTTCCTGCTTATTTTAATGCTAGCAATGAGCCAAGTGATGTCTATTAACATTATGACAGGTTTGAAGTGTCTATTATTACTGCAACAAGAGTCTAATGAAAAAAATTAAAAATTGTGGCAATATTTATTAAATGTACTTATTTTAACTAGTAACATTATATTTAGGTTCAAATGCCATATTTAATTATTAATATGTTGATAAAAAGTAGGAAAAAATGGAATTGGCCATTTTTGAAAAACTGAATTTTGTATTCCCAAGAATGGAACAATTAGTAGACTTAAAGATGGTTACAATTGAAGGCAGTGCAGATACCAGTGTTTTATGCAGTAGTATAAAGAATTTTTATGCAGGCCACCAGTTAAGCATGCAGGCTATATCAATGAGAACAACCAACTGGGCTGGATAGGATCAGAGGATGATTCAAAATCAGAGGCAGAGCCACAATAAATGTCTTGTTTAAATTTAAAGTAAATTGTAAAATTGTTGAGATAATTGTGTTGGAATATTGTTTCAAAATTGTATAATGCAACAAAAATATTAAAAGGGTTAATTCGTGGTTGTGGTTTCTCACTGATAATTTACCCTTTTAGTCAAAACGGCAAGTTTCTCAGCATCTAAAAAGCTTAGAGGGAATGCTGTGTAAAATTCTAACATTGTACCAATGCGATTAATAATCTTGTGTAACTAGAGCGGTTGGTCAGAGAGGCATTAATATTAGCAAACACTAATAGCACTGTCTACTGACAATTCTGCTTTACCATTCTGTAGTGGAAAGAAAACCGCATCACAATCAAAATAACGTAAAGGACTATGCAGTACATGAATATCTCTGCAAACCTATTCAGAACTTAGGAAATCTGTAACGTTTTTTTCACGTGGGACTAAGTTTGTTATTTATTAAATGGGAATCAGAGTTATAGTGCAAATTAAATATAACATTTGTGTATTGTAAATGGTAGCTGTGTATCAGGGGCTCACCCAGGATCTAGTCTCATCTATCAACAGGGGGGGAATGCGCAAATAAAGTTCAGTGTCGCATCTCCATGCCGCATACATTACACACACCAAACTAAAGAACATGCCTTCACACCCAACCCATTGAAGAGTATTGAGAGCTGAAACAAGTACTTTAAGCAAACCAATTTCTCACAAAGTAACAATCAACAATGTTTTACAGGATTATTATTATTTTTTGGCCATTAAACAAACTGAAAACACAGTGCAGGAGAAGACATTCTGCATAAAGTATTAATTATGTATTTGATTATAAGTTATGTTATTTTCATATTTTGATACAGCTTAAAGCATGTGTAACTAGCTAAGCAAGACATTTGCAGTCTCCCGTGTCTTGGCATCTGGGCAGCTAGCCATAGTTAGCAGGTATACAATCACAATGTGTGGACAGTGCGAAAACAGAACACCACAAACAAAGAACAGATTAGGTTAAGTCTTTAAAATGCTTAAATGTAATGCACTACAGAATGTTATTGATTTTGGCGAGTTTCCCCCCTTACCAGATTTGAAGGTGTGTGATAGTAAGGTGGAGTACTGATTGGAAGAAATGGGGGTGGAAATGCTAATATTCATAGTATTTAATGTAACGTTTTGAATCATCAGTTAATTCCTTGAATTGACTCAACATAACGTATGTGTTGCGATACAAGCGAATACATTGGTTCAAGCTGTGACCTGCGCGTCTTTGCTTGATTGTATACAATGTTTATACGACTGTATTAAGAGTGAGTATTTCTTTTATAAAGGTAAAAATAATTTTTTGATTAATTCTCCCTACAGTTTTTGGTGCCGAAACCTGGGATTCCTGAAACAATGTTTCACAATGCGTGGTTCCAGAGACTCATCTTCGTCACCTTTATCATCGTCCTGACTGGGCGAGTCAATCTTTGAATAATCACACTTAATATTGAAAAGGGAAAGTATAAAATAAAGATACAAGGGTCACGTGTGCCCAAAGTGATAGAATTCCCAGCGAGGAATCCCAGACTAGAAAAAGAAAATCAAAGTGTTTTTCTAAGTGACAGGGATTTCCAGGAATTTACGGACAAAAATAAATATTAAAACTGAACCCTGAGGGAGAAATAATTGACAAATCTGTAAATCCTGATTTATAAGTGCCTGCTGAGGCATATCAGGTGAATTCTAAAATCTCAACAGTAAGTCCCTCTCAGGCCGATTGAGTTACGTAGTCGAAATCCTGGTATGCAAGTCCCACTGAGGCAGACTAGTTAAAGTTTTATCTCGACCGCAAGACCCACCGAGGCAGAAAAAACTGTAAATATAAAATGATGGCATATAAGACGTGCTGAGGCAGACTAGGTAAACTTGTAGTCCCGGTATCGAGAAGTCCAGACCAGTGAATTGAAACAAATTAAGTCTACCCTATACATCAGGGGTCTCCAACCCTGGTCCTGGAGAGCCCCTATCCAGCAGTTTTATAGGTGTCTTCACATCATTATGGCAAAAGATCTGGAACATCTGTTAATCTTTACTAATTAAGCCAATAATTGGTTCAAGTAACAGAGACTGGTTGAAATGAAAACCAGTAGCCACAGTCACTCTCCAAGACCAGGGTTGGAGACCCCTGCTATACATGGTACAGAGTTAAAAAAAAAATGGCCAATTTACCACAGTATTATGATGAAGTGTTAATAAAAATAAATTACTAATAGAAAACAAAAGAGAAAGGAATTAATCTGTTTGAGTGTAAAACTGAACGGGAACTGGTTACATGGTGTCAAGTAACCGGCAGAAAAATCAAATGACAAAAACAGAATATTGCCAATGCATTAAACAGCCTATTAGTTGGCATAAAGAAAGAAAATACCAAAATTATCTCTCAATTGGCGGTCACTGAAAAAGGCAGAGAGACAAATATAAAGTGTCAGGATCTAAAAATAGAAATAGATGGAATTAAATTTAAAACTTCCAAAATACAGGTAGACAGTGACACATTGTGGAATAAAATAAAACCAAAAATTACACAAGGAATTGCTGTTACATCAGTATATCCACCTAGTACAAATGAAGAGAGACAGTGACGAGGGTACTGATGACAATGACTCTGATGAAGCAGATTGGGCTAGATTAGCAGAGGAAGAATGGTAATATCAACAGGATAAATACAGAAATGAAGCACCGGTAGCTGTATTATGTGATAGACAAGTAGTGGTCTCACGTGGTAACAAACCCCATTTCCAAACTATCATTGACAGTGAACCTCTGGAAGTCGATGAAGTACAGGACCACATTAAAATGCTGGGCGAATTCCAGGAATATGGTTTATTAGACACTTGGTGGCGTAAATTAGAAGCACATACCATCATATCGATTAGAAGGACAAGACGTATGGCAAATCTTAATGTCTGTCCTACCTCAACAGGTGCAACATAAACTGAAAGCCACTTTTATAGCCGGAGACATATTGGAAACAAATAATATAAAGAAACAAATTGATGAGGCACTCAGTAACTTAAAAACCACAATAGAAGCAGCCCGAATGTTCTCTTGCTGTTGTAATATTGGAAAAACATTTTGGAATTGGTTTTAGCTCCCTTAGCAATGTTTATTTCTATTTCTATGTACGGCAATGTTTATTTCTATTTCTATGTACGGTGGATGGTCAGATTGCTCGTATTTGGAAATCATGAAATGGGGAGAAGGAATAGAGTGCAAACTAAAAGCGTTTTGAAAGACAGGCAAGTGCAAAATAGCTATAGTGAGTCACTGGAAAGGAGAAGGCAGAGACAAAAAGTACAAAGAAAAACAGAGAACTGAAAACTGATTTTAATTTGCGGTAACTGTGAAAGAAAAGGACATAAAGTAAAAATGCTGGAGTAAGAGGGTGGCGCTGAAGTGCAGAGACCATTTCAACAGGAAGGGAAACATAAGGAACCTCAAACAAGGGGCGACTATGGCGAAGTTAAACAAATGCTACAGGATACAGCAAAGAGCCCACGAGGTTCTCCACCTTCCGCTCCTCCAGTGCAAAGTCCGTGGGCCTAATGCTAGGGATACACAGCCTCCATCTTTCATACTGATATCTGTATTGAAGGCAATCAGATTTATATAAAAGCATGTATTAATAATATCAAATGTAAATTGCTAGTAGACACCGGAGAACCCATTACAACTATACATATCCAAGTTCCAATAACCATGACAACACTCTACGTTACAGGTATAGGAAATGATCGTCTGATCGCATTTAAAACTCCTCCTCTGTCTATTATGAAAGGCCAAGCAACCACAGTACTTCTCCTATAGGCATTACATACCCAGGAAGGAAGTTTTAGGAATGGACATCATGCCCAAATTTGTCATAATAAAATCGACACTGTAAACTGTGTCATCACATCCGACACAGAAGGAAGCCTAATAGGAGAGATGGCGGCTACCCCAGCAGAGGCGTGCAAGCATTTTAGCTGTAAATAATGCATATATCACATCACACATTGAGCCCAGACCACTGCGTACCCTGTGTTTACAATATGTAAACATATGAGCCACACACAAGAATGACTGCGGCCATGTTAAACTAATTGCTATTACTGTCGATGGACAGCCTCATCCCCCACAAAAACAATACCGCATAAATCAGAAGCAGAAAAAGCAGCAGCTGCAATAGTACAACAGTAGGTTTTTCAGGGTACGGTGTAATTCTACTACAAACTCTCCGATCTGGCCTGTGCCTAAACCACATATTACATGGAGACTCACTATTGACTATCAGCGGCTTAATTCCACTATTCCTAGAGTCACACCAATCCTAGCTAATCCATACACCATTCTTACTGACATGACATAATTTTCGACACTAGATGTCACCAACTGCTTCTGGAGCCTGTTCTTGCACTCGATTCACCAGCAATGCAATTGCTAAATTGCAACACAAGTTGAATGACCTAGAGGACAGGTCACGCCTCTGCAATATACGACTAGTCAACCCAACTGAGGGTCGGGAAGGCAACGATCCCTTGCGCTACCTTCAGAAAATGCTCGCTCAATGGATTCCCACTCGGGTCTTATTGAGATAGATAGACAGGGCTCATCGAATTTACAGTGGCACCCCACCTGGATCAGCTAGGCCTCACGTCCTGATTTTCAAACTTCTCCACTGTACACTGTACATACTACAGGGATTTCGTAAAGCACAACCGATAGACGTTGATGGTCATCGCCTCAGTTTCCTCTCGGATTACTGCCAATAAACAGCTTCCAAACAAGGCTTTTTCAGGGCTCAGAGCCAGGCTCCGTTGAGAAGGCATTGATAACTTCATCTATCCTGCGGTGCTTAAGGTCTCGTGTGGTGCTAAAAAGTGGTCCTTCAAGTCCCCTTCTGAAGTGGAGTCATTCCTGGCTTGCCTATCTTCCCCACGGCCCGGAGGAGCTGAGATTGCTGCAGTAAGACCCAATCCAAATGGATGACAGCCATGCCCAGGACCCATAGAGTGCTGTTACTCGGCTAATATAGAAAAGGACTTTCATAAGTTGACACTTGTTTTGCTTTTCATTTTATTTAGTCTCTAATGTTAGATATGTGTTGGGGGAGGGGGTAGTTAATGGGATATTTTTTTTTTTTTTTTTTTGTGACCAGGACAGTGATATTTTGAAATTTACCTATTTCCAATGAGAAAACAGATGAATTTGTGTCTTTTTGTTCACAAAGTCAGAAAAAAACAACATATGAATCCAAATTAACATGTATTTATACTAAAGTAATCCAAAAATGACTACAAAAGATTTACAAGTGAGTAGTTTTTTTGAGATTTACAATTATACTGTAAATCACTTTCACGAATCAGCCCCCAAATGTAGACTCCCATCATGTTCTTGTTATACTGTCCTTGATAGTGGCGTTCAAAGTCCAGTATATCCTGGTGGAAGCGCTCGCCTTGCTCCTCCGAGTACGCTCCCATGTTCTCCTTGAATTTATCAAGATGAGCATCAAGGATATGGACTTTGAGGGACATCCTACAGCCCATTGTGCCATAGTTCTTCACCAGAGTCTCAACCAGCTCCACATAGTTTTTGGCCTTGTGATTGCCCAGGAAGCCCCGAACCACTGCGACAAAGCTGTTCCAAGCCGCTTTCTCCTTACTAGTGAGCTTCTTGGAGAATTCATTGCACTCCAGGATCATCTTCATCTGTGGTCCGATGAAGACACCGGCTTTGACCTTTGCCTCAGACAGCTTAGGGAAGAAGTCTTGAAGGTACCTGAAGGCTGCCGACTCCTTATCTAGAGCTCTGACAAATTGTTTCATAAGGCCCAATCTGATGTGCAGTGGTGGCATCAGCACCTTCCGGGGGTCCACCAGTGGCTCCCACTTGACGTTGTTCCTCCCCACAGAGAACTCGGTCCGCTGTGGCCAGTCCCGCCTGTGGTAGTGCGCCTTGGTGTCCCTGCTGTCCCAAAGGCAAAGATAGCAGGGAAACTTGGTAAAACCGCCTTGGAGACCCATCAGGAATGCCACCATTTTGAAGTCTCCTATGACCTCCCAGCCGTACTCATCATACTTCAAGGGGTCCAGCAAGGTCTTGATGCTGTTGTAATCCTCTTTGAGGTGCACCGAGTGAGCCAGGGGAAGAGACGGGTTCTTGTTACCATTATGGAGCAGCACGGCTTTGAGGCTCTTGGATGAGCTGTCAATGAAGAGGCGCCACTCATTCTGGTTACAGGCGATTCCGATTGCCTCGAACAGACTGGTCACATTGTGGCAGAAACAGAGCCCATCTTGACGGGTGAAGAAGCTGGAAAAAGGTTGGTGATGATTCCTCTGATCTGCGACTTGCACACTTTCATCCAACAAGTTCCACTGCTTGAGCCTAAACGTCAAAAGCTCGGCATTGGACTTGGTGAGACCAAGATCTCTAATCAAGTCGTTTAGGTCTTTTTGGTTGGGGTAGTATGGGTTTCTCTCCTCAGCTCCACCTCTGAAATTGTCATCTGGATCTACAACGTCTTCCTAGCGGTTGTTTGAGTGGTCAGTGGGTTCCCGCCAAATTCTTGGGATAGCGAACTTCATGGCTCTCTTTTACCCTCTGTACCATCCTACAAAAATACATTTATTTCACCCATGACTAATGTGCAAGAGATTCTCGCAACATTTTTCATATATACAATATTTTTTCGATAACATTGAAAATTGTAAAACATTTTAAAATTAAAATCTTTTACAATTTTAAAAATTAACAAATTTTATAACAAAATTCTGAGCAACAACTGTCCATCTTACTTTAGCAGAGTTGTTAACACAGCTATTTCATTATTACTGAAGAAAGATAAGGACCCTTCTCTTTGTGTTAGTTATCCTCCCTTGTCCTTGATCAATTCTGATGTTAAACTGTATGCCAAGGAGCTCGCACATAGACTGGAAGGTTATATGATTAAATTAATTCAACATGACCAAACAGGATTTCTTAGAACCAGATTGGCTACGGATAAATGTTCGCCATCTCCTGCATATTATCAATGCTGCCATGAATACCAAAACTTCATGCGCAGTTCTCTCTTTAGATGCTGAGGCGGCTTTCGACCATGTAGAATGAGAATGTCTCTAGTAGGTATTGGAGCATATGAGACTGGAGAATGAGTTCATTAAAATGATTAAAATTTTATATGCGAACCCCTCAGCGATGGTGCTCAGGTACCAAATGTTCCCCAGTGTTCTATCTCTAGGAGCACGACAGGGGTGTCCTTTCTCCGCTCCTGTTTGCCATATCACTGGAGTCCCTTGCACAAGCACTCCGTCAATCTACTGATTTTGTTCCTATTAGCATTAAAAACACACAACGTCACATTTCACTTTATGCTGATATACTGTTATTCCCCAATCACTCCCTGCCTTACTTTCTCTTTTCAATGATTTTAGCGCACAATCAGGATATAAGATTAACTGGTCTAAATCGGCTTTGCTACCTTTAAAATGTAGGAATGATAGATTTGACTTTACCTGCAAACATACTGGTGGTTAAGCATTTTAGATATCTTGGAGTGGAAATACACCCATCGTTACATTTATTCTGAATACACTACAAAAAAATTATTACTTGTTGGTTTGTGCAATATTATGTTACTTTTGCTTTAATTGGAAGAGCTATGCGCTGTGACATTGCTGCTCATTTTCTGTATTTTAATTCAGTACACAAAAGGAAAAAGGAATAGAGAGTACTAAAGAAGAAATCTCGTCTTGGACTTGTTTGTACACTTTGTGAATCTGGCTAAACTTTACCAGCTTACATTGTTATGCTGTCTATTTGTACAAACCCAATTGCCTTTTATTCTTGGGAGCGTAAGGAACCAGAGTTTGGGTAATCGAATACACTAAAATGTTGCACCCTGTGTAGGCAGAGGAAACCATTCGAAATTCCCATCCCTAACCCTAATAATAAAACACTATTAAAACAATATTCATAATACAAAATAATAACAATCCTTCTCAGAGCGTTGTTGCTTGTGTAGCCTCTCCCAAGTCAGTCCCAACTTGCTGAGTGATACCAATGAGTCCTGGAAAGACTGTGAATGGCATTTTTGCGCTGAACACACCAAACAAATCATAAAGTTTGATAATTCGATAGTGTATCTGGGTATCCATCGGGACATCTTACTGTGAGACTGGATATGAGAAAAGTAAAACGTTACTTTGTTTTCCACTGTCATAATGGAACCAGATGAAGCGTCCACTCAATGTTAGTCTTAATTTTTTTCCATAATTACTTTACGATTTATTGAGTGCAGGTGACTGCAAAGTAATCTACAATAATCAGGGCCTTTGGGGAGTTCATCGTCGACATTTGGTTGTCAAGAATGTCAAAAAAATGTCAAGTGGCCCATAATTGACCTATGGACTGGATTTGTACAAAGTACACTGTACTCAATATAGGTACAGTATCTAACGGTTCACACACTTTCACCATCAAAATTCCATACCTTTCCTGATTTCCATTGTTTTTCCCAGACTTGTGTTTTAGTTAGTTTTTTGATAGTTATCCACACAGGCAGACAGCCGCATAGCATTTTAGCCTTTTCATCCAGAGCAGGAGTTGCTCCTGGTTTTCTAAAAGTATTTGTCAGAATCTGGAGACAATGCAGGTAAGCAAAAGAGAAGATAGATAATATTTGAATGTCCAATATTTGAGAACTACACTGCATTATTTACAAAAAGATTATGCAAAGTTGTATATTGCAAGTATACTTGTGCCAAAACAGGACAGAATGGTACCAATAGCATACTAAAACCAGACAATTCTGGCACAGTATGTAACTTTTTTGTAAGGGATGATATTGGAACTTCTTTATACCCTCTGTTAAATGTTGAACACTATGGGTGGTGAAAAATAACAAAAATGAAACAAATGTGCACACACTATATATTAAAATGTGCAAGTGTCGTGTATTAAGCATGTAAGTCAAATACTAAATACAGTACACTGTCGCTATAACAACCCTTTTAATAGCCTTTTGTTTGCTATAGTAAAAGGACAGTATAAGCTGCTGGAATAAGTTAAGGAAGTCACCTTGGAGAAAGGCATCAGCTAAATTAATACTAGTAATGTTTTTATTCTTTGATTTTCTTTATTACAGTATTTGGTCACTACTAGCACTAATAAATAACAATAGTGCTGAGATTGCGAATAAAAGTAGAATTACAAGTACAGTACCTATTTGTGGCATGCTGGATCCAGCATTCTGGCTATATCACATTCGTTGAAGAACACAGTACAACAACCCCCCCCCCCCCCAGAAAAAGCGCAAAGTTTAAGTTTTGTTTCAGTTACAAATGTTAATTGAAACCTTGGTTCCTTATTTAAAAAAAATAAAATAAATATTGCTTTGGCGTGCCAGTTGCGTAGACCTGTACAAGCCAACATCAGCAGCAGCTTGATTTATTTATTTATTTAAATCGTATAATGAAGACCATATAGCAAGGATGTAAATCGTGTATCTACATTCGGCTGACGGTTTGAACCCGAGACTGTTGCTGCACTCAATACTGCAAGTTACAAGCAAGCACCATACATTTAAAATAAAATTACCGGTACATTTTATTAATCACATTAAAGAAATGAAAAAAAGTGATGTCAACATGCTACGTGTTAAATCTGAGTCAGTGATGACAACTATTGCATTTGATTTATTATTTATTTATTTTCCTGGGTTGGGAAATAACAACGTTAACGATTTAATAAAGGTAACAAGATAACAAAATGTGAATCTTGGTGAGCAGAGTACAGTAGCTTGTAATTCCAGTCTAACTGATTAAAAAAAGGATAGTCTTTAATATAAAAGTATATACTTTGGCTGTATCTGTTTTACCCTTCGTTTTACTGGAGAAGACAGTCATGTGACAGACACCAGAGTGCTTGAGTTGTCAAGGGTGTTACACGAGGCAATCCTCGTGGGATTTGGTCAAAAGCAATGTACGTGTACGTCACTCCGGAAATCACTCAAGCATTACCAATGAAAAACATTGATCCCTCTAAACGAGTTTTACCAGGATGATCTGTGAGCGGAATCTCGATTGTGAAACCACCGTTTGATTAAAGCACAGATAATCGGGATTGCCTGGAATTGCTCGGATACCCAATAAACATGTTGTCCGACAGATTTTTTTGGTTGTCCCGGAACGTCGGGCTAGTGATTTTGCTAGCCCTGATAATGGTGTTGCACTAGTCTGATAGATTTGTTGGTTCTTGAAAATACAAGGTAAGACACACAAGTGTTTTTGAGGATTGCTCTGGCCTTAGTCTCACATCCGTTTACTGATTAGAGCTAGTTAAGACCCCTTGGTGATTGGCAAGCAGCCATTAGTCTCTTCTCTACTACCTCACATAATTAATTATTGTTTTGCGAGCTATTGTGGAGCTGTAGGGTGACCCCGCGGGCTCACATTCTACGCCGATTTACTTGGCCTCAGTGACCCTCCAGCTCAAGCCTAGTCGCCCCTCTCAAGCCTCGGGCTTTCCTAGCGCAGCCGCGCTTGCCCTGGGCACCGACTGACTTGGCTACACCAACCCGGCACCGGCTTGAAACATACCGATTGACTCTGCACCGGTGGGAACATCGTCGTCACTGATCTCAGCTCTGACCGCGTGTTCAACATCGAAGCTGATATACCTCAGCGCTTATCAGCCTGGCTTCGTCCACGCTCTCTGGGCAACGACGGCAATTTAATCGGCGCCAGTTAACATCACTCTGCACAGACGTCCCACTCCACGTCACTACGCTTCACTGGGTCCTCCGCTGGTTTCCACCAGTGCGTGGCAAAGCTCCCCCGGCCTTGGACCAGAACACGCAGCCAGGGCACTGGCGGGCAAACTGGACTGCTCTCCCCACCACAAGTTCAAGAACTAGGAGTAGGAGGGCAGCTCTCTCCCCAGAGCAGGAGAGAAGGAGATCAATGGTTCAGGGCCCCACCCAAAGGTCCTCAAGAACCCCGTCTGCCATGGTGACCAAGGACCTCCCTCACATTCCTGGATCACTTTCACCCTCTCTGCCACCAGTGCAGACGCACAGGCATCCATCCATAGAGGAGAGATGGTCGCCGCCCAAAAGACACCGCTCAAGGGAACGTTCCCCAGGAGGTAGCCGCTCCCCTTCACCACGGAGACGCAGGCGCTCTCCGTTCGGGTCACCACAAAAGTGCCATAGCTCGGCTGAGCGGCGTTTCCAGGAGCTGGCAGAGACAGTGAGGGCTCAGCAGGCCATGCTGGAGACCCTCTTGAAATCACAGGGTAGACTGACTCTTACCACCGGGAAGCCCCAGCTTCCCCACTTCCGCTCACCATCCCCGGCCCCACATAAGCTCCCCCAAGCTCAGACGAGCTGTCCTGGGGATCAAACTGAACTCAGAGCATGCCTGCCTCACTGTCGAAAGACAGGATTCAGTAATTGGAAGTCACACCTCTAGGTTTTCTCCAAGTTGTTGGGTCAACCGTGGCAGCTCCCGCTACACAAGGACCTCCTGAGCGAAGCTAAGGGGCTATTATGGCACTCAAACCCGGCCCAGCTCCAACTCTGGGTCTGGTCGTTGAACGGAGCCGTCTATCCAGAGGAGGTTTTCCAGATGAAGTGATAGAGACACTACAGTCTGCTATGGCGCCGAGCACTAGATCCCAGTATACATCTGTGTCAACTCTGAAGGTATACCTGGCATCAATAGCAGTGTGTCACGACAAAATTGACTGTGTCCCCAGGGGCACACTTCCTGGCAGTGCAATTTCTTAAAAGGGAACTCGGAGGCTTCGTCCTCCCATGAAAAGCATGGTCCAAGTGGCATCTGGAACTGGTACTGTGGGTCCTCATGGGTCCCCCTTTTGAGCCCATGGTGTCAGCAGAGCTGCGCCCTGTTTCATTGAAGGTGGCATTTTTAATAGCCATTAATGTCTGCCAGAACAGTAGGTGAGCTTCATGCGCTGTCCATCAATGACGCATGTATGGCTTTCGCTGGAAATGACTCACAGGTAACATTAATAACAAATCCAGCCTTTTTGCCAAAGGTGGTATCCTCATTCCATATTAACCAACCAGTGGTTTTGGAAACTTTCAGACCTCCCCCCGAACGAGTCAGAGGAGGACCATAGACAGCACATGCTTTGCCCGGTCCACGCTCTGCGATGTTACCTGGATAGGACGGCGTCCTGGAGACCGTCCAACCAGCTGTGTCTGCTATGGGTCCCGCTCAAGCCCTATCGAAACAACGTCTAGCACACTGGGTGGCAGAAGCTATACGCTTGGCATATGAACAGACGGACTCCCCCTTGCCGGGGGACATTATGGCCCATTCCACCAGGTGCCAAGCAACTTCGTGGGCATTCCTTCATGGCGTCTCCTTGGACAAAACTTTGCAATGCTGCTACATGGACAGGTAGTCAGACATTTGCACGTTTTTACCGCCTTGATGTTGCAAATCGAGCAAGGCCCTTTCTGGGCTCTAGGGTGTTGCAGATGGCAAGCCCTTAGGCGTCATGAGGCTGTACTGTCGGTAATCTGGAGCCACGACAGCTTCCCATTCGGTAATGGTTGTCATTTCATTGAAAGGTAATGTTAATTTATTGCCATAACCCTGGTTCCCTGAAAAGAGAATGATAATCATTACCCTTTGAGGTTGTGTCCCCAGCTGACCTCCGACTTCGAAAGAAAATGGCGATATGCTACTGTGAAGACGACCCTCTTCAGCAGGAGGTGGGAGGGATTTCCTCCTCACTGCAGGGCCCTGATAGGGCAGCTTTTTTATAAATGCTCAGTGAATGACGGTCAGAGAGGGCTCTTCCTATTTGGTAATGGTTGTCATTCTTTTCAGGGAACCAGGGTTATGGTAATAACCTAACTATTTCAATGTAGCCGGTTTATGCATTTGAGAAAGGAGGGGAAGACTCATTAAATTAATTGTAGATTCAAGTTGATGAGAAGCAAAATGATAGAGATAGATAGATAGAGATTATTAGTGTTGTTGTCTAACTTAAGACCTGTCATATGGAGCATTCACAAAAAAAAATCAGAAAAACCACTTTCCAGTTGCGAATTCCAAATACTTTCACAAATAAATATTCAACATGAATGTTTTAGCCTTTCAAACATAAAAGCACTTAGAGTGGCAAGGACGTAGGTCTATAAACACGTCCTATGCGGAAACTGTAGTGTTTCTAATTCCAATTTAGCCTATTAATTGGATTAACAGTGCTAGTCCAAGACATAACCTCCAAGACCAAAAACACATGTAGCCCACTTTGAGTGTCTAGTTTCTGTCCTACTATAATTGAGAAGTATTTGGTTAATGAAGAACAAAATAAAACAAAATGTAATTTGACCTTAATGATTAAGTGCAATAGTTGTTTTAGAATTAGTTGTATTCTACACAAACACTAACCCATTTCATTAGTATAAAATAAGAACCTTCAAGACAACTTACATAGCAAGAGGCATCTCAGCCGTCAAAACAATGGGTGTGTCCAGCATTTTTACAGCCGCACAGTCCTGCACATTCACTGCTTTTAGAAACCTCATGGTAAAGTTCACCTCACCAAACTGCCCCTCTCCAGAACACAAACCCCAGAATAACAGTTTCTCTATTTCCTCCAGCCTCATGAGAAAACCCTCCCCCACGTCTAAATCTGTATGGCAGTGCAGTCCCTAAAGAATGCATCTGCTCCCTAGAATAAACCTGCTGACTGCAGCCTCCCATGCGTTTACTTTATTCTCATGCACCCTTTCCCTCCCCCATCATAATCTAAATTGGTAACAACTTGTGCATTTTAGCAGTGATTCCTAATGTACAAATACAGTATCCTCCTCTGGAAAAAAACACCTCTGTAGAAAAGAAGCTGAACTGGTTATATAACCCTTTATTTCTAAATTCACAAAAAAACTGTTGAAATGTGCAACACAAATATCAGATTTAGAGCATTGTGCTTTTGCCAACCAAAATATCTTTAAACTTATTCCACTGAAATACATTACAATGTGTGTATTTATTTTACAGATTTAATGTCACAATTAGCCATAACATTTTTTGTAAATTCATAAAATGTCCATAACGACATCATATTGTACCTACAGTACAATACAGCATGTAGTGTATATCTGAATTATTTTGGTTCATTTTGTTATTTAACCTCTTGCTCCCTCTCCCACCCCCCCCCCAGATTATTATTAATTTATTTTTGTGGAAACTGGTCTGACTTCAACCTGAAACTTCTACTCCTTCAAGGTTTCACCTTTCTAATATACTCCAGTGTTTCAGAGGAGTGTATATTACGGGCACTAGGTAATAATATAGGACATGCTAATTCTCCCCTTCGGCCTGGGCTGCATAACTCCAGTCGTGGTCAACAAAAACACGGTAGAGCCTTCATCAATGGGCACTATTGCTAGTTTTAGCAGAAACCGAAATTCTGTAAATGTTAGTTCTAAGACCCTTTTTTTCCACAAATATTCAAAAGGAAAAAAAATAAATTGTTCGGGTCTGCCAAAAATTACAGTTGACAGAAATGAGAACTACATCTCACGTGTTTTGTCTTGCAATGACTTACCACCCTGCCAAAATCTCTCTCTCTCTCTCTCTCTATATATATATATATATATATATATATATATATATATATATATATATATATATATATATATATATAAAAAAAAAAAACATACACCACCACCTCTAGATCTACCATATTCCTTCGAATTTAAGATGCAGCCCAAATTTACCACCCTCTATTGAGGAAGAAACTAAATATGCATTTACAAATTTACAACCTTAATTACACTGCTGTATCATACAAAACAGTGTTCTTGTAGATTTATCACAGAGCTTATTTGTGTGTGTTTATTGTGCTTTGCACTATATAATACTTAAGATGGTGTCTCTGTCGTACACATACCACCCACTCACTCACAGCATCACACATCCTGGTAACAGCAAACGTGACTTCAGGGAACATGTAACCCAACAACCATAACAGCATTGAACTGTGGTATTGCTTGGCATGTAGAAAAAATACAGGGGTCTGATCAGTATTCCCAATCTGTCCAAGCTGGTAGTTTGTTAGAAATGCAGAAATTGTAAATGTTTCTCTTGAAATTCCTCAGGATGCTTAGTTTGTCTTTTCTCAGCAGTAATTAGGGTGACCAGACAGCAAGAGTGACAAATCGAGACACTCAGTTGGTGAGGGGAGGAAAGAAACCTTGTGAACTCCTGCACAACACAAGCGCCGCAAACCACGTATCTTTCTTCTGTAGATAAGACTTTTTTGTTGCTTCGCATTCCTGTGTGCACTGCACTTAGACAAAAATATAAACTTAGAGAAATATATATATATATATATATATATATATATATATATATATATATATATATATATATTTTTTTTTTTTTTTTTTTTAAATACACCAAAGTGGTTTAACTTTCTTGTTTACTGTTCAGATGACAATAATGTTTTAATCCGCCTATCAGTGCATCTGTACTGGCTTTTCTGTGAACTGCTGTACTATACGTAGCAGGTGGGACAATGTCAGTGCTGCATTGTTTTGATTTAGGTTGCTAAAATCTAGTTGTTTTCAGCATTAGACATAAAATGGACGACAAAGCAAAAGAAACAAAAGTATATTTCGGCTGAGGATCGTGTCAAGACATTTCCCAAAGAAACTGTACATGCAGATGGAGGTAATTGTATTGCACAACTTGTACTTTTACATAACATTTACTCTAAAAATCAGGAAAAATGGCGTCCCGACAACACCTCTATCAGGACGCGGGACAAAGCCCCCAATAGCGGGACGATCCCGATTTTATATTGGGACGTCTGGTCATCCTAGTGGCAAGTCACGTTGCTGCCTGTGTATTTGAGCAGACGCCTTTGTTGTCTTTTCTCGGCAGTCAGTCACGATTTTAATACACGCATCAGTATCAGGTACTCAAATTTAAGACACAGGCTATTTTTGAGCAGCAAAAAATGGTTAAAAAAAGCATGTCTTAAATTCGAAGGAATACAGTACACTCTTGGTCCTTTATTTACTTCTGGCTGTCAAAAATGCATTTTAGAGTCCAGATTGAGCTGCTTAAGCAAAACTAGCTGCAAAACCGTGACCTCTACATACTTGAAGTTGTGGGTGCTGCTTCAAACCGGGGTCCATTTCTGTCTGTAATATGATACAGGTCAGGTACGTTACTCTACCTTGCAAAAAAAAAAACTACTATTTTTCTTTCTTGATGCAATCCCAGTTACGTGTAATAAAATTGGAATAAAATGGTGAGTAAATATTGTTATTTTGTGAGTAAATATTGTTATTTTGTAAAGTAAAGCCTTCGTTACCCCTGGGATATTTTTCAACCTAATACAATGCTACATATAATGGGTTTGATAACATTTTGAAATGAACAAATATTTGAATACTTGTCTGAATGGATATTCAAACATGAAAAATGTCAAAACCAATCACTGTCCAAATTTCAAACAAGACAGTAAAGAAAAGAAGGGGATGGCGGGTGGGATACGAGTGTGTGGAGTTCATATTACAGGAGATTTGTCTTCTTACCTTGTAAGTGAGCCATACCAAAGGATTAAGACAAGAGGGTGGTTGGTTAGATGTTCGTAAAGGAAGACAGAATGGAGAGAATAAAAGTCAGCTGAAAGCAAGACACATTCAAACTAAAACACTAATAAGTACTACAAGTAAAATCTCGGAGGTAGCCCAGGTAGCAGCATGGCAGATGTCCTGTACTGGACACATTTTAGTTTTGCACCTATAGTAACCATACCTTACCCTGTGGGTGTTGATGGATCCTGAAGATTTCTTTCCAAGGCTGCAAAAGAACTCAATGCAGGATGAGATCCAATTTGAATGTGTCTGTTGAGACAGTTGTCTGGTTTTCTGATTAATGAGATCATCTTCACTAGAAAAGCAGTTTTCCAGGTTATAATTCTTTCTTAATTATAGCCAGGGTCCGAACCGTGGTAACATCAGTTAATGATACAGGCTAAGGCTCCCCTGAGGTACGATGCGTTTCTTTGGGGATGGGGGGGACCACCAAATGTCTCTAGACACCCTAGGGTGGGAACCTACTAAGTAACATTCCCAGCCAGGTAGCATGTTGGAGATGGCAGCAATGTGAACATTGATAGAGGGCAAGTAGAACACCCAGGTGGGTGAGGTATGAAATTGAATTTCAATAGAGAGAATCCAAGTCACGTAGAGATTTTGGGTCGCACCAGACAACTAATTTCCATTTGCCTGTATGGACCTGAAAAACTACAGGTTTCCTTTTTTTGGCACAAGTAGGGATTGTATTTGTTCAGATAAACTTTAGTTCCTCAGTAGTTGCCCTTCAAATCTTCAGGCAGCTAAAATCAACAGCAAAGGAATGTGGAAAACATCTTCCTGTTCTGTTCAGCATATCGCTGCTCAACTGTACTGTAGGTGCACGGGCCCGGCTTCCTCTATTTCGAGGATCTCGAAGATCCAGAACGTCTTGGGACAGCAAGGAACTAAGAACGAGACTGGCTTCATGTCAATTTACTATTCGATTATTGTTGGCCTATTGTCTGAAAAGTGGAGCAATTAAAATAGCAGCTGATGTTCTTCTGGTGTGCAAAATAGGTCTACTCTTGTACCATATCTGGAAGATCTGTTACTCCTAGGATACCCTCAGTGCTGAGTAGATCCAGGATGCTATTATAGAGTCTGGCAAGTGGGCTGTCTGGTTTGTGATGCCGTGTCTTGCACCAGGTAAGATATTATGAATAAAGGCTCCCGAGTGGCGCATCCGACAAAGGCATTCCTTGTGGAGTTCGATTCCAGGCTATTCCGCTGACAACCGTGGACAGGAGTTCCACCAGCTGCTGAGCAGGATCAGATCACCTGTCTCGTCTCCTTTGTATGGTACAGGGGATCCTTCAGACCAACCCAGACAGGAAATCCCCTTCAGAGGGTCAATTACAGCAGTTTGATTTGCAGGTCTGTTGTGAATGTGGATGTCTTCATCTGATAACATTCGTCACAGCCCCGACCTTAGTGTCAAAAGTCTAACATGCAGCCTCCAGGTAAGTCAAGGTAAACTATCCTCTGCTGCATGGCCAGTATACTGCTTGGTGTAGATGTCTGCCCGACAGCTTTTCCCCCAGGCTTGTGTTGATTTTAGGTGACTTATATTTTAGTTATTAATACACTTCTTGTATGTGGAGTTGGTACAATTCTTCTTCAGATAGCAGGGTTTTCAATTAGTTTTAAAGTATGTGGCACTTACAAGGTAGTAGGGGGCACCCATCTCATCGATGCACAGAGGTAGGGTACTCCCACTGGGACATTTTTTTAAAGGGATTAAAAGGATGCATTTTGGGGTATTTTTGCACCGTTTAAGACTAGACTAATCGTGGTCTGCTTGTAGTGTCTGACAAAGTACTCCATTGATGAAATGAAGGAACTTTAACACCCAAATCACTAGTTTAAATATTGTCTTTCTGCGATTATCCTTTGTATTTAATGTATTATCTTTTGATACTGAAGCTATTCATAAATAAGTTGGTATTCCTCAACTTAGTTGCATATTATTATTCTCTTTGCATACTATAAACTGTTAACTTGGCGACATATTTATTTAGCTTCTGCCTTTATGCAAGATGGTTTTATAGTAAACAGCAAAACACAATTTTCACTCCCAGCTCACAGACATGCTCCTCTTGTTTCCCCCACAAGCAATCTATTTATTAATTGTTAATTTATTTCACTTCATTTGCAAATAATTCTTAAGATATTTAAATACATAAACATTAATATTTGTAACGTTGGAGTGACAAACACTTGATCCATGTTTTTTGATGCTACAGGAAACACTGACCTACTTGGGTCTGGCACCTATTTAAGTCTGGGTATCATGTTGCGAGAAGAAGAAACCTTATCCCAGCATCAGCATACTTGTATGCAGGTGATTCCTCTGTATATCCCGTTGTGCCTCCAGACTGCCTCACAGAAGGGAAACCCTTTAGAGGCCTTCTTATCCCTTGCATCAATGATGTTACAGGAATCATCCACTTCCAGGTCTGGGTACTGATACTCGGTAGAGGTAAAACCTTCTCAACAGCGTCAGTATTAGTGCATACACGTCATCCGGACTGGTTGCTGCTGCAAGAGTATACAGCTGATTGACTTTTATTGTGGTTGTTGCTGTACCCAAGACTATGGCCGGGTTACAGGATACTATACCTGTAAACACCTTAAATCCACTGGTAGCGACTGATCAGTGTAGGCTGGAGTCTCCTAAAACAACTGCAACTGGTTGGCGCCCTGCTCAGAGAATGGAGTAGCCAGTACATTAAACTTCAGATCATCTCGTCCTGTTTCAAGGAGGATGATGAACGGCTTTGTCTGGTCACAGAGCAGTACCAATGGAGCCCTTCCCTTCTCTGTTGGCGTTTCCAATATCTAACACAAGACTCAAGCAGGAAAACGTACCTCCCACTTAAGTGTAGGGGAGGGCAGCTACATAATTACATGCATGCATTACTAGTTGAAAGTTCGGGGGGCAAAACAATAAGAGATATTTAAAACACTAAAAGCAAAAATAAAACAAAAAGCTAAAACGCAGGAGAAATTTGGAGAATGAATGGGCTTTTCTGGAGGAAGGACACTGGCTTTGGCACTGAAAAGGATTACATCAATGATCTCTGGGTTAAAAATTGGTTTGTTTCCTCCTGACCAAGCAACATTCTTGTTCACTTTGTGATTGGAGATCATCATACGAGAAGAAAGGAAAAAAATTAATAAATAGACATTAAACTTTTTTTTATTCTTGTCCAGGTACCACCATTGTCGCTGCAGTCAGTCGCACATCACGTCTGAGTAGACCTACAGATTATGGGATATATATTTATATACATATGACTCTTAGGGTAAGGCCCTTATGCTTGAATTCAATCAATATGCCGATAGAATGCAACAACAAAGTAATCCGACAAGCCAACTAATTTCCATAGATGCATTTTCTTTCAGCGGTTTTGCATTTAGCCTTTGTCAGTTTAGCATTAGAACTTTTATTACGTCTACACATAGTAATTCATCAGTTTAAGTTAGGGTATGTAGGCTGAGTGTTTGCATATGAAAACTGCCTTAGACATCTGATCACCCAGAATAAAATATGAAGCAGCCCACAGTTATCCTCAGGGCTGTCAGAATTAAATCAGGCAAGTATTGTCATAACTTCTGACTTATGTTACCATATAAAAACATGAACCGTCTACATGCAGAAAAGTACACAACGAGCCCCCTAAAATGCTGCTTGCTTAGTGCTGAAACAGCACTATCATGGTTTTGGTTAGGTTTGGAATTTTATGCAAATGTCAGTTTCACTTTGGGAAAATCATAACCGTTGCCTCCCTAATTTAGTTATATAGTGGGTTCAATTTTCCTGGTCATTTTCATGTCACGTCAGTTGCAAACTATGCAGTTAACCATGTCATAATCTCGCAACTTTAACCAAAATTCCTGTTTGAGAACAGACAGCAAAGGGAACATCTCACTTCTCAAAAACAAGAAAATAAAATTAAGACAAACCCCTCTTAATTAACAAGTAGCAACCTAAAAATATATACATTCACAAGCCACCACCCCACTGTTCTCTTTCCTCGGACCTACACTCACCAAAATTGAGGGGCTGGTTCACAGCTACTGAACCTGGTTTCTAACCAAGGGCTGATATAGTGGCCGCTGCAGGGAGTGGTGGAATGCCAATCTGGCAATCAAAACAAGACCAAAAATAAATTACAAAAGACGTGCCTTCCAGCATGGCTCATCTCAACCCTAGTCCTGGAGACCCACTGTGTCTGTTGGTTTTCATTCCAACCTGAGCTCTCAATTACTTAACTAGACACTTAATTGAACTTGTTTAATGGTTTTCAGCTGTTAACAGTTGCAGATTTTAAGTTAGCTATAACATTGTTTAAGTAACTTGAAGTCTGCAACTGTTTAACAGCTGAAAACAATTAAAAAGCTCTAATTAACCATCTAAGGCCCCCAAGGAAACCGATCATCTCTCAATGGTCTGGTACTGAAAAAAACTTGAGACCACCGTCTGAACCCATGGCAATAATAATGAATATAATGAAAAATTCTTGACATGGAAAACAGCGTTTCTAATGGCAGTGACATCAGCAAGTAGGGTAAGTGAGCGCCAAGCACTGTTCATTGATGCAACCTACTTTCAGTCATTCAGGGGCAGGATTGTCTGTAGACCAAATCTCCAATTCCTGCCTAAGGTAGTAACAAGTTTTCATATTAATCCGGTCATAACTTTTCATGATTTTTACTCAAAACCCCCTAAATCAGAAGAGGGGGCTAGATACCACCTAATTGATGTAAGGAGAGCACTGAATTTCTACATTAACAGAACTATCAATAAAAGAGCATCAGGACAGCTCTTTGTGTCTTAACTTACAAACTTGGGGCAAACCTGTGCAAACAGACCACTTCAAGGTGGATTACATCCTGTATTGAGTTTTTTTATAAACCTGTTCCAGGACCTATTAAAGCCCACCTCGGTAAGAGGGGCTACTACTTGGCCAAAATTAAAATCCGTCCCAATCCGTCCCAATCCAGGACATCTGCAGTGCTGCTACCTGGTAGGGATGGGACGGTATAAAATTTGCACGGTATGTTATGATAAGTTAAAAAAAAATACCGTGGTAACCTTAATATCACGTTAAACAAGACACCATGCAAGTTATAAAATAAAGGCTTAAAAAATAAAGACTAATTAAATCACTTAAATTACTGTAATTTATAAAACTAAAACCAACAAATCCCACTTCCTTTCATGTAATGATTTAAACATCTGGTATTTAGTATTTTACTATGTCAAATAACTTGGTACGTTTCATTTTTATGAAGACAATCAGAATTAAAAAAAAAAAAAAGTTGTACACTGTTATACTACCACAATATTAAGATCTATTTGCTCAAAATGACATGGTGCTGTAGTTTGTTAAAACATTTTATCGTATAAAATTAAATAAATAACGTTGTTTAGCTGATGGTAATTGGGAAATTACAATAATTATGGTACGTTGTTATAGCATATGGTAATTTATATATTAACCTACAATCTATATATATATATATATATATATATATATATATATATATATATATATATATATATATATATATATATATAATGTAACTATGGCCAAAAATATGGGCACCCACCCAAAGGCTGCTGATCAAAAGACTCAAAGCTGAACCCCCCTAACCTGACAAACTTTCAGAAAAACAAGCTGTTCCCTTCTACACATCACTCCAGAGATTTTGGTTCTCTTATAGGTGACACCAGACAATTTCTACAAGACACCAGGGATGGAAATAAGACTGCTATTGTATAACAGTTTCACCCATCACAGATTTGAATACCACCTTGATTAGCCACAGTGCACTGTTAACAAGCTCCAGTGTGTTTTATTAGACAATTAGTAAAACCAGGAATGGATCAAACTGCTATGCAATTGGAATTATTTCCATCCCTGGCCACTATAACCAGGACTCTGCATGAAAAATAATTAATCAAAGGAATCCATCAATATTGATATATAAAAGATAATCAGAGCACCTCTATCAATGGTGCATAATGCAGGCTGTTTCATCATCATAAGAGAAAAACACCAAGTACCTCTAAGTTTCAATAGCAGGAGTCTTTGGCAGAGCCAGATGAAGCACTGAGCCTAAAGTCCAGCTCTGTAAATGTTTACATTCAAACGTCAGGGCCGTTTTACATGTATACAGAGTAACAGACACAAATGTAAATTAAAGGGTTTTTTACGTTTTTTTTTTTTTTTTTTAACTAAACCAAATCTATTCTGAATTCACTGTATTTAAACTCAAAATAGTAGACACATTCCATTAAGTGACTTAATCGACAACATTTTACAGCCTTATTGTTTTACTGACAATGGACATTATTAGAATTTCAGAGGCATACAGGTGTAAATCCCTCGGTCAAAATCCTGAAAACAATAAAACCCCTACCACCAACTGTCGTAACTAATTAATGTAAAATAAAACCATCTTCCACAGAAAACGTGTGGGTCTGCTTTTCAGTGTGGTATTTTAGAACAAATTGTGAGGCAACAGTTGTTACCAGACAAACATTTCCCAACCACTGTTTTTCTTGTAATTTGGTGAAGAAGAAAAAAACATGACTGGCCTTTCTGATTGGATGAACAACTGGATTTCCATACCAAAAGCAAATTTCACCTTAACTGTATTGGACAAGTAATAAATGCTGTGTAATAAAATTTTTTTAAAAAAAATAATTAAAAAAAAAAAAAAAAAATAGTATGTGTTTTGATTTTAACCCGGTAATCAGCTACTGGTATTAAGCACAATGTTGGATTTGCTTAAATGGTAAAAAACATGGGAAGGTAGGTGTTAATGATGGTGTAAATTGTTTGATTACTAATAACCTTACATACAATAAAGCCTTACTTTATTCCTCAATGAAATGTTTGTTTTAAATAAAATATTCTGTCGTTCCATAAAAATACAACCTATGTTACATTTTAAATGTGGAAGTGTGTGGGTGGAATGGCAATTTTGAAAGACACCAAATGTAAAAAATACGATAATTGCAAAAAAAAAAAAAAAAAAAAAAAAACTATAAATACGTTTTAATCGAAATCGTGTATATTTTAACCGAGGTAGCAATATACATAGTTATTAAAATATGCAATCTCAAAATGAAAACAATTTCGCCTTTGAAAATGGCAATTCTTGGGGGAGATACTCTATTAGGATCCATGGCACGTACTCCATCCATTCCAAAAACATACAGATTTGAAGTGGGGAAAAATGCATTAGCATTACAACCACATTACCAGTATATCCATAATAATTAGATGGATTGATTTTGTTGAAGACTGATTCTTTTATTAAGCGGGTATCGTAACTATTTCCCATTTATTTATCGATTCAGTGAGAGTACTGCATTGCAACAACGGCAAAATGTAAAACATAAACAACTTAATTAAAAAAAAACATACCCCCACCCCAGACATAGCGATGTTTCAACACTGACATCTTAGAATTATTTTTGTTGTTGTGTACGATTAAAAAGGCTGTACTATCAAACCCCAAGCTGTCCTGCAACACTTAGATTCCCCTGACGTAATAATAGTTCAGTCACACTTAATTTAATTTGCCCATTGATAAATCGTCCACTGTGTGTTTCATCTAACAATGCTGCGGTTCATGCAATAATTCCACAAATCAGTAATTAATTACTATCTCACATCGACGTAGGAAACACAAATAACCCTGGATATATACTTCAATAAATGTGCATATCCAAAACTAACATAAAGTTAAAGAAATAAAACGAACATTTCAATGAATCGTTTTCAGGTTTCAGTAGAAAATATAATTTCTTACCTCATGTTGGAAATGCTTTCCACGCTCAAACTGTTCACCTTTGGTCCAAAACGTTATTAATAATAATAATAATAATAATAATAATAATAATAATAATAATAATAATAATAAATGTTATTCCTCTTCTTTTCAGACTCAATCACTCACTCGGTACCAAATTAAACCGTAAGTGGAAAAATGCCAGGACTAAAATGTAAATCCAAGAAAGTAAAAAATCAAATTAAAAAAATTCAAGTGGTCCGATCGTTTTATACTATCCAGTTAAGTCTTATGTTTGTTATGTTTGTTGTATTTCTTTTTTTCTTTCCCTTTCCCTCGCTGGTTCTCTCTGGCTCTTTCTTTCTTTCTTTCTCTCTCTCTCTCTACCCAAACTCAAATCGCTCTAACGGCAAATAGCAGCAACGCGCTCCGCCGGGATTCCCGTGTCCAGTCACCGCGTTGACTCAGGGGTTCCATGAGCTTTCACACGCACAGACGTACAAAAAACTGTTAGCCACGCCTTCCGTGAGTGCTCGCTCGAGTCTTTGAGAATGAGTTCAGAATGTGCCTTACTCTATCGTGACACCTTATGGAGAAATAAAGTCATATAAAGCTTTGAACATCTTATAAATTCATAACTTTTACATCATAGTCGCGTGAATTATATTTTTTGTTTATACTTTGTTAAAAAAAAAAAAAAAAAAAAAAAAAACTAGACTGCTGTGTAGATAACATCGCCGCTGTCTGAGAGAGCAAGAATATCCCAACTGAAAAAGCATACGTTTGTAATGTGACACAATGGCATTTACGTTTTAATATGAAACTTATTAATATATCCTATACATACAGGGCTGCCAACTTTTAGGAAACTGTTTGAGTGAGACACTTGAAAAAGTACCATTTTAACGCGTGGTGAAGTGCTGTGAGTGACTTAGACGCAAAACATAAAGACTTCAAAAAAAAAGAAAAAAAAGATGGACAATCATTACCTTATGTATTCTGAGCCAGCATTTGAAGCTGCTGTACCTGGAAGCAGCGGACTTGGAGGCCTTGATTACGTCTGCTGGGGGCTCTTATGTGAAGCATGGGGCTCCATACCAGGCATCTGGATTGGTTCAATATCTAGGTGGATGAGCTAGGGTTAAACCTCTGATTTAAAAAAGATTTATGCTTAAGATCCTAGATTTGATAGAGTTACAAACACCCATGTTCACATTGGCATTGTCCACTAACAGACCTACACAGTTCTGCCATGGGAGGACACTGTCCATTTTTTCAAAAATAGTCTCAGCTGTGGCAGCATTAGTTCCAGTTGTGATGTACCTATCTAGGAACATGTGTTCCACCCTGTCTACATCAAACAGCTTCACAGTCAATGGGTTCATCTTTTCCCTTCCTAAAAAAAGAAAAAAAATGATAAAAAAAAAAAAACTATGGATAAATACAAACATCACAGGTACTGTGCTTCAGTTAATCAAAATCTAGGATTAATGAAAATCATTAAAAGTCCTTCTTTTCCCTAAAATGAGATGTACCTGTATCATTTGATCCATCAGTTGACAAGGAGTATGGCGTGTTTCTCATCTTTTTGACCAGCTCATCATGACGGTATGGTGCTATAGCCCTATTAATAATACAAGTTGTCTTGGACCTTGCAGCACCATATCTCTGTGCCACATCCGAATCCTTAAAACACTCTTTCATCAGTGGGCTGAAGTGGTCAGCAACTGCGAGGGGGACATTGTGTTTTACCATCGTCACAGCAACTTTGATCTCAGCTCGTCGTGCCTGAAAACAAAGTATAAAAAAAATAATACTTTTACAGTCGGAACAAAAAGCTGTTTCTGTGGTTAGTCCTCCAGTGTAACAAAGGGGAAAAGTACCAGCCAAATGTGTTTGCCAATATCTTCTATACAAGACATGAAGAAAATAATTTTGGAAAAACAAAATGTTAAAGAAGCTGTTCATTCATACCTTCGCCTCAAGTGTCATGTTATCCACCTTTGGAGCTGTGTTCACTGTAAATTTGGAAATGTGCTGCGATTGCTCCGCTGCCTTGATCTTCCTCTGGTGTGACTCGCTCTCTATGTTACGCTCCACATCTGCATGGCTCATATGATAACAAGCATTCTCAGTTCTGCGAATCTCGCACCAAAAATGATGCTGCTTGAGTCTCTTCTTAATAAAGGGCAATTCTGTTGTCCACCCGGACTGGAATTTGGATTTATAAGTGGCTGCCCCAAATTTTTTTCTTGATTTTCCAAAAGAATTTGACTTCTTGGCTGGCACAGACTTTTTTGTAGAGTCATCTGGTTCTGTCCCATCAGCTGAATCTTCCCCTGCACACTCTATCCTGGCTGCCTTTTCAACAGGTACATCAGCATGACCAGGTTTTGGTGACAGTGGTGTATCAAGCCTTCCTAGGTCAAAGAAGGCTGTCAGGTTTTGGCTTTCTGGTACTTTTTGCTTTGATCCTGTTGGACACACTTTGGGTTGTTGCTGTCTGCTAGAGCCCTTTGCATAGTTTGGATTGTTTGATTTACTCATCTGTAAAAAAAAAAAAAAAAGAACCCTTGTTTTGTATCAGTGTCCAGTGCTCAGTTAAGAGATCAAACATGGGAGTGTGGCAATTAGTTATTTAGACTGATCAAAGTTATTCAAATTTCCTTAGACAGTTATTTAGTTTTTATTAGAAAACTGTGTCTGACAAATTAATAAATAATAACAACAACAACAATCACATTAATAATAATACTCATGGTCTTTAATTTCTGTTGAGTGGTGCTGCCTGAGTGCGACTACTTGGTTCACACAGTAACAGATATTTGCATATTTCTAACATTCAAAATCAAGCTCAAGAATGTTTTTTTGTTTTTTTTATAACAGTTTGTCTGTCAAAAAAAATTCAAAGCAGACAGACCATCATCAAAGCAATTTGAACTTAACCATGAATAATATAAATAAACTATAATAACGTTTTTTTGTTAAAATTTCAACTGATGTCTTTAATCTGATTTTATAATGGCAGCAAACGATACTAGCTATATCTATGAACTTCAGAGCAACGCATAATTATTAGCATCATAAATAATCACGGATGATCAGATAAGCACAAACTTTAAGAAGATAAAAAAAAATGTGTAACTGTTTTGCTACCTCTCGAGCTGTGGCAGGGTTTGTACCTGCACCTCTCATTGCTGTCTGTCACATTTCCTGCTCGCCGCTACTTAAGCATGTGGAGGACTTTACAAGTGCAGCCATTCAGTTACAGTGTTTTCTGAGAAGAGTGTTACAAACTGGCCCTAAAAATTGTGTTTTGCCTTGAAATTTCTGCCTGGGAGAGACCTTGCTGATGCAGTATAACTACCTTGTGTCTTGTTGCTGTGCTCAGTCTTGCCATGGTGTATGACTTTTGACAATAAACTGTCTTCAGCAACCTCACCCAGTTTTATTCCTCCTACACAGCTGTTTCTGTTTCAGTTAATGATTGTGTTTCAACCTACATATTGAATTGTTGATCATTAGCACTTGTTTGGTATAATTGTTTAATCATACACCTGACTATATGCCTACAAAATCCCTGACTTTCTGCAAGTGTACCTAGAACTGAAGCTGTTTTGAAGGCAAACGGTGGTCACACCAAATATTGATTTGATGTAGATTTTTCTTCTGTTCACTCACTTTGCATTTTGTTAATTGATAAATATAATTGTGACAGACTGGCAAGTGGATAGAGGCCCAGAAACAGACTGCAGTTCAAAAAAAATAATGCTTTTATTATAAATAGACACAAAATAAAAGGGCACAAGGGCCAAAACAAAAGGATTTAAACACAAAAAGAAAGATACAAAAAGCTAAATTTACAAAATAAAGGTTTCCAAGCTGGGCGATGACTTCACTGGATTAGAAAAATTCAGAAAACCAAAAACCCAGCAAACAACCATCAACTTGCTTCCTCAGCTCCCTCCTCTCATGGGAAGCAGAGGCCTCCTTTTATGTCAGGTGGCTAGGCGCTGATTGATCATTAATTATGCTAATCAACTAATCAACCCCAGCCACCTGAATATAATAAACCCAGGCAGGTAGGGGAATTTAACCACATCTCTGCCAATTTATAAAGGGCAGAGCTTTGCTCTGCCACAATAATCTATTGACATGTCTATTTTTGAAAGCATTCTTACTTTACAGCATTTTTTCACACCTGCCTAAAACTTTTGCACAGTACTGTATGTATATAATCATCAGAACTGCACTGCCCGAAGTGGTTTATACCGCTTATAACACGGCTACCTGTCATTTGTAGGAAGAAAAATAATAACAAATAATTAAAACACATTTAAATTAAGACAAAACCAGAAACTTTATTGTGTATATATCTGCAGTGTAATATCGTCCCAAATTTTATTTAATTTAATTTATTGTTCGCTTATTAAAAATAAATTGCACATGTTCATTTATTGTGAATTTCTGCATCGAAAGTGCCATCTCACTAGAAACTAGAGGGCTGAGCACAAACTGGATGATAGGCCATTTCAAATTACACTAAGGAAGTAAGGAGAGCAGCTGATAGAGAACGAATGAAGCCAGATCTTGAAGTGAGTTTGTTAACTCGTTATATTCATGCATTTACTATAAAGTTTACACATATTCTAGTAAGTTTTCATTCTTTTAGATCTCAAAATATGTTTTTGTTATTTGTCAGACACCCTCGCGTCCAAGTAGTGCCAGATTAAGTTGACGATCGAACATGACTTTACGCACCAATCTGACCGCAGTGTCAGGGGAGAGTACCTCAGTTTCCCACAGATGCTTAAAATCCAGGCCGGTAATTTGGCGGGTCATGTCTGGCCTTGTCGTTACCTGCTTTTCTAATAGTTTTCCTGACTGACATGAATACATTACTGCTGGTTTTAAACTCGCTGTCAGCAGAGATGTTAAAACTTGTACTGTTAAAATATGTGTTTAGTCCAGCTCAGCTTTATAAAACTGGAGACTGAATACTGGTAGGCAGTTTAACTTCTTGCACTGGCATAAAATTCCCTTATGTTGTTGAGATTTTTTTGGATTTATTTTCATTATATATAAAATATATCATAAATTATATTAGAATTCATTATAAATAAAACATTATTTAGAAATTACATAGGGAACAAACTTACCTCAACTCAACTGCAGCTGTTGATCAGTTGAAGTTTCTGGGCGGCGGCAACTGCAAGTGTTTGAAAGACCTTTAGAAATGGCAGCAGGTTCATTTTGACAGTTGCATTGTTTAATCTCACATCTCTCTGATTGTATTGTCATTAGTAATGAATACTGTTTCAACTAATGTATCTTATGACTCATTATCTAAAAATAAACTTGGAGGTATAACATGAAACTGACCGACATATAAGAGCCATAGTTTAAAAAAAAAAAAAGGGAAAGGGGACATTTTCTAAATTAATATTATTGTTTATGTACATATTTGTATTCATGTTAAAACTTAAGAGAATACTTGTGTATATTTGGACATTTGTATAGAAACCCCTATTAGATGCTCCATTAGTTTAGTCTGTGTGATGTATAGCCATGACATCACTGCTTAACTCATTAGGCAAGAAGGAGTCTATGGAGCTACACAGTTTTTGACTGTGTAAATTCTATTTCTTTGTATCGCTTTTATTTTTCAAGTAAACAGTCACACGAAGAACCTTCTGGACATATTTTTATTCTTGTCAGACTCATTGCTTCACATATTTTTTAAGAAAGCTGCACCACTATATTAGTCAAAAACTGTACTCACATTGGAAGCCGTGAAATGGAGTACTACATCAGCCATGCTCTACCGAAGAAAGGAATGAAATTAATGGGGATTTCACGCTTTATTAACCATGAGAAAAGATGTGGAAATTCTAAAGGTACAGTGACTGTTTACATTTGAATGAAGACAGATGAATTTTAAGATCAGGATTGCTAGCAGCAAGTGAATGACGAAGCTAATGTTATTATGAGCAAACTACTGAAATCTAGCCATCAAGCTAATACTACTGTGAGCTGCATTGCCTTTTCCAAGCCATACTTAAGATAGTAACTACCTATCTTTGAAAAATACTGCATTTTGAGTAACTGTATGGAATTGGGTTTTTTGGGGGGGTTTTTTTGTGAATACGTTTTTGAGAAGTTAAAACTTTTGATAGCAACTTTGGGCATTGAGAGAAGACAAAATGGCAGACAATTTAGTCACTGGAGAAGGCATTGGAGGAGAAACTTCACAGGCTCATAGCATTGAGAAGGGCAAAGCTTGGTCAGCTTACTAGCAAAATCAAAGAATTGGATCATCTAAAGGAAATTGAAGGTAATTTGGATAAAGTTGAAGAGTAAATTCTACATGACTTTGCCAAGTTATATGGAAAGGTTAATGACCTTAATGAAGAAGTGTTAGCTCACTTACCTGAAGATAAGAGAAATGCTGATCAGGTAAACTGGTTTAACCCTAAGTCAGCTACCATCAAGACTTATGTTCAGCAAACTGAAAAATGGACTATAAGAGTATGCAAAGGTACAGATGAAGAAAAGAATAAAAAAGATGATGATGAAGATGATATTGATCAGGTGTTTCAGCGCAACTGTGCAAGAAAAAAGGCAAACATGGCTCTGTTACTGGATGCATGTCAGTGGCTTCCTCCACAAGCTCCACAGGTTCAGCACACTTAAGAGAAGAAGCAGAGCATGCAGCACTGCTAGCCAAGGCAGCTTCTCTAAAGAAAAAGCAAGCTAATGAACTTGAAGAAGCACAGCTAAAGGCAAAGTTTAAAGCTAAAAAGGAGCAACTGGAGTTAGAGACAGCTATCGCAGTGTCCAGTGCTAAGCTGAAAGTGTTTGAAGATAACGATGGCACTCAGGATGACATAAGTGACTACTTTAAGACAAAGACATCAATCAAGGCAGCGGCAGAACGAGATTACAGAGATGCTTCATAGAGACATACCTGTGCTCAAAGTGTACCTTCTTGTCTACAAATCCTTCATCAGAGCATTTGAGAGTGCCATCGACAGCAAAACAGAGCAGCTGAGACAAGTTGTACTGCTTCGAATGGTACACCGGTGGAGAACCACAAGACCTTGTCCGCAGCTGTGAACACAAGACACCAGACAGAGGTTACAGAGAAGCAAAGCAATTACTTCAGAAACATTATGGTGATGAGCTGAAGATAGCCAGTGCTTATATGGATAAAGCCTTAAAGTGGCCTCAGATCAAGTCAGATGACGGGAAAGCATTGCGTACATATGCGCTCTTCTTGATTGGATGTCACAACATTATGGAGGATATCGAGTACATGGATGAGATGGATAATCCAACAAGCATGTCAGTTGTCGTCTCAAAACTTACAAGATTAGAGAGAACTGGAGAGCAAAAGCCTTCAATGTTCAAGACAGACGGGGAAGAAGAGCCAGGTCTACAGACTTGATGAGCTTCATCGACAAGCAAGCTAAAGTTGCTATGGACTCGCTGTTTGGAGACATACAGGATACCAGCAGAGCTACTGAAGGAAGAGACAAGACTGCTGACACAAATACCTTAAAGAAAAAGAAGGGAAGCAGTTTTGCCACAAGTGCCACTCCATCTGGAGAAGAAAAGGCACGAGAATCACCTTTGAAGATGAGTAGCCAAGCTAAGCATGCTAATGCCTTCCAAAAACCTTGTTTGTTCTGCCAGAAGAATCACTCACTTGACTCCTGCAGTAATATTAGAAACAGAAAGACAGAATTGAGTTTCTGAAAAAGAAAGGTCTTTGCTTTGGATGTCTTACAAAGGGCCACCTTAGCAAGGATTGCAAGAAGAGAATGACATGTCAGGAGTGTTCTCAGAAGCACCCAAACATGTTTCATGTCATTAAAGAAGACAGTGTCTCCCAGTGTTATTGAGTCAATGTTTTATCAGGTCAAAGTTCTGGATGAAGATGCTGATCTACTACATTTCCTGTAGTGGCCGGATGGCAACCTGAGTAGTGGAGTACAGAATAGTTGTGCACTTGTTTGGAGCCACATCATCCCCCAGTTGTGCATCCTATGCACTGAAAAGAACACCTGAAGGTGGAAGAGACTAGACAACAACAGAGGTGGTTGGCACATGTTAACAATTTTTTGAAGTCTGTGTCATCAGAAGATCACGCAGTTGCTCTGTCAAGGGATCTCAGAACTTTGTGTTCCAGTGCAGGGTTCCACTTGACAAAGTGGATGAGCAACAGCAGAGTTGTCTTATCATCCATCCCAGAAGAAGAAAGAGCCACAGAAGTGAAAGACCTAGACCTGAGCTACAATAGTCTTCCCATGGAGAGAGCTTTTAGTGTCCATTGGTGCACTGAAACGGATAAGTTCAAGTTTAAGATGCACTTACAGGATAAACCAATCACAAGACGAGGAATCCTCTCCATTGTCAACTCTATCTATGACCCTCTTGGTTTTCTGGCACCATTCATTCTACCAGTGAAGCTTATACTGAGAGGCCTGTGCAGAGAGAAGCGAGGCTGGGACATAGAGCTTCAAAATGGGCCGGCTCAGAAGTGGTAGCAATGTTTGACGGACCTGCACAGCTTTTCAGCTTTAATGTAAGCAGATATATCAACCCTGCAAAATTCGGACCGACAAAGATGACACAGCTACATCACTTTTCCGATGCCAGTGAAGACGGCTATGGCACAGGAACCTACCTCCTGCTGACGAACAAAAAGGGCAAGAAACATTGTTCCTTTTTTGATGGGAAAAGCGCCATTGAAACAGATCACTATTTCCAGAATGGAGTTGACAGCAGCAGTCGTTGCAGTCAAAATTGACATAATGCTAAGGCAAGATCAACAAGTTCCACCTGAAGAGTCTACCTTCTGTATTGATAGCACTACAGTGTTGAAGTACATAAAGAATGAAGCCACGCATTTCAAGACCTTTGTAGCCAACAGAATTGCTACTATCCGTGAGGCTACAGAACCGAACCAGTGGAGGTATGTCAACACCTCAGATCAGGCCTCAAGAGGTTTGAAAGCTGAAAACTTAATCAAGAGTGAAAATTGGATACAAGGACCAAGTTTCCTGTTGAAAGAAGAAAGTGAATAGCCTGAAAGACCAGATCAACTGAGTCAAGTTCCAGAGGATGACGTCAAGATCAAGAAATCGGTCACAGTCAACCTCATGAGTACAGAAGAGAACTCTGACGCAGTGAACAAACTAATCAATCACTATTCAAAATGGCATCAGCTGAAGAAAGCAGTTGTGTGGTTTCTCCGGCTGAAAGAAATGCTGCTACACTTGAGAGGTAAAAGAAAGGAGTTTCAAGCTACAATCAGTCAGTCTGAGAGTGATCCCGACAAGCAGAAGACTCTTCTCCAGCAGCAAATGCAGAAATACAAAGCAACACTGGATAAGAAGTCTCTTACAGTGGACGACTTGGTCCAAGCTGAGATTGAGCTAATTCACTTCAGCCAGAGACAGAAGTATCCAGAAGAAATCAAAGCTTTGCAGAAAGAGAACACACAGTAGTCACATCTACAAGTTGGATCCTATTCTGTAAGATGGAAGCCGTCCACCTACTACTGAGAGTAGGTGGACGGCTGAATAAGTCTGCTATGCCAGAAGAGGCTAAGCATCCAGCTATCCTATCTAAAGATCTTCGAGTTGCCACTCTAATTCTTCAATACATCCACAGAGAAGTTAGAGATTGTGGACGGAACCACATGCTCGCAAAGCTACAACAGAAGTTTTCAATCCATCTGCTGCTTCCGACCACGGAGGTGTATGGTAAAGACAGATTCGCACTGAGGAAGATATTAGATTTAGTGCTCAACCAACAAACATTGCATGATGAAAATCTCCAGACAATCCTGTGTGAAGTCAAGTCAATCATCAATCATCAATGATCGACCGATCACTTAAACATCGGATGATCCCAACGACCTTGAAGCCTTGATGCCTAATCATCTGTTGTTACTGAAAACACAACCCTCCAGGTGTGTTTAAGAAAGAAGATCAATACACACGACGTAGATGGAGACAAGTTCAGTACATCGCTGACCTATTCTGGACAAGATGGACACGTGAATACTTACCTATCCTGCAAGAATGTCAGAAATGGTCTAGACCAAAGAGGAACTTTGAGCCAGGAGACATTGTTCTGATCGTGGATGACTCAGATCCCCGGAATTCCTGGATGATGGGAAAAATCATCAAAACCATGCCAGACTCCAGCGATACAGTCCGCCGCGTTGGTTTGAAAACTAAGTCCCGCACCTTTGAGAGAACAATCACCAAGCTCTGTCTGCTACAAGAGGCAGCATGAGAGCTTAAGCTGGAAAAAGAAGACATTGAAGAAACCTAGTTAACAAGTAATATTAGTTTAAGTTTTTATTGAGATTGTTATGGCTCTAGTTTGAGTTTTGGGTGTAATTGTTATGCTTCCCGTCTAGCAAATTAGGGGCCAGAAATGTAAGAGCCATAGTTTTAAACTGATGTGCATATTTGGACATTTGTATAGAAACACATATTAGGTGCTCCATAGTTTAGTTTGCGTGATGTATAGCCAAGAAATCACTACTTAACTCATTAGGCAAGAAGGAGTCTATGGAGCAACACAGTTTTTGACTGTGTAAATTATATTTCTTTGTATCGCTTTTATTTTTCAAGTAAACAGTCAAACGAAGAACCTTCTGGATATGTTTTTATTTGTGTCAGACTCATTGCTTCACATAGACAACTGTGGTTGCATTTTTTAAGAAAGCTGCGCCACTACACAACACGTACTGCAGATCACCATGGCTGAAAACCGGCAGAGACGTTATATAGGCAATACAGCATATAGGGGATCAGGTGATGCTGCGTATACTACCCCGGCTTAGAAGCCCTACCTGTCCAGACGGCTGACAGCTGCTGAGAAAGTGTTCAACACCATGCTTGGGCAAATACGGGTAGTGAGTACGTGAAAGGGAGGTGGCAGATACTGATGAAACGGACTGAAGTGCATTAATTTGTTTCCAAAATTGCCACTGCCTGGTGTATTCTGCACAAACTCTTGTCAACAACAAAATGAGGTGTTCAGGCTGCCTGTGAGACAGAAGGGGAAAGTTACAGTCTCACGAGAAAAAAAAAGCTACATTGCCTTTCACAACAAGCTCAAAACAAGTGCAACCCATGTTAGAGTGGGTGTTTATGCAAATTACAACCAGCAACTCTCAAAAACAAGCTCAATTCCGCTTGTTATAAGCAGACTTGGCAACTGTGAAGGTTACCTTAGCCGTCAGTTTCAATTGGACAGCAGCGATCTGAGGAGGCTTGTGCTGTCGGAGATTCTCTCCTTTCTTTTAAATTGTGTTGGATTTACCGTTGTGTTACATGTTAATGATGCAAACAAATAAACCACAATCAATACGTTGATTTGCAGTTTTACTTGGTCACTGCTAACCATAAAATCACCATTCAGCCAGTACTTTCTGCCGTCTTGTACTCCACAGTAACAACTGAATTGCTTCCTTGCAATATTTATAGATAACATGTAAATTGACCTGCATGGAAACCCCATGATTGTGTGTTGTGTGCAGAACATTTTCCTTTCACATTGCTATAATGTTCCCAGAACGTTACGCTTAACCAGAATCAAGTCTGTAATGCTCTCAGAATATTATAGCAACCGTGTGTTTGTCACAACCAAATTGGAACCTTCCAGGAACGTTAGGGAAATGTTTTGTGTTAGCTGGGTTATGCATTTATCATTTATAAATGTATACAAATGTACAATATAAACAGATTTGCCTGTTTTGACATTATTCAAAAACATATGTTTTTCCTGATAATGTACATTTGATAATCTTGGGGAAGCACCGATATATATATATATATATATATATATATATATATATATATATATATATATATATATATATATATATATATATATATATATATATATATATATATACACACACACACACTATACAGTTGGCGCTGCTTTATGCTTTTATTTATGCTTTAGTGGCTGTCCCAATTAAACAGTTGAGACGATCTTAGTCACACTTTTTTGATTCTTAATGAAAAGAAAAATAATGAAATCACATCACATTATGACTAAATGTTAAATACATAATTTAGAATACGAGTCAATGTTTTTTTTTTTTATTTCTAAACAAAATGAATCAAACCTCCAATGCTGACGACATGCCAGCTGTCTTTGCAACAGAAGCCTGAGAAACCACAGGAGACTCCTCCTTATTCAAGAGTTGAATCTAGTTTAACCACTTACGCAAGTCACAGCGTGATCACGCACTCACTGCACTGTGCTACACGACCTGTCTTGGTCTGAAAAACAATCTCCATTCATCGTTTGAAAATACTGTATCTCAATTAAACTAAGTGATGTCCCAAATAAACAACATAAATATCACTGGGATGAACCATCTTCCACAGTTATATCCCATTTATGCAGCAATCCCGATTATCGGGATACTGATTAGACGGCATTGACTGTACCGCGTTTTGTTGGTCTTTGCGTTATCTGTTTTGATGCATTTCTTAACAATCTTTGAAACAGGATTATAAGAGATAAGGACATTTATTTCTTACTCAGTAAAATGATGATTCTTCAATTAGTCGTCCCTTGAATCTGACGCATTTTTAGGCATGGAACAGTGTTAATTGTAACACTGGTCTACCACCTACAGGTGTTCCACGCTTGGAAAGCACATTTCCAGAATCTAGAAAAGTATAGTGCGGCAGTATGATGACATCACAAATCTAGAAATAAAGAAAGTGCCCTTCTGGGTGCCAAAATTCATTGTAAACATACCAAGTGAACTACATTTAAATTGAACTATTGTTTAAAATTATTATTTTTTTTTTTAGATCAGACATTATACAATACACTTATAAACTGTTTTAAGAATATATACTGACTAAATACAGCCGCTGAAAAAACACAGAGTGTGGAGACTGTCAAGGTGGCAACACTAGGTCCAAGCTGTCTTTCTTGTGGAAAGATAAATAAATAACCACAGAAAGTGGGGGGAATGACAATCCTGCAGTTGTTCCTCAGTCCTCAGTGCAAGCTTCTTTACTCAAGTAAATGTGTCCTTCACTTCTTCTGTGCTTTATACGAGGAAAGCCTATGGCCATCAGCCTAGCTGTATTTTTTATTGCAATAGTCTGTCAGTTATGGCAGGCTTTCTCAACATAAGGCATCAATTTGGGGCCAAACTCATTAAGCATTTACTCCACTTCTTTTTGTATCTAAAGGAAAAGCTAGCTTTCTAAAATTGAAATAAATACTGTAATTCAGTGTGCTTATTCAAGAGCTTGCTACTACCCACTGTTCATTTATTATGTGTTTTATTTCTTGGTTTCACAGTCTGGACTAATTGTGAAGTCAGATATGGTCCTCCTGTTGGAGTTTTTAACTTTTTTTTTGTATATTTTTAAAATATTCTACAGCATAGACAGCAAAAAGTTTCTCCCCTCACACAGCCTTACTGAGTCAATTTCTCGCGTTTAGACTTCTGTCAACTACTCAATGATGTTCAATTGCTTGTGGCTGCATTAAATGCAGTGAATTAAAGTAGGATTACATTTTTATGATGCAGCTATCTTTACAGAGGCTTTTAGAAGTGTTAAGCAATAACAGCCATATATAATTGATGGTTTGTGGCATGAAATGCAGTGTTAGCATTAAATAATTAGATCTAGTTATCTGTTATATAATACTGTGATAGTGATGGCTGCAGTGGTGACGTCCGACCAGAAAGGAACACACAGAGGCAGTACTGGCAGGTGAAACTGAGATGCTACGGCACTCAGCTTTTATTAAATAATAGAAACAAAAAGATTTAAACAAAACAAAACACATTTTTAAACAAAAAGGCACGTTGGCCAAATAAACAAACAAACAATAAACAATAACAAGCATGGTGCTGGTTGATTAACCAGCACGCTTAGCAATTCTTATTTCTCTGTGTTTAATTTACCTCCTTGCTCCCATTCTCTACTCCTAGACATTCTCTCCCTGAGTGCAGAAAGCTGCAGGCTTTTATACCCGTGACCATCTCCCGATTAGAACAATGAATCAATTCATTAACTCGGGAGATGGTCACTTTCTGCAGGTGGTTTTTATGAAATGGGATTTTAACCAGCAGGATTTTAATCAGCAGGAAATCACCCAACATGTCTTCCCAGCTCTTCTGCAGCAATTTCCAGAGATGTAGGGCACTTGTGGGTAGATTTGCTTTGAGTCTTCTGTCCAGTCCGTCCCATACAAGTTCTATGGGATTGAGGTCTGGAGACTGGGCAGGCCAGGTCATTAGACTGAGTTGTCCTTCACTTTCCTTCTCCGCCAGATAGTTCTTGCACAACTTTGAGGTGTGTTTCAGGTCATTATCTTGCTAACGAATGAAGGACTGCCCAACTAGCCATAATCCTGATGGAATGGCATGCCTCTGAAGTATGTTATGATAGTAATGCTGATAGAGCAACGAGACAGAGATTGCTATGAGAACGGATTTGTCAAGATGTCAACTCAGTGAAAGCCTAGACAACAATACTTCGTTTTGTTCCACAAATGCAACTGGGAATATATCAAAAGGAAATACTTGATCTTGAAAGTAGTCATTTTGACTGGAATACGGCAAGCTGCACTCAGATGCATACAGCAAACTAAAATAACAGGTATGATAACAACTTATGTGCCTAATATGAAACATGTATTTTATACATTATTTTTTTATATTACTTTTATAAGAAAAAAAACAGAAGCCTGTCGACTTGCTCTGGATCCAGGGCTGCTCGCTTTTTATTTACAATGTTTCCTGCTGTCGAAAAGACACGTTCAGAGAGCACAGATGTGCCTGGCACACACAGGTATTTTTTGGCCAGTTGAGCAAGGTGTGGATATTTCAGGCCTGATTCAAGTGGATTGTTATCTGCTGAGAGTGGTGTCTCCTTGACATAGCACACCATGTCTCCTCCATCAATTCTCTGTTTCTTCTTGCCCGCTGGTGTAAGTGTCCCCAAATAGTTTTTCTGCTAGCTTCTTTATTTTCAGAACTGCCATATTCCTTTGCCAAACAGTTTCAAAATGCAGTGTCACTTCTGTTTGAATTTCTTTCAGTACCTGACGCTTCCTCAGATAAATGTATAAATCAGTGAAAGCGTGGGTCAAAGAATCACATTTTGTTCAAAAGCATGAATGTTGATTGATGTTCTTCTTTGTCATACCTCAAACTCAGATCACTGTAGATTTTGTTTTTCATCTCCTTTATTACAGGAATTTGAGATGATGCATTTTTTTGCTTGATTGATCAGGATATGCTGAAAAGGTAAGTCAGCCAAAGATGTGGGGTATTTGTCTGTTGATAATGCAGAGGTTGCGTTTTGAATGGTTTCAGAGTGTCACAGATATTTTCAACAACCATCCATTCGTTAGTTGTTAACTCCAGATGCAAGAGCTTTTTTTCAAAGATTACAGTGGCCACTGCAGCCTGTTGTTCTGATGCCTGGCAAATAATGTTGTAGATACTGTTGTAGTGTGTAACACAGTCATTGATTAAATTGTCATTTTTTAAGCCAAGCAACTTTTGCTTATCCTCCAGAAGATATTTGTCAGTTGGTGACCTATTGAAATGTGCAGCCGAATGTTTAAGTCGGTTAAGTGGTCCAGTATTCAGTCCCTTCTGTACAACAAGGTTAATTGTGTGAGCCACACATGGGATGTTGATCAAATTGAGATATCTTTCTACTGCGTTGACGAAGCTCAGCGCATTATCAGTAGTGACATCAATTACTGACTTGCGTATATTAAAATCATCCAGAATTTCTGAAATACACTCTGCAACATTTTCTGCTGTGTGACTTCCTCGAAGCTCTTTGTTTGGAGAACAAAATCTTGTAGTTCCCAAGAATCAGTAATGCAATGTGTTGTTACGGTAAATTAAGCATTGGTGGCTAAGGAGGTCCAACCATCTGTAGTTAAAGCAATGTCCTTACAATCGTGCAGTATTTGTTACATTTGCATGAGTGTTATCATACAGTTTAAGTATGTTCCTTGAAATTGTTGTGTGACTCGGAATGTGGTATCTCGACTCCATTTCACTGCAAAATTCCCTGAAACCATCACCCTCGACAATGCTGATGGGTCGCATATCTTACAAGAGATTTCGTAATTGCTTCACTTCGTTGACCGGGTAATGCAGCAGCAGAAGTTTGTTGTAAAAACGCTGTCATTCATGGCTGTTTAGGACATGAAGGCCCAGCCATTTCTGATCCCTCCTCCTTACCGTCTATTTTGCAGCACTCGTTGTATTTGAATTGTAGGGGAGTTCGCATTTGCATAATTTAAAAACAACATTATTTTTTTTTTTTAATCTGGTCTCCAATCGTCCAAAATCCAAAATTACACCAGTATTTGCTTTTCATACTGGGTGGTGTACAATTGTCCGCTCAGGAGCACTTCTACCAGCCTTGTTTCAATTATGAAAACAAACCGGAAGAGAATGAATCAGTTTCGCACTGCACGCGAGGGTATTAGTGTCAGGTGTTTAAAGTAGCTATGTTGGTGGTGTCCTGTAATTTAAATGACAAGATAGAAAGTTTGGTGCAACATTTAGTTTATAAATTCCAGAAATGTAATAAACTTTGCCATTATCGATGATCCAGTTTTATTATCGATTATCGTAATAGAGGAAAATCGATAAAAATACAGATTTTCCATTTTATCGTTGCAGCCCTAGTTTACACATGTTTACACAATAGTGCTCAATGGAACTGTGTCTGTGTTTACAGCACAGCTCCTGGATGCAGGCCCAGTCAACTGACAGACGCTTACGCTCCTCCATAGAGAACAATGCAGCTGTCAAACCGGAAGTATTGTTATATTTTATTTTGATGTAGATTTAAAACAATGATTTTGGTTTTATGGTTTTGTGTGTACATATACCCGTTTACACCTGCCACACAGGCTTGCTCAGGATCTTTTCCCTTTCAAATCATGACCAGACACACAGGATTGAAAGAAATAGCGCTGATGTGTAGTTTTAATTACAAAAATAAACAAAAAATAATACAAACGCCTAGCTCCTTCGGCGCTCTTACTAAACAATTATGCAGGTCCCTGACTAGCTTGCAGGAAGGCACTGGGAGCCAAAACAAAGAGACAAACAAAGACAAACTACACAGACAAACATGGTGAGCTGCTATTTTATTTTTATTAATATTATTATTATTATTATCTCCATCTTCAATCCTGTTCTCCAAACACCCAACACAGAACCCAGAGTGAGCGAAAATCGATGGCTAATCAATCATTCAATTGGAGTCTCAGTACATGCACATGAATTAATAAAGTGCAATTCCCCATCCTCACATATTATTACATTTTAACTGCACGTGAAGTGCTGTGCAATCTTTGTGCCTAAATACAAATATACATTTGCTCGTAACCAGTATTACATCCTGTGTACCAATGATTATACATCAACATTAACACACTACATGCAACATACAACACAGAAATACACACAGAGGTGGGGCAACATTGCCACATACCCCCCCCCCCCCCCCCACACTTGTGCATAGCACACATGGCCCCCTTAAAATCCCAAAAGTCTAGCAGACGTGCTGACAGCTCCCACACTGACTCCTTCAGCCGGGGCAATTCCAGCTATGGAAAAGCTGCTGGGGTTGGTGGTCTCCAGACCTTCCCCCCCATTACAGCCGGCAGCTCCCTCTGGTGGGACTCCAGCCCTCAGAACTCATGCAGCGAAATTGCTGCAGGGGAAGGTGGTCTCCTGACCTCTCCCCCCTTTCTTCATAGCTGGCAGCTCCATCTGGTGGGGCTCCGGCCACACCACCCCTGCGGCCAAGCAGAGCTGATGGCGACCCCTGGTGAAGCAGTTCCGGCGACCCTAGGCGAAGGCAGCAGCAGACCCTCTGGAGGCAAACTCGGGAGGGGAGCCCCTGGCCATAGAGGCGGCAGCGGAACTCCACTTCTCCCTCATACCCTGCAACTGGTGGCTCCACAGGCGATGCGGAGACACAGGCAGCCCCAGGTGATGCGGAGCAGCAGCCAACCCCAGGTGATGTAGAGCAACAGGCAACCCCGAGTGATGACGTCAAGGCATCCTTGGGTGGTGTCATGCATGCATCCCCGAGCGATGACGTGCAGAGAGTTAGCACAAGCTGGAGTGCGGGTTTTGGCCCTCTTCTCGGCCACTGCGGCCAGGCCGTTCTTCCCTCAACAGCCTATGCAAGGGCTGGTGAGGACCGCCAGCATCCAGTCCTGGTCCTTCTGGTGAAGGAAGAGGCAGCTCCAGCTCCTCTCCTCGTGTTGGTGATGGAGTGTGGCAGAGTGTCCCATCCCTTTATGTTTATTAGTGGTTATATAGACAAAAAGACACTGTCACAAAGACAGCCTGAGTGGGTGGCTTCAGACCAGAGCCAGGAAATAAACAACAAGAGAGGTGGAGTTTGGTGGAGCTGAGCGAATGGTTTCGCTCAGCATTTAATGAGTGAACAGAACAGTAAATAAAAAGGTTGTATGAACAAAAATACAGGACACAGCACTGGCAGCCAAAGCAAAGAGACAAACAAAATGGACTAACACTAAACAAAACACGGTGAGCAGATATTTTACTTCTATTATTATTATCGTAATTATTACCACCGTCTCCTATCCGGTTCTCCACTCACTGAACACACAACCCCGAGTATGTGAAAACATGCTGCTTTTATGCAGCTGTACCGAGACTCGACTGCTAATCAATCATTCAATTGGAGTCGCGGTACAACTGCACGTTAATTAATAAAGTGCAATTCCCCATGCTCACATATTATTACTTTTTATTTGCACGTGAAGTGCTGTGCAATCCTTGTGCCTAAATATACATATACATTTTAAACACTCGTGTGACACAGACCCGTTTATATCCTGTGTACCAATGACTATACACCAACATTAACACACAACAGAGAACACGAAATACACACAGGGGAGGACACTTTGCCACAGACACTAACCCCAGATTGACTCTGTGGTTTCTGACCCTTCAGCCATACTGCTTTGATGTGACACACCGGGCTGGTAAGGAACATATAAATGCAGACTAGCTGTCACGACTGCCTGAGCTCACCTCTGTTTTTTATTCCAGGAATGTCCTGAAGCAAAGGAGGGGGCAATGAGAGCCAGCTTACAGGTCAAACAATAGGAGGCGCTCGTGGCAGGCTTAAGACAAGCTGGACTATATAGCAGGGGATAGCTGGAATCAGCCTGCCATGAGTTCAAGGAGCTCACTGCTTGATACAGGTGCTGCTAGTATAAAGGATAGAGTTAGTTTATTAATTAGGAATTGCTTCATTTGGCCTGCACCTGTGGCCTATCTGGGCTGCAATTGACTCCTCACAGAAACCATTTAAAAAAGGTTTATTGTCTATGTTCAAGAGACCGCTTGGACCGGCTAAACTGAGTTGAGAGATACAAACCTGAAAGTATCCCGTTGTAACAGAAGTACTGGAAGTACAGTGAATAAGCAGAAGCCTGTAGAAATTGCTGTGAGGCAGCTACAGTCTGTTTGTGTTTTAATTTACTTTTGTAACGAGACCTGCTTCCAGTTTATTTAGTTTTATTTGTTTTGCTCCTTTGTTGCAGCAGAGCTGCTATTGAATTTTTTTTTTTAACTTTGTTGTCCATGTCCTCCGTGTGTGACCATATACACACAGGGGTGGGGTGTACCCGTCACAGTGTCCAACTAAAAACTTTTTAATACCTTGGACTGCAGAAGAATAATATTGTGAATTACTGTATAATCTTGCAAATAGGCCCATGATGTTATTCCATTCACGATGCATTCACATCACCGCTCTGGGATGCCTTCATGTCACCCCCGGGGGATGCCTTCATGTCACCGCCCAGGGATGCCTGCCTTGCACCGCCCATAGATTCCTGCCTTGCAATGCACAAGGATGCCTGCCTTGTTCCGCCCATGGATGCCATGCCCGCTCCGCTCGGGGATGCCATGTCCACAACGCCCGGTGTTGCCTGCTGCTCCACAATCTCTGGGGTTGCCTGCTGCTCCTCATCACCTGGGGTTGCCTGCTACTCCACATCTTCTGGGGAGCCACCAGTTACAAAGGAGAAGTGGAGCTCCCGCTGTCGCCTTCAAGGCCAGGGGCTCCCCTCCCAAGTTCACCTCCCGAAGGTCCTCTGCTGCCATCGCCTCCTGAGGGTCTGCTGCCGCCGTCTGGACCATGGGCTCCCATGCTGGTTTCACTGCCCGGGATGCCTACGCATCTCCACCAAGGGATGCCTGCTGTGCCGCTTCGCCAGGGGTTACTGCCAGCTCCGCTTCGCCTGGGGTCGCTGCCAGCTCCGCTTCGCCTGGGGTCGCTGCCAGCTCCGCTTCGCCTGGGGTCACTGCCAGCTCCACTTCAATTGCTTCCCCTGTTCCTAGGCCAGGACAGAACTGAGACTTTGGGACTAAGGGGGGAGGTGGCCGCTGAGGCCATGTGTGCTACGCACAAAGGGGGGGCTTATATGCCAAAGTGCCCACCCCTATGTATATAGTATATGTGTGCCGTTATTATTTATTGTATTTTGATTTATTGTATTGTTATTGTTGTAGTGTGGAGGAAAGCCACCACCATTATGTGTTATTGTTTTGTGGGTTTTTAGAACCTTGGGAGATGCGTGACTGTCGGCTACTGAGTATTTAATTAGGTGACAGTCGCACATCATTATTAAACTTGTGCAGTCTCTGACCGAGGGGTAATAATATAATAACTAATTAGTTAACCCCTCGGCCAGAATATAAAAGAGCTGCAGATTGACTGCATGGTGTGGAGAGTAGTGGAGAGAGCAAGAGGAGTCTGAAACAAAGCAAACTAAAGATAAGGATCAGTGAAGGCAATTTCTCAGCCTGAACTTAGTGTTCTTTTGTGTTCATGATTTGTTTTTTGTTTGACTATTTAATTTGCTGTTTTTATTTTTGTTCAAATATTTATTTTGTTACCACTGCAGCACTCACTGCCAAATATGCTTATACATTTGCATTAGTATACAACTACAAGATAAACATTAATAGTAAAGTAAGATAATGTAAACCATTGTCAAAATAATCTCATCAACTCACAAAAACTCCTGTATACAAAGCCCTTACATGATATAAAGGCTACACAATTTTTTCCACTGAAAAGCAGAAGTGTTGAGGGGAGAGTTGTGTGGGGAAGGTCTTGTGATATTTGCCAATGTCATTCATTAATTATATTAAAATATTTAGGTTAAGGTTAGGGTTGAGTCTTGTTTTTGATAATTACGTGAGAGTAGATGTTAAAATTTCATGCTGATTTGAATGCAGCTCTCGCCAAGATAAGCACCAACTAAGATGTAGCTTTACAATAAACTTATGTGATCCATCTGCATCTCCATCTATTTGCGTTTCTTTCCACCTGATGATGTAGATATCCTTCTGCCTGGTGTTGATGGCTGATGTGTAATGCTGGCTCTGGGGATCAACCACAGTGCAGTCTTCCCAGCGCATCAGCATGACAACCGTCTGGATTGAGCTAAGTAGGGTACATCTCTGGGGTCTTCAAGTGGGCACCTTCCATCCTCTGTGTTTCGTTGAATAGCCCACGACACCTCAGGAGGGCTTGACAGTGATTCTGGCATCCCAGCTCAGCCCAGCTTACTTACCCGTACATCAGTTTTGCTTTCTTTCTATTGTGATTGTGATCCCCAACCAAAATCTTTCCACAGCCAGTTGCTGCTCCTTTCTGCTGCTTCAGATAAGTTATTCACTGTACAATGCAACTCTTGGCTACTGAACCCGACTTCTCTCAGAAACCGGGTTGTAGAATGTGCCACAAATCCTCGACAACCGACCTCCACTGGGTAAACCCGGACTCTCCATCCTTGTTGTTTCGCTTCAGCAGCTAGTTGAGCATACCGAAGTTTCTTCCTCTCATATGCCTCATCCACAGCATTCTCCCATGGCACTGTTAACTATACCATATAAACAAGGCGTGCTGATCCAAACCACAAGACAATGTCTGGTCGAAGGTTAGTGGTGGCAATCTAAGCCATTGACCAACATCAGCCAGCATTTTCCAGAATCTAGCAGCTTCCAGTTGTCCTGGGTAGGGCTTAGATTCAACACCTTTTCTTGGTGGTTGCTCTCCTGGACAGAGGAATATTGTCTTTTGTGTGTAATGCTTTGATGGAACTGTTGGCAACTTATTGGTCAGGTTACGCTTGTCTTCCAATGCTAAGGACAAACATCACAACACCTGGTCATAGCACCAACTAAACCATCCTTGGCTAAGACCCACGTTACTTCCAGTCAAAATGTGCCTTAATTTTGCAGGTGATGAACACAAAGGACATGAGGGATCCTAACCCACCCAGAGGTTTAGGTTCTGTGGTGATGGGAGAATATCATATGTTGATCTGATGAGGAAACTGATCCTGCTATGTTCCATTGTCCATAGGTCTTGCCAGCCAATTTTGCGTTGTTCCACACTCTCCCATCTCATCCATTCTCCTTGCTTGGCTTGGGAAATGGTCTTTATACACCTGATCCTCTCCTGCTTTTGCACCTTATTGACTGCCAGCATCCTCTGTTGAGCTGGGGTTGCCTTGTGCCATGTAGGAGAAGCTGAACTGAGACCAAGACCCCCTCTTCCATGCTGAACTTGCCCCATAATATCATCGATTCGAAGGGCAGCCTTAGCATCTTCCACAGCTTTCTTTGCCACCCACTTTCTTTCAGTTTTCAACACAGGTGCTGCCTCCCTTACGCTTTTGTCGCGTGAATCTACTAATGTCATTTCCAGTCAGACCTTGCCGCACTTAAACTCTTCGGTTAGAGGAGAGGTTGGTAGCTGCAGTATTCCTTTACCATAAAGTCCCACTCTGCTGAGGCAGCGTGAACTCCCAACCATTTCCTGATGTACCATTTCCTGATTGTCAAGGAAACCTCATACACAGTCAGTGGCCACAGCAGTCTTGGCAGTAGACGAAACTGAAAGCACCACAGTTTCAGTTTGCCCGGTAAAGCCATGCTGTCTATTCTCTTCAACCCTTCCACTGCTTGTTGTCTAACTTCTCCCACATGAACTGTATCCTTTAGCTCCCCATCTCCCAAGACTTTTCACTGGCCTCTATTGCCTACCCATTAATGTAGAACCTTTTATCTACTACTTTACCTTTAATTATATAGATTTAGTGGGCTTAAATTGCATTCGTGCCCATTCAATGTTATTGGTTTATTTGCCCAATAATCAATTAGTGCAGGCTGCTGTTGTAGTCATAGTTGTCATGCCATCCATGTATGCTCGAATTGGTGGTAGTCGCATTCCAGAAGCCAAGCACTCTCCTCCCACTACCCATTTTGATGTTCTAATAATTACTTCCATTGCCATGGTAAAAGCCAGTGACGAAATGGTGCATCCTTCCATTGTTCCAATTTCTAGACATAGCCATGTAGTGCTGAATTCTGAAGTTGAAAAACTAAATTGCAAATCTCCAAAGTAGGCTTTCACTAAATTTGTTATTGTCATCAGTACGTGGGAAAAATCAAATGCTGCCCAAGGAAGTTCATGTGGCACTGAACCATATACATTAGCCAAATCCAGGAATGTCACATGGAGCTCCTTCTTCTCCTTTTTAGCTGATTGAATTTGTTGCCAGTTTATGCTGATGTGCCCTAAGCATCCTGGGAAACCTGGAATGCCTGTTTTTTGTACTGAAGTATCAATGAAGCAGTCCTTTTATAAGTAGGTTGACAACCTCTGACCAATAATGCTGAAGAAAATCTTGCCTTCTACATTTAATGGGGAAATAGGGTGAAACTGATTGATGCTTGTAGAATCTTTTTTTTTTGGTATAAAGACTCCACCTGCTTGGCACAATGCTCTTGGTTCAACCTGTCTTTCCCAAGCCACTTGCATCAATTTCCACAAGATTCGTAAAACTCCAGAAGCACTCTTGTACACTCTCTACGGAACTCCATTAGGCCCTGGAGATGATGATGCTCTTGATTTTTTTTTCACAGCTTGCTCTACTTCTTTCCACTTAGGTGCACAGCCCTCCATTTGGTATTATGGTGGATTGATAGTTGGGATATCTGAAGGAATTGACGTAGGCTTCTGCCTTTTCTAATCTGTATGAGTTTCCTCCAAATATCTCTCCAGCTCAAACTTAGATGATGGTAGTGTGCCATTTTTCTCACTGGTGAATATCTTCTTTACAAATTTGAATGGATCTTTATAAAAGTTAATTTTTTTCTTTTCGTAGCATTTCTGTTGGCGCTCAGCTCTGTGCCATGTTGCAAGCTTATCTTTTATGACCCTCTGTAACAGATTGATCCCTCCTTCTGATTTTGTTCTGTTCTTCTCCATTGCTTCCTCAGCTGCCTCCTTTCTCTAACTAAGCGTTCAATCTCCTGCTGCTAGACTTTCCAGGAAGTTTGTACTTTTTCTTTCCTTTTTTCAACTCCAAACCTCTCGCTTCCATATGCATAGATGATGTCCCCAAATTTATCCAGCTTCTTTTCAACTGTTCCACTTAACCTTTCCAACGCAAAGCAGAGATCCATGTTTACTGTGTCCCACGTAGTTTTCTCACAAGCTCTTGGCCATTTAACTCCAGGCTTGTGCCCATTGAGGTTCTTTTCTCTCATATGCTGGTTCATCTGACCAGGTTTGCAAGGATCATTAGGTTCATCCTTAGTTGTATCCAGGCAAGTCTTCCTCATGTCTATGACAGGGATACTGATATCCTGCGAACTGTGGTTTGCCTCCTGTAGCTGGATTTCATTTAATTGACTTGACTGACTTTGTAAAAAGTACTGATCAATGCAAGACCCTTGTCCCTTCTCCGTCAAGCATTTCACTTCCTTGATGAATCTTCAACTCCCTGACCGTTGTTGCCTTGCTCCAGCTGCAGAAACAAACCTGTCTATGATAACTGCAGATCTTGAACTAGTCTTTGGTGAAGTACTCTCCATTCTCATATCCATTTCAGTTCCTAAGTCATTAACTGTGTTATCCAACTTTGAGTGATCTTCCGCCCTCGCGCTCGCAGACTCTAGGGGTATTTTAAATGAAATAATGCAAAAATGACAACAAACATCATTATATTATTATATTATTAAACTGTCTTATTTTTAGCACAAGTATAAAGAGCAGTGCATTCCAGAGTGTTAAATCTTTAACAGCAATACGTTTAATAGACCTATGTTGTGGCAACTGCTGATATAAAAACAGGCTTTTGGATGCTGGGCAGCATTCCCTGGTACTCCCTGAAGTGAAATTGTTAATTTGCATACAAATAAATTGTTTGTTCATTTGGCTTCACAAAGCAAGAGGAGTTTTCAATTTTCATATACACAATTAGAAAGAATTCAGAACTGGTTTACATTTCTGTTCAACCTTTTCAATGTCTTTGACCAGTGGTATTTTTTTCTGTCTCTCCAAATGAAGTCTTCTCATAAATACATCATTGAAGATTAAGATTGGAATCATTTGTAACCTGTTACAAATATTTATTATTATTAATTAGTTATAAGAACATAAGAACATAAGAAAGTTTACAAACGAGAGGAGGCCATTCGGCCCATCTTGCTCGTTTGGTTGTTAGTAGCTTATTGATCCCAAAATCTCATCAAGCAGCTTCTTGAAGGATCCCAGGGTGTCAGCTTCAACAACATTACTGGGGAGTTGATTCCAGACCCTCACAATTCTCTGTGTAAAAAAGTGTCTCCTATTTTCTGTTCTGAATGCCCCTTTTTCTAAACTCCATTTGTGACCCCTGGTCCTTGTTTCTTTTTTCAGGCTGAAAAAGTCCCTTGGGTCGACACTGTCAATACCTTTTAGAATTTTGAATGCTTGAATTAGGTCGCCACGTAGTCTTCTTTGTTCAAGACTGAACAGATTCAATTCTTTTAGCCTGTCTGCATATGACATGCCTTTTAAGCCCGGAATAATTCTGGTCGCTCTTCTTTGCACTCTTTCTAGAGCAGCAATATCTTTTTTTATAGCGAGGTGACCAGAACTGAACACAATATTCAAGATGAGGTCTTACTAGTGCATTGTACAGTTTTAACATTACTTCCCTTGATTTAAATTCAACACTTTTCACAATGTATCCGAGCATCTTGTTGGCCTTTTTTATAGCTTCCCCACATTGTCTAGATGAAGACATTTCTGAGTCAACAAAAACTCCTAGGTCTTTTTCATAGATTCCTTCTCCAATTTCAATATCTCCCATATGATATTTATAATGTACATTTTTATTTCCTGCGTGCAGTACCTTACACTTTTCTCTATTAAATGTCATTTGCCATGTGTCTGCCCAGTTCTGAATCTTGTCTAGATCATTTTGAATGACCTTTGCTGCTGCAACAGTGTTTGCCACTCCTCCTATTTTTGTGTCGTCTGCAAATTTAACAAGTTTGCTTACTATACCAGAATCTAAATCATTAATGTAGATTAGGAATAGCAGAGGACCTAATACTGATCCCTGTGGTACACCGCTGGTTACCACACTCCATTCTGAGGTTTTTCCTCTAATCAGTACTTTCTGTTTTCTACATGTTAACCACTCCCTAATCCATGTACATGTGTTTCCTTGAATCCCAACTGCGTTCAGTTTGAGAATTAATCTTTTGTGCGGGACTTTGTCAAAAGCTTTCTGGAAATCTAAATAAACCATGTCATATGCTTTGCAATTATCCATTATCGATGTTGCATCCTCAAAAAAATCAAGCAAGTTAGTTAGGCACGATCTCCCTTTCCTAAAACCATGTTGACTGTCTCCCAGTACCCTGTTACCATATAGGTAATTTTCCATTTTGGATCTTATTATAGTTTCCATAAGTTTGCATATAATAGAAGTCAGGCTTACTGGTCTGTAGTTACCTGGTTCAGTTTTGTTTCCCTTTTTGTGGATCGGTATTACGTTTGCAATTTTCCAGTCTGTCGGTACCACCCCTGTGTCAAGAGACTGCTGCATGATCTTGGTTAGCGGTTTGTAAATTACTTCTTTCATTTCTTTGAGTACTACTGGGAGGATCTCATCCGGCCCAGGGGATTTGTTTATAATAAGAGCTCCTAGTCCCTTTAACACTTCTGCCTCAGTTATGCTAAAGTTATTTAAAACTGGATAGGAACTGGATGACATGTGGGGCATGTTGTCAGAATCTTCCTTTGTAAAAACTTGTGAAAAGTAATCATTTAACATATTTGCTATTTTTTTTTCTTCCTCTACGATTTTGCCATTTGTATCTCTTAAACATTTAATCTCCTCTTTGAATGTTCTCTTGCTGTTGTAATATTGGAAAAACATTTTGGAATTGGTTTTAGCTTCCTTAGCAATGTTTATTTCTATTTCTCTCTTGGCCTTTCTAACTTCCTTTTTGACTTGCGTTTGCAGTTCCGTGTACTCTTTCTGCGTACTTTCTTTTTGGTCCTTTTTTAATGCTCTGTAAAGTGCCTTTTTTCGCTGAATATTTTTTTTAATTGATCTATTAGACCATTTTGGCCATTTAGTTTTACATTTAGATTTGTCTACTTTAGGGATGTAATTGTTTTGAGCCTGTAGTACTACATTTTTGAAGAAAAACCATCCTTTTTCTGTGGGTGTTTTCTCTATTTTACTCCAATCTACTTCTCTTAGTATCTGTTTCATACCTTCATAGTTTGCTTTTCTAAAATTGTAAACCTTAGCTTTAGTCTTTACTTTTGGGGTTTTAAAAAACACTTCAAATGAGACCATGTTGTGGTCTGAGTTTACCATTGGTTCTCTGACCTCTGTTTTAGTTATTCTGTCTTCGTTATTTGAAAAGACTAAATCAAGGCATACCTCCCCTCTAGTCAGTGCCTTGACAAATTGTGTTAGGAAGCAGTCATTTGTCATTTCCACCATTTCTATTTCATCCTTTGTGCTACCCACCGTGTTTTCCCATTTTATATGGGGGAAGTAGAAATCCCCCATTAGTATGACTTCTCCTTTGCTACACGCATTTCTAATGTCATTGTATAACAGATTATTTTGCGCACCGTCTGAATCTGGCAGTCTATAGCATGCTCCTATTATTATGTCCTTTGAATTTTTGTCCGTTATTCTGACCCATATTGATTCAGCTTTATTTTCTTTGTCCAGGTTTAACCCCTGGGCTTCAAGACTGTTTCTTATGTATAGCGCTACCCCTCCTCCTCTTCTGTCCTGCCTGTCTTTCCTATACAGTGTATACCCACAAATATTATATTCGTCCCCATCACTCTCAGACAACCAAGTTTCAGTAACACCTATCACATCATAGTTACTTGTTAGTGCAGTAGCTTCAAGTTCTAGAATTTTGTTTCTGATACTTCTAGCATTTAGATAAATACATTTAATGGTTGTCTTACCTGAGTTGTTGTTCTTGTTTTGATGCGGTCTCCCTTCTGTTTTTTTGTTGATTTCTCTCCCCTTCCTTTCTAGTTTAAATGCTTCTGAACCCGCTCAAGGATCTTTTCTCCAAGTAGACTGGTTCCCTTGTTATTTAAGTGCAGTCCGTCCCGTCTATAGAGATATGGTAACTTGCTCAGGGTCACACACAGTTAGTTAGTGGCTGAGCAAGGATAAGAACTGGAGACCTCCTTGTATCAAACCCTTTCCTTTAACCACTGGACCACTAAGTCTCCTTATATAGGGAAAGTCTGGCAAATGGTGGTTGTGACAGGGCTGAGGCCCTGCACATGTAAATGTGTGGTTTGTAAAGAAAATGTGTTTAATTTGAAAGTTTTTGAAAAATAAGTTTGTGTTAGATATGGCATATACATTGCCTATTTCTGATCAAGTGGGGTCCCATTTTGATCTTGTTGAGAAGTTGTGATCTTGTGAAATGTTCTTGCAAATCAAGTTAAATGTAATACATAGAGATGCAGAATGTCTGTAATGCTGTAATGACTTCATATTGAACCAATATTATTGCCTGGTTGCCTAGGCCAAGTGCTGTGTTTCAGAAAAGAGAGACGTACTTAAAATATTTCTGTGGAGTCACTCTTTGATCCTTTGATTGATTAATTCTACAAATGTTCTAACTAAAAGTGGCTGAGTGGCTTTGAAGAGGAGGGGAATGCGGGCAGATATATTATTTATTAAGGAATCCACAATTGGTGCTATGACTCCACAGACAACTGTATTTGTGTCACTCGGATGGCTTTGAGGTGATGTCAGACTAGGAAGTGCAAGACACGGTATGGTGAGTGAAGGCGCTGCTGCGCAGATTTATTATAAAGTAAATAATTAAACAAAACATTTATAGAAAACAAAACGGCATGATGGCCGAAATAGACAAACAAACAAAACAGTGGACAAACCCCAAACAAGTATTGTGCTGGACCTTCCAGCACAAGTAGGAATTCAGTAGTTCAGGACAAACACCAATCACAAAATGTTTTAGTACAACTATTTATTGAGGAGAATGTGGAGTATGCAGTTTTACAGAGAATTATGTTTTATATATGCTTTCATTTGGCATCAAACCTGACTTGGTTTGAGGGCGCACTGCCTGGCCAAATGGACGAGGCAGAGACCCTCATTGATTAAATATAGAAATTGTTTTAAGAAAAGTGGAGATGGGTAGGTGGTGGGTTACAATGAAATCGAAATGCAACTGAGAGGAAAGTAAAGAGGGTATTTATAGTGCTAACAATCTTAATTATCTAATGTGTAAATTGAATAATTCAGTTTGTGATGCAGAAATTGGTGTCTGACCCTTCTCCCAAACTTTAATTAAAAATATCAATTCAGTAGTTTGGGACAAACACCAATCACGAAATGTTTTAGTACAACTATTTATTGAGGAGAATGCGGAGTGTGCAATTTTACAAAGAATTATGTTGTATTTACGCTTTCATTTGGCATCAAACCTAACTTGGTTTGAGGGTTCACTGCCTGGTCGAATTGACAAGGCGGAGACCCCCAAAAAGAACAAGCCAGTCTCAATGCCATGATTAGTATTAAATATAGCCCACTTGAAGGTTTAGCCAACCTTTTTAACAAATCATCAGCATGCAGGAGAAGAAAACAAAACCCATTTTTGGGAAATAAACCTCTGGGAATCCATGGTTGATTCCTCCAGGCAGGCTACTAACACGTAAGAGTACAGTTTTGTAAAAGCATTTTTAGGATCCATAATTTGTTCTAATGTAAACTTGGTCAGCACTGAACAACCAACAACCTAACCATTTGATAAGGGAGCATGGAATTCCGTGGCAACAAGCCGCTATGATTCTGAAGGAATGACCGGATAACTGCTCAGCTGTGAATCCGGACCTGGAAAGAATCTGGCGAAGGTGAAAGAAGAGCCAATGGCGGGTGACGATTGTTCCATTTTTGTTAATAAACAGCGGGTCTGAGGGTGATGCACTCTGAGAAAGATAGAGATGGACAAGAAAGAAAGGGGTCATATTGGCTAACATGGGAGTTTTAAATGATGAGTAACAGGTAACCAAATAATCCTTCTGAATATTATCATTATATGGTGGGAGGATGAACGACCTTTGTTAATTTGGACTGTAGCTGAATTACCTGAGTGGAGAAGAATGGATTTTTTGGGTCCAGGAAGACCCCCAAAAGGAATGCGGCTACAGCAACTGGATACATTTCGTACAATGACGAGGAGTGATCGGACATGGGAATGCTGATGAATTCTTCGGGTCATGGAGCAGAAAACCATTTTCACTTGTAGTATCCCCCAAAGCCGAGAGAGGGAGCTGCATCTGTGAACAGTTGAATGTCTTCATGCAGCAGGAGACACTTGACGTAAAAGAAATTAATACCGTTCCAGACTTTCAGTAGGAGCTCCTACAGGCAGAGTTCCTTGCGGAAAAAAGGATCCATGATTATAACATCACTGAGGGACTCAACAAAAGGGATCAAGAGAAGGTAGGAGACAGCTCTTTCTTGAGGAATTATCCTCATTGTGTAGTTTAAATGGGTTAGGAGAGACAGAATGTTGCGTTTGGTAGGAGGGAGACCAGACAGAAAAGTGTAAATCGAAACAATAAGATTGCTCCACAATAAGATTGCTCCCCAAAAGATTGGGAATCCAGGGTGAAGCCTAGAAACTCGATGGAAATGAGAGGAACCAACATATTTTCTGATGCTAGGGGGATGCCGAGATTTGTAAATAATGATTTGAAGATCGTTATTTTCTGGGCAGGGGAAGCGTGGGGAAAATCGAATTGAAGAAAATCATCCAGGAGATTCAGCACAAAAGGAATGAGGTAGTTATTGAGGATCTAGCACAGCGCTTCTGACAGGGTACTGAATATCTATGGGCTGCTTTTACAGCCGAATGTCAGGTGAACAGAAAAATAAAATTTGAAAAGCCACTGTACTCCGAAGAGGTGTCTGAGGGAAGGCTCAAAATTAAAAAACGTGTTTGATATAATCGGCTTTAAACCCATGGCTGGCTTTCCCAGCAATTTTGATTAAGAATACGGGGTGGTCAATTTTTGCGTATTGCAGGGAGAAATCTTCAAGAGGGATTAAAACTTTTGATGCTGGGTGTGGTGGAGTTATGGTGAGCAGAAATGAAGGTAGTTACAGGAGGAATAGTACAGGCTCCTTTGTTGAAGTTATTACAAATCTGACAGCCTCCAGAGTATGCAGTATTGCAGCCATGATCGTCTTTTGATCTGGAGGGGATGAAAAGATGAGGAGGATTGCGAGGGAGGGACATGAGGGGACGGGGTGGAGGGTCAGTGGGGTGAGCAGTTGAACTGCATGCCGAGCATACTAGAAGCCGAAGACCTGTGAAAAACAGGAGAATATGTATTGCTCCAGTGCGCCCCAGTAGATGCTCTGGTTCCATTGTTGGAGATGGGCAGCGGCTTTGGCAGAAAATACTTTGTAGTATTCAAAGAAATGGGAACTCCCGAATCTAACTGAGAAGTCTAAAATGATCGCCATACAATAACCAACTCGCGCCGGCGGGCGGGATAGAACTTGTGTATGATGTCCCTGAAATGGTCGAGAGCTAGAATGGTAAGTGTTTTGAATAAACTGCTGATGAGCTGAAAGAAGAAAAGCATCTCACAGAGAAGGGACCACCAAGGGAGCCTGCTGGATGCCCATAGTGGCCAGGGAGGTCACTGCAGGGGCATGCTGGATACCTGCAGTTAGTAGGAACAGAAAGAAAAGCATTTCACAGAGAAAGGATCGCTATTTTCGAAAAATGAACGAATGTCCGGGATTTTGCCTGCTTGCCCCTTTGCTGCTGCTGCTGATGCTTCCGGAGCTGCAATTCCTGGCGTGTCCTGATAGTGCCGCACCTGCACAGACAACTGTATTGTTAACTGGGGCCGGTTGTACTGGATCCTAGATTTGATCTTGCTCCTGTGATGTACTGGGTTGTACTAAAAGAATTAGGGTTGATCCTGAGCTCAGTTTCAGCCCCAAATCTGATCCTAACACAATCCTGCTTCAGAGCAGAATCACATTCGGATCAGAGCTTGATCGAATGTATTTAAATGGAGGAGCTACAGCGGCTCATTCATATACTGACGGGAGTGCGGATTTCGTGAACAGCAAAAAAAAAACCTCTTCGGGTTTATTGCATTATAGCGTGCTCTGAAATACTTCACTTTTGCTTCAAATAAATGCACTGTGCAATATAAAATATAGTAAAATAAAACAGCCCTTTTTTGTATTCAACAAGTCCAGAAACAGTAAATGTCATTCAGCACTGTTACATACTGTATTGCACCGTTCTTTGCTGTTCCCTCTCACAATGCAAATGTAGAGCAAGTTTTTTTTTTTTTTTTTCACTGATGCTAAGCCAGTGGACAAAGGAAAGGAACAACTTGACTGTTGAGTATCTGACAGGGATCCTCCTCGTACAGCACAACTTCAGGCACACATCTTGCAAAGACTTAGAGCTACTTCAACCACTGCTGAGAAAGATACACTCTGCAGAGAAATATGCATGGGCACAAAAAGAAGCACAGTATAAAACGGATGTTTGGTGCACGGATTTGAGTTATCTTGAAAAGACTTTTTTTGATTGCCAATGAGTAAAGTACTGACTAAAAAGTGATGTGTATGTTTGATGCAGGCCATTATACTTTTTAAAATAATTTTCAGATGTTCAAAGTATTTCGTATAAATTTAGTTTTTTCATGTTCATTTTGCACAACGAAAAGTTAATTTTAAATAAAAGTTGGTCGCCCGTCAGCAACCCCCCTGGGAATTGTCCTTTTTTTGAAGATCTGTAATATGTTAACCCCATGAGGGGAGGTAACCTGAAAGGTTATAGTTAGAGCCAGAATGCTCAGTAACTGCTGAATGAGACTTTGATTGACAGGCGCTGTGGTCCTGCCTTCAGTTTTCCGGATGTAGACACGCTTGGTGGAGATGCAGTCGTTGCGGGGCGAGGTGTTTCAAGTCTGCTTAATAAGTGGAATTGGGCTTGTTTCTTGAGAGTCACGGGTTGGAATTTGTAGAAACACCCTGTAACGGGGCGAGCAGCCCTGTACGGTGCATTTTTAGAACGGGGTCTCCCCCTCCACCCCTGTGCTGTTTTGTGTTGTTTTTTTATTATTTATATAAGTAAATGACAACGAAAGCCGTGTGATTTGCTTATTATGATTTATTATATATTTATATATATTTTGGCAAACCACCGTGTGTTTTGGTTATTTTTGTAGGTGTAAATATAATGTCATATTTGTGCGGTTGTATTTGTTTTTGTATTTTGTTGCAACGTGGATGGGAAGCCCATCCACATTAATAAATAAAACTTGTGCAGAAGGTGGCCATCTCCCGAATTAAGTGATTAATTTGTTGCTAATCGGGAGATGGACACCTGCATAAATACCTGCAGCTCTCTGCACTCTGGGTGGCTGTACATAGGAGAGTGAGAGAGCGAGAGAGAAGAGATTAATTTAAGGACAAAAGTTAAAATTAAAATTACAGGAACCATGAAGGCTACTGCCCAGCCGGACCTTTAGTGTTTTGTGTTCAAGATTTGTTTTGTTTAAGTGTTTTGTTTTGCTCTGTGAGCAGGTGTTTATTTTTGTTTAAATATTTTATTTATTTTTGTTCTTTAATAAACGGCGCGCTGCGCGTCTTTGAACTGCAGTTACCTGACCTGTGTGTGCTTCCTTCTTCTGATCTGACGTCAGCGCAATGCCATTTCCTGCTACATGTGGTTTTCTAATGTGGGATCACCAACATCTCCTTGATTCAGGCCAGAAGCGGTACTGTAGAAGGGTACTACAGTTTCTTTTTTTATTATAATTTTTTTTTGGCGTGACGTAAAGGAGGAAAGATGGGAGGAAGAAGAGGAAAGGTGGAAGGAAAAAGGAAGAGTTGAACACCTGCAGCAAGTCTGCCTGACATGCTTGAGAGGGGAGGAGTGGTGCTTTGAGGTTGGCAAGGCAGGCCACGTGTCACCCAACGTTTACCACTCTCTACCTCAGGAAGAAGAGATAGAGCCACAACCACAAGAGGAGGCTAGCTGGGAGCATGGGAGTGCAGTATTGCTGCTGCATCTGTGGGGAGTGGGGGCATTTCCCAGCGAACTGCCCCCTCCCACCAGAGGAATGACTGCTGTGCCCACCCCAACTACAGCTCAAGAGGAAGGAGCCTGAACGTCCTGCGCCTGAGTAGAAGCCCGAACGTCCTGCACTTGAGTGGGAGGAGCCCGAACATTCACAGCCCAAGAGGGGGGAGTCGGTGGGTCCACAGCTCAAGAGGGGGGAGTCGGTGCGTCCACAGCCCAAGAGGGGAGGCCGAATGTCCACAGCTCAGGTACCCACATGCAGAGGGAGAATACCTGCTGGTTCTGCCTCCACCGCCATGGGAGGACTGTTTGTCACTCCCACCTCCACCAGCAGAGGGAGAATACCTGCTGGTTCCACCTCCATGGGAGGACCTTGTCACTCCTACATCCACCAGCAGAGGGAGAACACCTGCTGGTTCCACCTCTACCTCTGAGGGAGGACTGCTTGTCACTCCTACCTCCACCAGCAGAGTTAGAGTACCTGCTGGTTCCGCCTCCACCACCTTGGGAGGACTACGTGCCCCTTCCACCTCCACCAGCAGAGGGAGCATGCCTGCTGGTTTCCCCACTGCAGCCAGAAGGGGAGGAGCCCCTGCCGCCTTTGCCACCAGAAGGGGAGGAGCCCCTGTTGCCTTCGCCAGGAGCAGAGAAGCAGAGTCTCCACCCCCACTAGAGGGAGAGAAGCAGGAGCTGCATCTCTCTTCAGCATTGGAGGGCCCAGGGCAGGATGCTGCTGGACCTCAACAGCCCCTGCATAGGTTTCTGAGGGGAGCATGGGGGAAAAACATCCGGCCGCAGTGGTTGCAAAGAGGGCCAACCCCCGCACCACAGCTATGCCTGGCTCTCCTCCCACCGTCACCTCCCGAGGGTCCGCTGCCGCTGTCGCCTTCCGAGGGACCGCTGCTGCCCTGCCTCGCACCACCCAAGGATGCCTGCCTCGCAGGGCCCAAGGATGCCACGTCTGCATCGCCTGGGGTTGCCTGTTGCTCCGCCTCACCGGGGGCTGCCTGTTGCTCCGCCTCATTGGTGGCTGCCTGGTGCTCTGCATCACCTGGGGCAGCCTGTGTCTCTCTTATATCCCCTAGGGTTGCTGAGGGTCCCGCTTCGCCTGGGGTTGCCGAGGATCCTGCTTTGCCGGGGGTTGTCGAAAGTCCCACTTTGCCTGGGATTGCTGAAGGTCCCGCATCTCCTGGGGTTGCCTGTCTCTCCTCTGCTTCTCTTAGGGTTGCTGCCAGTCCCTCTTCATCTGGGGCCGCTGCCGGCTCTGCTTGGCCTGGGGCCGCTACCGGCTCTGCTTGACCTGGGGCCGCTACCAGCTCTGCTTGGCCTAGGGCCGCTGCCTGGCTTGTGCCACTTGGGGTTGCTGCCTGGCTTGCGCCTGAGCTGCAAATCTCTGTCCCTACTGACCAGAAAGGGTGCTGTGTAAGTTTGGTGGTATGCTTCCCATAGAAGGGGAGACTTGATGGTAGGTTCGTAGATACATGAGTACTGCTCCTTACAGGAGGATGGAAACAAATGATTTGGATCCAGAGATGATGACAGTAAAATTGAAGTGAAACCATCTGAATTGCACCCAAATCCTGTGAACTACAATGGAACTCTGCACGTTTGGGGGACATAGGTCTAAATAACTAGCCTGATGTTTAATGTTAACTTTTCTCACATTTCAACAAAATACGTACCAACTTTTTTTTTTCATAACAGCTTTTTTAAACAATTCATTGCTGCAAGTCCTTCTTTTGAACCTTGAGAAAGTACATCATAATCTTATTTCAGTGAGGCAAAACATGTTTGCTGGGCTTCACTAAGTAACTGCCTCAGAAGAACTAATTTTACATAATCTTCATCCTTCTGCTGTTCATATGAAGAAACAAATCCTCACATCTGTAGCACTGCTGTCTTGGTGTCTGCTCCACAGCTCTTTTTCCTCACTGCCACTGTCATCATCATGGTTACTTTGTCAAATTTGGTGTTAAATGCGATACGTTATGGAATCTAGACCGATGCATGCGTCATTATGTGTGTGTGTGTGTGTGTGTGTGCGCACTACAGGCATTAAGTCTACATTGGCAGTAATGCACTTCAAGTCAGAGATAAAACTGAAGTTGCAGATTAATGGTGTGCAGATAAATTGGGTTTTAGTAGGTTAGTACTGAAGCGAGGTGGAAAGAGGTAGGGAGGAACATAGACTACGTAGGTTTAGGAGGTATTGCCGGCAAACTGGATAATTATCATCAAACTGACTAAATTAAATAAAAATACTTAAGTGTAAGATATTCCCGGCAGGTTGACTAATTAAAAAAATATAAGTAAGAAATGATTGGCAACATGACTCTATAATGCAACAAGTGTGTAAGTGTCAACTAGGGTTGCCACCTGTCCGTGTCTGACCTGGACAGTCCGGGAATTGGCATATGTGTCCGGGTGGCCGGAATTAACAAGCCTGGATAGACAATGTCTGATTTTAAGTGAAACACATAAGAAACACCAACCTTCATTTAATATTTTCTTTAACATGTATTAGTTGCTTAAATGATTTTCACTATCTTATTAGAAATGTACTATTTAGTACTGATCTGCACAATCTAGTTTGTCCCCTCATTTGAATAATGCTGGGGACAAAGAACATATCCACGTGATGTAAACAATCCAATTCAGGGGTTCCAGTCACATGACCCCAGCAGGCTAGACTGTCATACTGGTGGTCTCCGTGGTAGAGATGGCCAATTCCAAGATTTTTGGAGTCGATTCAAGAATCGATTCTGATTTCGGTTCCGGTTCCGATTCCGATAGATTCCCAACCCCCCCCCCCCACCGAAAAACAAACAAACATAGAAACTGTTTTTACAAGCCCTTTTGGTTCTGAATATTTTGTGGTGCCTGAATGTTAATCAAATACTTTAGGATACCTACATATAAATAAATTGAATAAATAGCAATAAAAGCATTAAAATAACTAAGAAATAATGACAATTCACACAAAAATAGCTAATAAATTAATTCAATCCTAGTTAATACTGATGTGAAACACCTCAACAAAATCTGATTAACTTACTTTTAGCTAAAGACAAGTTCTCTGCATACCCTGTTTGTCTGCCGACAGCCACACATTCGCTACTGAATGACAGGCAGGGATCAAGACAGGGGTGGAAGTTGAAATGCCGGCACAGGCGCGCAGGATTTATTAACAAACAGAAAGCGAAAGTAAATAAAAATGGTCATGTGACGTTACCCACGATGGTAACGCACAGAGGACTACTACAGCAAGCTGTACAAAAAGTGCAAAATAAAACAGCACAAAAAACTATCAAAATAAAGGTGCCGTAACAACGACATGCGCTACTCCCCAAGGCATGGAGGTCCCGCTCTATACACCTCGCTCACTATACATTAGTGGGGTTTACAATCCCTGAACTAATCTTCTCTGTTCAATCACAACCAAACCCCGACTCCGACTACAAGCAGGGCAGTTGGCGGTTTCGCTTCTGATCCCGGGTCACACTCTCACTAGCCTGGACGATCTTTAGCCTGTTGTCTGTGGTTTTGCAGCAGCCCCGAGGTGAACAAACAGGACCTCTTTATATCTGACGCCGTGCTGGCTATCCCAGGAGCATCAGATACTTCATTAAATTAATAACAACAATGTACACACTTATTTACAATTTATACACACAAAACCCAATCTTTATGAGCAGGGCTCCTGCCCTGCTACAGTATCACATCACATTTCTATCTGTGCATGGTCTCCCGTTAAAAATTATACTTACATTGGTACAGTGTTATTACTTATTAGATATTTGGTGAATTACATATTTTCGTTTTATTTCGAACACTTGGAGAGAGCCATACCTGCAGGTTTGATTTTAAACATGCTGATTTTTCTGTTGGATTGAAAAGGGGTTTCTACATCGCGATGTTGTTTTGTTGGATGCAAGTTATTTTCTGCAAATGGCACATTTCACCTTCTTATGCGTTTCGTCACAAATGAAAAGCAATGTCACACGGCTGACACAGCTGACATTTTCGAAATTGCTGCTGCTGTTGTTAAATTGCGCATCCCCCGACTCACCGTGAGAGCCTCGATTGCGCCTATGATGGCGTGCACAGCAGAGTCGCAACATCGCGTAACAAGTAATATTTAATACCTCACATGATAACTAACAACAACAAGAGACATTTATATGACTGAATTAAATAAAGGAGTAATTTTAAAATTAATAAAAAACAATTGTGAAATTTAATTTCCAAGATTTGGAGTCGATTGTGGGGTTGGTGTCGACTCCATTTCGTACCAAAAATAGAATCGATTCCGAAACTAGACGAAAACGGAATCGGGAATCAGTTCTTCTGGGATCAACTCCCCATCCCTACTCGGTGGTCAAAATGGTATCTTCCACAGCAAACCGTGATGTATTTGCAACCACAAAGCACACTTTTTGCCTCCAGTCACAGGAATTAGAAAGATATAATGTTAAGTGCCAGATACGTGGAATCTGTGACCCCTGCTGACTGTGCAGCTCTGGAGAACGACCAAGTTTATTTTTTCCTTTTAAGAAAACGTACTTACATGTTACTAGTTAAGAAAATATCAATTTTCAATAGTTTGTTTCAAAATACAGTACTAATATGAACTATATACAGTATTTCTATGTTTGTATATAAACATTAAACATATTTTGTTAAATAGACTCACAATTAAAACAATGTACATGACTGTGGCAAAGTGGTTGGTAAGGGGAACAGGTGTAGCCGTGATGCGGTGCAGGAGTGATGAACAGACAACAGTGATTCAGTGAACAGGTGTTTATTTGTGCTGTTTCCAGGTCTGGCGACCGTCAAATAATAAATCCCCGGCAGTACACAACAATGTGTAAAGCACGGGGATGGTGAAGAACACAGTACAGTCTCACACACAAACAAAGGCACGGTCACCACTCCTGGGTGATAGTCAAACGTGCAGGTGCTCTGTGCAGTGGTGCTCCGGATAGTGCTTTACGTGGCGACAGCTCCAGAGGTGTCTAGTGGTGTCTAGTGGTGCGAAAAAGACAGACAATTATAAACAAACAAAGACAGCACACAACACGTAATACGCTCTGAGAGCTCCTCTCACAGTCCTTCTCTCCTCACGGTACCCAAACGAAGGAAAAGATCAGCGTTACCCTGGCCCCTATATGTAATCCCGCATGATATCTAGGTAAACGGTTGCAGCTGCCTTATTACTTGCAGCTGCCTCTCGTTTACCTTTCAAATCAATACGGTCTTACAACAGAGTCTTGCTTCTTTCCAGGCTGACCCACTTCCCTGACTCAGGCCAGCCCTTCCAGATACTTCTCCTCTCGTTCTTTAGCGTCCTCACAGGTCGGGAGGAAGATTCATCACCAGAACTCATGTTTCCATCACAATGACATATTTGGTACATATTGATTTTTCATTCACAAACACAAAAAACAAAGCCCTGAGGGCGTGTGAGCGTCCTCTGATCTCACAAGCTGAAAGTCAGAATTGCTTTTACACTGAGCAATCCAGAGCAGAGGTGGGCGGAGAGCTACTGATCCCGCAGAATAGAGATCAGCCCTGCCTCTTATCCACTCTGAATGTACTTGGTGTCTGGCCAGTGGGGCTTGCTGTTGCACGATGAGAAGGAGCAATCCCTGTTGGTTTCCCACCCCCCACCCTGGAAGTGTCAGAGCCAGTGTGACACCCCCTTCGGAGTCATCAGAAGGTTTGACCTCTTTGCACAGCCTGGATGTGAACTGGCGCCATCCAAGCTGTGTGACTCATCCTGCATTCACATCGGCAGCGATTTAACTGGATGAGCCATTTGGGACTCTTTATGTTTATGTACCAACTAATATCTAATTTTTAAAAAGAGGCACAATTTCATTTGTTGCTAAATCAACTTCTAGTCATCTGCGTTGTGTCGTACCTACTCCACTTACAGGACCTTGTCACTGTAATGTTAGAAAAAAAAGTAGCAATACGCAAATGGTCAATGATGTAGGGGCTCTGAGGATTGAATCCGCTACCTACACGATAAGTTTTAGTAATATTTATAAGCAAATTGATGAGGGGCTGAAAGAAGAGTATGCTGACTCAAAAATAATTAGGACTATGTTAAAGGTTAAACCAGGAACATTCAAAGAGATGTTGACCAATAAAGATGATCTAACAGTAGCTGAGTACAGTAGCATTAGAAGGGACATGAAGTCACATTTGTCTGACTTAACAGTAACTGATGATGGAATTCTTGATCAGATTACTAAAGCTGCAAGTGAGGATGCAGAGAGACAAAAATGGCTAAGCAGCTCAAGCAGGCCAAGATAAGTGACTGCTCAGCAACCCGAGGAGGGGGAGCTGAAGGAAGTGAACACCTTCAAGCAGGGTCACATCAAAGAAGACGTACAGGCTAATAGAACTGCAATACTGGAATTAACTGCACAGGTTTCTGCACTAACTAAACATTTGGAGAAAATGATTAAACCTGTTGCTACCACCGTTTCAAATGTGGTCAAACTGGGCACAGCGTATTGGATTGTTTGAATAAGGGACTATTGTTGGGAAACGGGAAGAGGTCATTGGAGAGAGACAACCAGTGACCTGTGAAAGTATGAGGTCCCATCGCTGTGTCAATTGTGAGAGGACTGGAAATGTAATACAGTGTTTCAAGTGCAAAGATTTCTTATACTGCTCTAATCAATGTAGACAATCTCACTGGCATTCACACAAAATAATTTGTAATTCCTCAGTAATGTCATTCGAACCACACATACACATGAAACAACAACCCGGCACACCAAAGATTAAACGTGTATCTCAATTAATCGGTGACATGTGTTTGTTATCTTGTTCAATAAAGGGAGCACTGTATCAGGTCTTGTTGGACACAGGGGCTCAGGTGTGCATTGTACGAAATAGGTGGATAAAGCAGAACTTGCCACCAGCACGCATTCAACCGAATGAAAATTTGTTAACTTAATGTGACTGCAGCCAATGGTTCACCTATACTGTTTGAGGGGTGGATAGAAGTAGTTGTGGAAATCCAATGTTATCCATGGCTGGTTATCTATTCAGGTGCCTATGCTAGTGAGCTGTAGTTGTATGGACTGTCCGCTGTTGGGGTTCAACAACTTTGAAGAAATCATTAGGGAGCTGTGGAAGGGTGGTGGGTAATTCACTGACACAGGAGACAGACAGGTGAATTTGGGAACACCGCACAGGCGCCCAGTTTTATTTCGGGTTGCTATTTTTAATTTTGTCCTGCAGATGGCGCTGTGGGTCCGTGGTCTGATTTACCAACGATGGTAAACAGAACCACGGGCATACCAAGCGATGGTACACAATACCGACGCCCTTGCAGGTGCTTCGAAACAATAATTCAAAACAGAAGGCACAAAGAAACAGGGAAAATAAAATAGTGACAAAACTACAAAGAAAAGGTGCTGCATGTGACAGCTATATCCCAGTCGTCGCTGCCTGTGCGACTTGGATCGCCATCCTACACTGCCGGCTAACTAGCCTGCTCTTTTACAATGCTTTGGGGTCTGCCCAAGGGTTCCCCACTCTCACTGTCTTGCTGGGAGACTCTTTCTTTTTCTCCTGGCTGATTCCCAGTCCTGGACCAGCGCTTCCGCACTCTCGGTGCGTTTTAACAGGGCAGACCTGAGGAAACAGCGGAGCATTATTTTATAGGGCCAACAATCTCCCAACACTCGCCTCTCAGCCATTCAGAGAGGGGGGAAGTCCACACACCCACTTTCCCACCTCCCCGTGTCACTGCCATGACTCACAGGCGGTTGTTGGACGACTGCTGCCCTCTTCCTGCAGCCCAGTGAACACGCAAGCAGAGTGAGCACAGATCTCCCCCTGCTACAGGGGCATTGTGAGCAATTTGGTCCCAGTGATATTGATTTGAGTGCATTGCTAAGCGAGGTCATGAATGTAAGGAAGGACACCATTGAAACTATTGTATCCACTGTAAAGCTCATTGGTCACAGAAGACACAGAAGTTTGTTGTGTTGTTAAAACAGGCAAGAAAGGTGTGACAATCTCAAGAGGTCGAATTAGTGAGGTAAAGTGTCATATTCTATGTTGTCCTTAGGGGAGGACAATGGTATTTGAGCCAGCCATTGAGGGTCATTGTCCAGATGGCCTTGAATTGTTTCCAGCTCTTGTAATGGTACCACCTGGGTCATCAAAGGTCATTTGAATTCAAGTGCAAAACTCTTTCCAACATGATATCTATTTTCCACAAAGAACAGTTTTGGGAAGTAAATAGCTGGAGTATCTCCTCTGGTTACTAATACTGCAGGGAAAACAGATGTCCACAGTGGGGAAGGTGTTACACTGTATGCAAATCAATTGACAGCGAATGAGAATAAGCAGACAAGGGTGAAGGGTAATACTGGTATCAAAGCAAATGAAAAGTGGAATGGAGTTGCAGAACCTTAGTGTAAAAGAACAGGAGGTAGTTAGGCATATGCTTTATGAAGAATCTGATGTCTTTGCAAGAGAAGAAGGAGATATATGCAATATTCCAACTTTAAGTTTGAGAATCAATTTGAAAGATGACACACTTGTTCAGAAGTCTTTTAACTCCATTCCAAAACCTCTCTATAGGGAAATAAAGGAATATGTACAAAACTTCCTGGAACAAGGCTGGATAAAGAAATCCAAATCCTCTTATTCATCCCAAATGGTTTGTGTTAGCAATAAAAATGATAGTCTCTAGTTTTGTGTTGACTTTAGGGGGTTGAATAGGAAGACTATTCCAGACTGACATCCATTTCCTCGGATCCAAGACTTGCTGGATCATTTAGGGGGCTACAGATGGTTTTCTATCCTTGACCAAGGCTGTGTGTACCATGAAGGTTTTATGGCAGAGAAATCAAGACACCTTACTGTATTTAGCAGACCATGGGCGGTATATGAGTGGGTACGTATCCCATTTGGCTTGATGAATGTCCCAGCTGCCTTTCAGAGGTGCATGGAGGGTATTTTGGAGGGAATGCGACATAAATGCTGTTCTTTTGATGTACTTTGTTATTCTAAAACCTTTCGGGAACATGTGGAAGATCTCAGAAGAGTCCTGCGTCGAATGCGAGAGCATGGCATAAACTTAAGACCAAAGAAATTTGAACTCTTTAAGCGGGAAGTGAGATATGTGGGCCGTTTAATGTCTGGTGATGGCATATGGATTGACCCAAACGACATAGAGGCAGTGCTGTTGTTAAAACAGAAGGAGCCACATACTATTGGGGAAGTCAGGAAACTTTGTTAATCTGTTTTATTAGTGGTCATTTATACAGGATTTTTTCAGACTTGCAAAACCCCTGTATGAACTTCTCCGGACCAGAGTGGAAGCAAGTGAAATGATTGTAGTAACAAAACCATCTTAGTCTAGAGGTCAGGGCAAAAAGAAACACACTGGGCAGCCACCATCCAGAACACCAGTAATGTGGACATCTGACCATAAAGCATTTGTGGCCAAGCTGGTAGACCTGTTAACCCAACCACCAGTGCTTGCATACCCTGATTTCAACATACCATTTGTACTGCACACGGACACATCCAATGAAGGATGGGACAGTGCTCTATCAGCGTCAGGAGGTAAAACTACAAGTAGTAGGCTATGGATCCAGAACGTTATCCCCAGCTGAGAAAAACTTGCACTCTGGCAAGTTTGAATTTTTGGTGTTGAAGTGGGCAATTTGTGATAAATTCAGAGATTATTTATATTATGCACTGTCACAAAGACGGCCGAAGTGGGCGGCGTCAGAACCAGGAAAAGGAATGAAATACACAGACAGGACGGATGAATTGAAATGATGATGGCCCTTGCTTGCGCCAGCTTATTGCAAAATAAAAGGGTTTAACAAACAAACAGAAACAGGACACGGCACTTTGACGCCAAAATAAATAGACAAACAAAAACGGACTATACTTAACAAAACATGGTGCACCGACAGACACACTAACAAACACGGTGAGCAGATAAATACAAGTATCGTGCTGGTCCCACCAGCATGCAACAGCAATTGAAATTATAACGCTCCTACTCTCTCTCCCGTTCTCCACCGAGTGGGTGAAAGCATGTTGTTTTTATGCAGCTGTATTGTTGCATATAAGACTCTATTGTTAATCATTCAATTAGAGTCTCGGTACAACTGCACATGAATTAATAAAAGTGCAATTCCCCGTGCTCATACATTATTACTTTTTACTTGCACGTAAAGTGCTGTGCAATCCTCGTGCCTAAATACAAATATACATTTTAAACACTCGTGTTACACAAACCTGTTTATATCCCATGTACCAATGACTTTACACCAACATTTAACACACCACATGCAACATATAAACAGATAATATACACAGGGGCGGGCACTTTGTCACATGCACCCACTTTCACTGTGTATATGGATAACAACTCACTTACATATGTATTGAGCACAGCAAGATTGAATGTTGTTAGATATTGTTGGGTTGGCGAACTAGCTGATTTTCATTTTGCGATAAAGTACCAGCCCGGTAAATCTAATATGGACGCCGATACCTTGTCCAGAATTCCTTTGAATCTTCAACATTATGTTCCAGAGGACACTGAAACATTATCACCAGATGTTATATCTGCTGTGTGGCAAGGGAGCAGAGCTGTGATAGATGATGATGCATCATGAGTGGCTACCCTTAATCTCAACCCAAATGACATCAGGGATAACAGCATGCAAAATGAAGAACAAACTCCAAGTTTGTCCAATGAGGACATGAGGACTGCTCAAAAAGATGACAAAGCCATCAGAGATGTAATGAAGTACAAGGTTAGGGGGTGAGGTCCGACTGATAAGGATAGGAATTCCATGAGTAGTGAAGCCAGAAAACTGTTGCACAAGTGGAGCAGATTAATGATCAAAGATGGAATTCTTTACCGAAAGGTTGGGGACTGAAAACAATTGGTTCTCCCAGCAAAGCTGAAAGATACCTTCCTGAGACACCTGCACAATGACATGGGACATGTGGGGACGGACAAAGTGTTACATTTTATTAGAAAAAGATTTTACTGGCCCTTTATGCAGCAGGAAGTGGAGGAGTATGTCACAAAAAAAAATTTCAGGAAAGCACCCTTGGGCTCAATCAAGACAAGTGCTCCATTTGAATTAGTACCAGTTGACTATCTTCATCTTGAAACTAGTAAGGGAGGTTATGAATACATATTATTTTTAGTTGACCATTTCACTCGCTTTGCACAGGCCTACCCAACCAAAAACAAATCAGGAAAAACAGCAGCAGAGAAGATTTTTCATTATTTCATTCTTCACTTTGGGTATCCTGAGAAGCTTCATCATGATCAAGGCAGAGAATTTGAGAATTTCTTTTCCAGAGAACACAGCAGCTGGCTGGAATTGTACATTCTTGTACAACCCCTTACCACCCCCAGAGCGATCCAGTTGAATGACTAAACAGAACACTTCTTCAAATGCTTCAAACCCAAGAAGAATTGAAGAAAACTCAATGGAAAGACCACTTACCACACATTGTGCATGCTTATAATTGCACACAGCATGAGGCGATGGGCTACTCACCATTTTTCTTGTTGTATGTTAGATCTCCGTAACTTCCAATCAATGTGTTATTCGATTGCAGCAGCAAAGAAAATGTCCCATCAAATGTTTGCACAGAAGTGGGCTACAAATATGCATGAGGCATATAAAATTGCATCAGAAAACAGTCAGAAGTCTTCAACAAGAGGGAAGAAATATTATGACCAAGGCGAGAAAGGAGTAACCCTTCAAACAGGAAACCGAGTCCTTGTGAGGAACTTCTCTGAAAGAGGAGGTCCAGTAAAGCGCCATGCCTATTGAGAAAAAGCAGTGCATGCTGTCATTGAGAAAATTGGAGACAAATCTGTTTACAAAATCTAGATGAAAGTCAGTGGAAAACAATTCAGAGTCTTGCAACAATATCTTCTGTTACCAGTAAATCACTTGCCTGTTGAGCAAGGAGTCCCATTGGGAGCTGCAAAGGGAAAATCAAGAAATAAAAGGGTGCCAAAGAAGAGCCGAAGTTACACGAACAGAAGTGAGTCTGAAACCTCTGATGAAGAGGAAGAAACTTATACTTACCCGTCACACATATCATGTTACAATAGCACTCCACGACCTCAACAGCTTTGTCAACAGCCAAGACAATTACAACCTGTAAAAATGAGGGTCACAGCTGAAGAGTCCGGAACCATCAAGAACTGAGACCATTAAAGAGCTATTATATCTGTCAGATACAGAGATAGCAGTACCTGAAGTACACGCAGAAGATGAAAGTGATATGGAGGTTGATGGTGTACCAGCTCAAACTTCTCAGATGTAATCTATAACTCAAGAAACGAGTGACAATAGAACTGAGAGCCATCCAGAATTTAGAAGATCTCACTGAACTGCAAGGCCCAAAGAAATCTTGACCTATGAAAGTCTTGGACAGCCAACGTATAGAGTTTGGACACCAGCAATAAACATAGTCTTACAATATCAACCATTTGTTATCCCATAAAGTGTAATTAGATATCCATGTTTTAGTGATGTGTGTTGTTGCTCACCTAAACCAGTATGGATTTGTCACTAATCAAGCTCTTAACAGTGTTCTTTCAAAAGAAATTGGGTTATAATAAGCTTGAAAGGACAGTTGTAAAAGGATAAGAAATTGCCGGTCGTGGAAATACCTGAATGTCAGGAGACATTAAAATAAGAGGGGGAGAGTGTAGCGGCTAGAAAACAGCATGCACTATAACAGTGAGGTTTTAAGTAAACAAGCCACCCCTTAACTATTTTTTTTAAATTCCTTTCCTGCTTCGCCATATTAAGTTTTATAGATGTGTACTGTGGAGGGGGCGCAGCAGTTCTTTAAACAGAGGAAAGTATGTATTCCTGGCACAATAAATCTGAACACAAAATTTCAATTCAGTTACAGGACCCAGTCAGATGCAGGTCTGGGACGTGTACTGGAAGTATTTAAAAAAAAAATAAAAAACCTACTAGCTTACTCTTGGTGGTGGAGCCCGATTGCACATGCGTAAGTAAACAAAAATAAAGGCATTCCAATGAATACTATATGCCTGCCAGATATGGTGTTTAAACATGCAGTCGTTTGAATTATTTTAGTGCAAAAGAAAACCTGTAACAAATTTGTCAAAACCAATTTGATGAGATTCTATAACTTAAACTACCGGACAGATTTTCACAGATTTTCACAAAAGTTGGACAAAAAAAAATCTCTGTCAAACGGACACGCAGCATATGAAATGTCGTTTGATTAAACTAAACAAGCAATTGAAAGGGCGGTGATCCTGAATAAAAATCTACTTAAAAGTAAATTTTTAAGCTAGCAATAATTGAAATTGTTTCTTTTGTGTAATAATCAGTTTAATATGGTCCAAACTAACACGTATTGCATTTTGTTTGTTGATAGATGACCTGTTTCTACTTGCAAATGTCTTTTTGTGCATGTTGATTGATTCTAGATACTATGTTAATCTTTCAAACTAAGCATGTTATAACCTGGAACTCGAGATCCTACTGTCCCGTTAATTTCGGTGGCCATTTACAGGGACCTTCACCTCTTAAAAAGGTCCTCAGCCACCACTGATATATTTTTTCAAAATAGTATAATGGTTTCTTCTTGTGGTGCTTCTTCTTCTGGTTATTATTATTATTATTATTATTATTATTATTATTTATTATTATTATTATTATTATTATTATTTTCTAAAGTTTTCAGAGTTATGGCTGATTGAAGTGAATCTAGATAGCGTGTAAACTGGAGCAACTCTAGACCTGCAGGACAGTATAAACTGACAAACAGTGTCTTAGAATGCCAGCCATTCTAAGCGCCAGCCATCGAAGGGCCACACGTCCAAGGGCAGTCTGAGCTGTGGCAGTCCGAGCAAGGACAGGTAGAGTGGGGACCTTTTCCAAATCTCTCCCTGTGCTACTAGAGGCCTCATTCCAGCTGTTAACATTAGCTGTAGTAACATTATAAAGATGGTATTGTTTTAATAAGGGGATCTACTGTTGGAAGAGTGTGGTTAAATTGAATAGAGGTTGATTTGAAATTTGATTGGTTTCCACACTGTTTTGTAGTTGTGTGATCCCATTTGAACTGCATTGAAACTATTGTATTGCTGAAGTATTCTCTTTAGCGCAGCTTAATATAATAGACAGCTGGCCTATAAGTGTGCCAGCACGAAGCGGTAGCCAACCGAACAGCCTCTGTACCAAAGAACCGGGAGACTAGCTGTGGGAGTGCATCGAGGCGAGACCTGCAAGGAGAAAATCCGAACCTAGTAGCGCTCTAGAAGAAGCCCACTACCAGACAGGTCTGTACCCTCCTCCCACTGCTCCTGCTCCCACTACTGTACCTATCTGTCTCACCTGTCCTGCTATGACTGTCTCTAACATCCCTGTTATTCTTTCCTCTCACTCCCATCCTCTGTCCTCTCTCTGCTATTGCTCCCCTAACCCCTCTAACCTCATCCCTCTCTCCCTCTTGCATTCTCTCTGGTGTCCTCTGGAACTGTCACTCTTCTGCTAACAAAGTTGATTTCATCTCTGCCTGTGCCTCCCACCTCTCTCAAGATTTCCTTGCTCTTACTGAAACCTGGCTCTCTCCTGATAGCACTGTAACTCCTACTGCTCTGTCCTCTCTTAACATCCTGTCCCATACTCTGCATCTTACTGGATGGGGAGGTGGGACAGGTCTTCTCCTCTCTCCCTCCTTACTCTTTTCTGTCCCCTCTGTCCTCTCCTCACTTTCTGTTAACACCTGAATTTTACGCTGTCCAACCAACCCTGTCAACACTTTCTAATTGTACTGTACCATCCCCCAGCACCTCTCACTCACTTTCTCGATGAACTCGACTATCTCCTCTCCTCTCTTTCCTCTCTGTCTACCCCCATGGTCATTTTAGGTGATTTTAATATCCATGTCTCTAATCCCACCCACTCTGCTGGATTCCTTTCTCTCCTTCACGCCTTCAAATTCTCACTCTCTCCATCCCTTCCTACCCTCAAAGCTGGCCTGCTGCCCCTCCACCCTCTCCGTCACCCCTCTGGACCTCTCTGATCACTATCTCATGTCTTTTTCTGTCTCTCCCCTCTCTCCCAACTTCACCTACGCCCACTGTCACCTCCCGCCGTAACCTCCTTCTCCCAACTCTCTGTAGACTCTGCTACCTCCACCCTCTTCTCCATCCTTACCGCCTCCCTCCCCTCACCTCCCAACCTACCCACCTCTCGGACTGCACCTACCAGGTAACCTGGCACCCTCTCACAACAGCAGCCCCCCAAGGATCAGCCTTGAGTCCTTCTTCTGTTCTCTCTTTACACCCACTCCCTGGGCCCTATTGGGAAGAAGTGGTGAAAGCCTGAGAGGCCAAAGGCCTTGGTAAAAGAAGCAGAGAGACCTCGGTGAGACATATCCCTGTTGTGTTTCAAAGAGGACTATTCGGATAAACATGTCTACTATATTGCAAAAGAATCGTGTTGGACCACATTCGTGACTGAAGAATTAAAGAAGAAGACAATGTATAAAGTCTGTGTTGATCCTGCTCAGGATTGAAGAATTATCATGGAGAGGACTTCACAGTACAATTCAACAATCCAAGTTCCACAACCAAATGACTGTTGAGTAAAATCAATGTTACATTCTCCACATGAAACATAATCAAACTACCTGAACTAGAGTTACATAGCTTGTAATATATAACTTTTCATGAACCTTGATAAGGAACTGAAAAGTTAGAACTATCTTTTAGCATGCAAAATGACGTCACAGGAAACAAGGGATAGTCCAAACCCTTAAACGGGTACCCTATTATTCCACGGGAACTCAAAAAAACCCTGGTCTAACCAGCAATGGCTAAGACCAGGTTGTAAATGAAGCTTATACAAAATAAAACAGTATGTAGCAGGACATGTATATATTGTAAATAGTATGTGTAAATGTGTGTAATTGTTGTAATTAATTTAATGAAGTACCTGATGCTCCTGGGATAGCCTGCCTGCTATCTATGATTGCCAGCTGAGGATAATCAGCAGGTAGGTGTGTTCCAGCACGGCGTCAGGTATAAAGAGGTCCTGTTTGTTCACCTTGGGGCTGCTGCAAAGCCAAGGACAACGGGCTGAAGATCGTCTACACTACTAATCCTCCGATCACTGTGATGGTAAACCAGGATCAGAGCCAAAAGAAGCTGCCAAAACCGTCAACAGACGGAGTCGGGGTTGTATTGATACATAAAAATTAGATTGAGGATAGGCGCAGAGGAAAGATTCAGAGTCAGGAAAATGCAGTGAAACAAACTACTTTTATTTACAAAAACACAAAATTAAAAAGGCACGAGGACCAAACAAAAGGCATAAACACAAAAACAAAGGTTTCCAAACAAAACACCAACTTTGGACAAACAAAAAAAGAACACAAAGCACCCAAACTTTCAGCTCAAACATTTACTCCAGTCTTCAAACACTGTCCAAACCACTCCGCCCTGGCAATGGATTCCTCCTGGCTTTTCATAGTCTGTGGCTGGAGACAATTAATCAACAATTAGCCAATTAAGGTCCCAGCCACATTCTCACATGTATTTGGCAGTGTGACAAAGTGCCAGCCCCTGTGTGTATTTTCTGTATATGTTGCGTGTTGTGTTTTAATGCTGGTTTACAGTCATCGGTACATGGGATATAAACGGGTCTGTGTCACACGAGTGTTTAAAATGTATATGTATATTTAGGCACAAGGATTGCACAGGAACTTCATGTGCAAGTAAAATGTAATAATATGTGAGCATGGGGAATTGCACTTTATTAATTCACATGCAGTTGTACCGTGACTCCAATTGAATGATTGATTAGCAGTTGAGTCTCGGTACAGCTGCATAAAAGCAGCATGTTTTCACTCACTCGGGGTTGTGCATTCGGAACTGGAGAATGGGGGGAGAGAGAGAGAGAAGCTTTATTATAAATATCAGTTGTTTTGTGTAGTGTTCGTCCACTCTGTTTTTGTCAGTGTCTATTCGTTTTGTTTGTCTATTTATTTTGGCCTCAAGTGCCGTGTGCTGTTTTTGTTACAAACCTTTTATTTTCTGTCTGTTTAATTATTAAACTGCGTATCAGCGCCTTCACCATTCCAAAACCTATGTTCTGAGTCAGTTCCTGTTTCTGTTCTGTCGACACCCGCTGTGGCCGTCTTTGTGACACGCAGGAAGGAATTTAACCCCCTCCCTGCTGATCCAAAACAAACAATAATTCAATCACAAATAATGAAAATTATAATGAAAACAGTACAAAATGATAATAACACAAATTATAGGGGGCAGACGGGCGGCTTCCATCAGCCAGAAGGTGGCACTGCGGCCAGTGGCAGTTTTAGCAGCAGAACTTTTGCAGCTCTCCCTCACTTGCGGGGTATGAAACCAGCAGGCATTCTTCCTCTGCTGGTGGGGATGGGGACAGCAGGCATTCTTCCTCTGCTGGTGGGGATGGGGACAGCAGGCATTCTTCCTCTGCTGGTGGGGATGGGGACAGCAGGCATTCTTCCTCTGCTGTTGGGGATGGGGACAGCAGGCATTCTTCCTCTGCTGGTGGAGATGGGGACAGCAGACATTCTTCCTCTGCTTGTGGAGGTTGGAACAGCAGGTATATCTCTCTTGCCAGTTTAGCCTTTGGCGGTGGATCTAGGGATTTCCCTTTATTGGGCTGTAGATGCTCAGCCTCCCCCCTGTTGGGCTGTGGACACACCGACTCCCGCCTCTTGGGCTGTGGATGCACTGGGCCTCATCCTCCTCATCCTCCCCATAGGCAATGCACAGCATGCACCACCTTGGCTCCTTCTCCTTCCTCCACACCTTTACCCCCCTCTTGGGCTGTGGATTCCCACGGTTCCCCCATCTTGGCGCTGAATGCTCGCAGTCCCCCCCGTCTGGGCACTGGATGCATGGGCTTCCCCGTTCTAGGTGCTAGTTCCCCCTCTTCATATTGCGTGGAGCATATGGCCAACATGATGGTAGAGCCTCATCAAGTATAGCGAGGTAAGCAAGCAGGACCTCCATGCATTCGAGAGTAACGCACGCAGTTTTTGCTGCACCATTTATTTTATAGTTTTTGTATTGTGTTTTATTTTGTGTTTTTGTACACTGGCCGTATGTACTCAGTGAGATACCATGGTATACCATAGTGTCACATGAGCTGTTCTCACTGTGTTTGTGTAAATAAATGCTGCGCGCCTGCGGGGTGTGTCAACTTCAACCTCTGTTTTGATCTCCTGCCTGTCACTCAGCAGCGAATGTTCCACCCACAAGCAAGATATGGTGGCAGTGGTGGGATTCGCTGCATTTTGCTGAGACAAGGCGGGACATCAGGAGGAGATCGTGATTCCAGGGTGGGAGGACCCCTGGGGAAAGAGCTGATGCCCCAAACCGCTGAAATTTTTTTTTGGGGGGACAAGGGCAAGCGTACAGGTGATGGTCAGCATCCACCGGAGGTGCTGTTGAAGGAGCCAGAGAGGGGAGCAACTGAGAAGTGGATGACAAGCCAGAGAGGGAGGAGCTGGAACCCCGAAAGATGGAGGGGGAGGAGCTACTGTCCTCCAATGTTAAAGTGTTTTGGAGCTACCATCCTCAAAGGCCAGAGTAGGAGGGAGTGGCTGTCTGCCTGTTTGTTTTGTGTTTGTGTAAGGTTGCATGATCGGGCGGCTGGTGTTTCTTTTGTGTTTGTGTAAGGTTGTGTGATCGGGCGGCTGGTGTTTCTTTTTTGTTTGTGTAAGGTTGTGTGATCGAATGGCTGGTGTTTCTTTTGTGTTTGTGTAAGGTTGTGTGATGGAATGGCTGGTGTTTGTTTTGTGTTTGTGTAAGGTTGTGTGATTGAATGGCTGGTGTTTGGAGCAGAAAGGCACCAGGAGACAAGGTTAAAGTGCAAGCTTGAGGAGTTTATTGAAATGCTGAGTGCAATACGAACGCTGCTTTTCATCCAGAACAGCTTTCAAATAAATAAATAAATACAACAATGCAGAGGGAAAAATATAAACATTAAAGCAAACAATCACCAAGTTTAAAATACAAGACCAGGACACTCAACGATCTTATTCTTTCATTCATTCATTCATTCATTCATTCATTCATTCATTCATTACCCAGCTCTGGATTCGAACCGAATTGTAAGTATTTTTTAATTAAATTAATTATGTTAAAACAGCATTTCAATGCAAGCAGTACTGGTTCATTGTTGTACACAATATATGCACAAATTATGCAAAATAATTTTCAGCATGCCATGCCAGCTGTGTTAGTAATATTGTTTGAATTTGTTTTTACATGTAGTCAGCATCCTGACTCTCCAAGACCCAGGTAAGTAAACAACAGGTATTATTATTTCCATTTCTTTTAACATGTATGCATAATGTTAACATTGACAATCAGCAGCAAACCTTTTGTTATCAATATGCATTTTAAAGGGACAGTATACATATGTAACAGGGAAAGATCTGTGCTGACTCTGTGGCGTGTTCACGGGCTGCAGGAAGAGGGCGACAGTCGTCCAACAACCGCCTGTGAGTCATGGCAGTGACACGGGGTGGTGGGAAAGTGGGTGTGTGGACTTTCCCCCTCTCTGAATGGCTGAGAGGCGAGTCTTGGCAGATTGCTAGCCCTAAAAAAAAATGCTCTGCTGTTTCCTCAGGTCTGCCCACTTAAACGCAACGAGAGTGCAGAAGCTCTGATCCAGGACCGGGAATCAGGCAAAACAAAAAGTTTCATAGCGAGACAGAGAGAGCGGGGAACCCTTGGGCAGACCCCGGCGTATTGTGAAAGAACAGGCTAGTTAGCCTACAGAGTAGGACGGTGATCCGGGTCGTGCGGGTAGCGGTGACCGGGATAACGTTGCCGAGTGCAGCACCTTTTATTTGTAGTTTTATTACTGTTTTATTTTCCATTGTTCTTTTCGCCTTCTGTTTTCATTATTATTTCTTTGAGCACTTGCGAGTGCACTTGCTGTTCACGTACCAGCTGTGGTATTTCCGTGGTGCTGTCTATCATCGTTGATAGGTCAACAGTGCCCTCTGCCGGAAAAAACAAGAACTGTTTGCAAATAAAACTGGGCACCTGTGTGGTGTTTTCAAGTACACCTGTCTGTCTCCTAGTCAGTGAATTACCCATACCCCTTCCACAACATAGTAAAATGCATGGCAGGTTTAAAACAGTCAGTGTTCTGTGGTAGTGACGGGCAATGGAATCGGCTCCATCACAATCCCTTATAAACACCTGAGCCCAACCCAACAATTACTGTGCCCATTGGAACAGCCAATTTGCGTATGCAATCCAGCTGATCACAGTTTGGAAACTCAGATGCCATGCAGCTCTGCTTCAGCACTAATGACCGACTTCCGGTTTCGCAGGAAGTGCTTGTCTAGTCAACTACTTTCCTTGTGTCTAGTGTGGCTATTCATAGCAAGTCATTAATCTCTTAATCTTTTAGATTGTAAACTACTCAGTTATTCCTACATAGGGATGTGCACAAGAGTCTGCTTCCGTGTTTGACCAAACCACATTATTTAAAGTGGGACAGTAAAGTAGTTTTTTTTAAAACCTATTTTGTTGTATATTTAAAATAAATAAATAAATAACTTGAAGGCAGCTAATCATGCATTACAGCTGACATGTTTTATAATAAACTTTAATTGGGTACGCCTCACAGTAATGTCATTGGTTTCAAAATTTCCTGCTGTTTTCCTTGCAGGAGGATGGACTGGTCTCCACCTGACCTCATATGATCTGTGACCAGTAGGGATAAGGCAAACCAACCCCAGCGATTTTTCTCCCTAACCCTTGGGAATAGAAGGCATTATTCCTGATATTTATTAAATGATACAATTTGCTGCTATATTTGTTTAAACTAGTCAATGTCTGTGTTATGAAGTGTTAGTTCCATAGCCTTCAATGCACTCAACTTAATCAGAAAGCAGACATTGTTGACAGTATTTTCCCTTTTGTTTTAGCAACAGTAATTTGTTAGTAATGTACTGTATTGGTGTGCTAAAAACAGGCGTACAAGATAACAAACTCACTGTAAATATATACTTTACACTACTTAATACATGTATTACCATGAGGTAGCTACTACAATACTCTCCAATAATGTAGCAGATATGAATTTAGAAGGTATAAACCATGTTAACCCTCTCAGACTTTATGATGTTTAATACTGTATAAATAATTGTGGCAAAGTGGTTAACAGTGTGCAGGTGATCAACAAACAGACAGACAATGATAATCCAGATGCATTGATGTTTTATTTTGTAATCCAATTGGTCTTATAACCCAAATACAGTAAACAATAACAATGCTAACAGGTAATACAGCAGCAGGTATTGCTCTGTTTTAATCCATGGGTTGGTCCCGAAATAATAAACAGTCCCGTCCTGTACAGTTCTAAAGTGCAGTGATGTCCGGGTGAGAGATGGCTTTGGCGACAGCCCCAGATCTTGTTCAGCCCTCTAATAATAACAAACAGTATATTTACACGACAACAAACAAAACACTCACAATATAAATTCATGTCCTCCTTTTAGTTCACCTTTAACCATACTAAGGAACAGATCACTTTCCTCCATCCCCTTTGTAACATTAATCATGACCCCTTGGTTAACGTGTGCAAAAGCTCCTCCAATCCATGGCTGCCACAACATTTCCCTTCCGGGTCGATGACAAGGATAATTTAGTGTACTGGAGCTCTGCCAGGTATCAGGGAGGTCGCTGGCGGCAATGGTGGCCACTCGCCGGAATTTGTGGCTGATGCAAGCCAAGTTCGTGGAGACCGAGAGGGTAGCATTACACTGGGGCAGACATTTGGGGTGACCATTGATGTGAGCCTTGAGAGGTCCCACAAGGCCACGGAGGTTGCCTCCAAATTCTCGCGCCTTCTGGCTTACCGTTAGTGTGCAAGGTAGCATTCACAGTCTGCTGCTGCAGTCCTCACAACCGGACTGACCAATGGCAACGACTCATGGCAAGGCTGCACACAGCATCAACAATGAGAAACGGATACGCTCTACAATTCCGCTTAAGTCCGCCACCCTTCAAGGGTGAGCTCCTCACCATCGTCGACCAGCGAGCGCGATACTCCTTCAACAGGAGATCGCCAATCTTCAACAGAAGAACGCTGTGCTCTTGGTAAATCCAAGCAATGCCCTCAGCGGCTTTTACTCCAGGTACATCCTGGTGCCCAAGAGGGACGGCAGTTTCAGGTCTATTCTGGACCTCAGGGTCCTCAACTTGTTCCTCAAACAGAGGATATGTTGATAGCACAGCGTATCCTCCAATCCGTCCCATGCACAGAAAATATCTGCGCTTTGCCTTTCAAGGCAACGCGTACAAATTCTGCGTGCTGCCATTTGGCCTCTCGCTGGCGCCCCGCACATTTTCAGAGTGCATGGATGCAGCACTGGCTTCACTCAGGCTGCAGAGTATTCGGATCCTGAACTATCTGGATGATTGGCTAGTTTGTCTCACTGTCAGAAGACAGGATTCAATCGTTGGAGGCCATAATCTCCTTATTCAGAGAGGACACTCTCCTACAGGTCAAAATATATCAAAGGTTGTTGGGGGTGATGGCAGCCACCTCGACAATCCTTCCACTAGGGCTGCTGAGAATGCGTCTGCTTCAAGCCTGGGTAAATAACCTCAAGGTGCACTAGTGCGAGTGTCCAGACAATGCCAGAAGACACCTGAGTGGGGGTTCCGTCCCGACAATCTGCGCCTCGGATCTCCCCTCGTTTCCCCTCACAGAAGGGATGTTGTCACTATGGACGCCTCCAGCCTGGGCTGTGGAGCGGTTTGGAATGGGAGGTCAGCGGAAGGGACATTGGCAGCAAGCACACATAAATGCCCAAGAGTTGGAAGCGGTAGCCCTGGCGATATCTCATTTTCGCCAGCAGTTGGCCCACAAACATGTGCTGGTCTGGACAGACAATACTACATTGGTAGCCTACATAAACCATCAAGACAGCCTGCTCTTACCGGGTCTTCACCACGCAGCGCACAGACTCCTGTCCTGGATGCACAGAAACTTGCGTTCCATCAGGGTGGTTCACCTCCCTGATGTGGACAACAAGGCAGCAGACCTCCTGTCCAAAAGAGCTCCAGACAGCTCGGTATGGAGACTGCATCCTCAAGTGGTGAAACAGATTTGGAAGAGGTTTAATACTGCACGCTAGAGAGGACCAGGGTGGAGACAGCACCCGGCGTCATGTGGGCTCTGTGGCTATCGCCGTGAGGCTACACTGTAGGAAATCTGGAGCCACGACAGCTTTGGTACAGCTCTCCATTCGGTAATGGTTGTTATTCCATTGAAAGGGAAGGTTAGGTTATTACCATAACCCTGGTTCCCTGAAGGAGAATGACAACCATTATCCTTCTAGGTTGTGTCCCCAGCTGACCTCTGTTTTTGAAAGCAAATGGCGATATGCTACTGTGAGGATGTCCCTCTTCAGCAGGAGGTGAGAGGGACTTCCTCCTCACAGCAGGGCCCTGATAGGGCAGCTTTTTTATATATGCTCAGCGATTGACGGTCAGAGAGGACTCTTTCCCATATTGTAATGGTTGTCATTCTCTTTCAGGGAACCAGGGTTATGGTAATAACCTAACGTTACACTTACTGTCAGTACCTGCAACTGAAACAGACACAGTTTCTGTCCCACCCAGCTAACTTATGATTGAGCTACCACAGAGACAATGCAAATATTCAATTGGTTGATCATATCGCAAAAGCCCCTCAGGAAAAAAAAAATATATATATATTGAGATTTCGCCCCTGAAGCACATGCGTAGTAGTGATTTCTGAGCTCTTAGTAGGTAGAAGCAATGAGAGTTTTCAATGAACCCAGTGCCCGTGACAGTTACTAAAGTGTATAGCTGTCATGACTACAGTATGATTAGAGCCCCGTGTTTTCACAAATACAAAATGCTACCTATGAAATGAAAGTCTCTTCTCTTTTGCTGGCTTGATTTTCAGTCCCCTAAGAAATTGGCTGTCAGATGACCTCTTCCAGAAACTTGTTTTGCTGAAGGAGAACTGATAGAAAACTATACAGTGCCACACATCAGTCTAGTACATCAATGAGTACTGAAAACTATAATAATCTTAGACATTAAATAAATACTGTTTGAATATTCTGAGGTTTTTTCTTGCTACAGAATTACCCCCTTACCCCCCACCAAAAAAAAAGTTTTAAGACTTTCTGGTGACGAAAATTGTTATTTATTTTAAAACTTCACCTTGACAGCAAAAAAATAAAGGTGCTTGGAAGAGTAATTGTCTTTGAAGAGTCCTTTATCAAAATGCTAAAACCCCCACATATTTCCTAAAGAGCAACTTTGAAGGGTTACACTTGTAACAACCATCCAAAAGCATGCCAGAATTTTCAGGTTCAGGCCTTATTAGCTAAAATATTTTTTAGATATTTTTTTTTGGGGGGGTGATGAACATATATATATGCAAAAGTTTTAGGCAGGTGTGAAAAAATGCTGTAAAGTAAGAATGCTTTCAAAAATAGACATGCTAATAGATTATATTTATCAATTAACTAAATGCAAAGTGAGTGAACAGAAGAAAAATCTAAATCAAATCCATAATTTGTGTAACCACCCTTTGCCTTCAAAACAGCGTCAATTCTTCTAGGTACACTTGCACAAAGGATTTTGTAGGCATACAGTCAGGTGTATGATTAAACAGTTATACCAAACAGGTGCTAATGATCATCAATTCAATATGTAGGTTGAAACACAATAATTAACTGAAACAGAAACAGCTGTGTAGGAGGAATAAAACTGGGTGAGGAACAGGACTGATGAGTCAAAATTTGAAATATTTGGCTCTAGCAGAAGGCAGTTTGTTCGCCAAAGGGCTGGACAGCAGTACACGAATGAGTGTCTGCAGGCAACAATGAAGCATGTGGAGGTTCCTTGCAAGTTTGGGGCTGCATTTCTGCAAATGGAGTTGGGGATTTGGTCAGAATTAATGGTCTCCTCAATGCTGAGAAGTACAGGCAGATACTTATCCATCATACAATACCATCAGGGAGGCATCTGATTGGCCCCAAATTTATTCTACAGCATGACAACAACTCCAAACATACAGCGAAAGTCATTAAGAACTATCTTCAGCATAAAGAAGAACAAGGAGTCCTGGAAGTGATGGTATGGCCCCCACAGAGCCCTGATCTCAACATCATCGAGTCTGTCTGGGATTACATGAAGAGAGAGAAGCAACTGGGCTGCCTAAATCCACAGAAGAACTGTGGTTAGTTCTCCAAGATGTTTGGGCCAACCTACCTGCCGAGTTCCTTCAAAAACTGTGTGCAAGTGTACCTAGAAGAATTGATGCTGTTTTGAAGGCAAAGGGTGGTCACACCAAATATTGATTTGATGTAGATTTTTCTTCTGTTCATTCACTTTGCATTTTGTTAATTGATAAATATAATCTATTAACATGTCTATTTTTGAAACCATTCTTACTTTACAGCATTTTTTCACACCTGCCTAAAACTTTTGCACAGCACTGTGTGTGTGTGTGTGTGTGTGTGTGTGTGTGTATATATATATATATATATATATATATATATATATATATATATATATATATATATATATATATGTATGTATGTATTTTTGTAATTTCAAATTGTATTTTCCAAATACAATTGTATTTTGTATTGAAAAAATAGTGATTCCAAAGTAATTTGTATTTTGTATTGAAAATACATTTCCTGAGTAAACTGACCAACCCTGCCTGTATCCCAAACAAAAATGAAAAAGCAAGTTAAAAAACAGTGGATATTCAAAAAAGGCAATTATACTACTTACTATGTTACACGGGTTTTTAAAATAAAATACTTTACGTGCATAATGAATAACAGCACAACCCCCCCCCCCCCCCCTTTTTTTTTTTAATAAAATATGTACCTTATCACCTATCTCATATTTTAATGTATCTGCTAACCTATACTAAAGATTAGATTTTGAACGCACAGGTAATTTACCACAACTTAACTTTGAACTCCTGCCCTGTAGTTGGCGGTATAAGAAATTGCATTTTCTTGATAAATTAATGCACTTATCAGTGTCCGGCTCTGTGATTGGTCCAAATACAATCACCCAATCAAGGAAAACGACAATGTTACATTTCCGTCCATGTTTCTTTCCTATTGCTGATGTGTTGTTAGAGAGTGGGGTTTTGGTTTGGGTGTATTGGTGTTTGCTGGTCGTTGTTATTTGTTTTAGTTATAATTCTGTGCTGCAGCATGCCTTTCTATCAGACTTGGGAGGAGTTTGCGAGAGCTGCCGAGAAACTTTATTTAACAGATCCTATGAAGGTAAGAAAGACTCGGAGAAATAAATACGCGGCAGTGATAGTACAGTACAGTACCGGTATGTGCATGATCCACTCTGGAATTACACGTACAATATATACGTAATTCTAAAAATATAGTCAGAATTAACCCTCGTGTTTTGTTGAGAATTTGGATACGTATGTCATAATTTACTCATAACGTGTTTGGTTATTGTGTGCGTTGAACTACCAAATGGCAGAATGTGTAGATTTTCAATGTGCTCATCACATGAGAAAAAAAAGTCAAAACAAATACAAAATTACAAAATTCTAATTGTGAATCTGTTAATTTAATAACCATTCAAAAATAACGATAGCTAGTGTGTTTTGGTTTCAGGGAGTGCTACTGACTTGTCATTATTGAAGCAGCACTAACTTGAATATGTCCATATGATATAGACCTGAATCAAGATAGCTCACTCGCTGTGTAGGCCAGGTGTTTAATACATTTATTGTATTGTACCGGACTGGAGATAATCTAAAATGTTGTGTTCAGTGATTATTTTGTAGAATTTGAGTGCAGTGCTCCATTTGGAATACTCGCAATTTACCATGTCAGTATATTTCGTTTTTGTATTGTGAATCCAATAAAGTAAATTTAAAATGGCATACGATGTACACATTGTAATAGGAAAACACAATGCAGCCAAAAGAAACATAAACCATTTAAAACATTCTGTTAAGTCTTTCGATGTCTTTACGTTAACCTGCTGTGTAAGTACTGGCTTGTATGCAGAAGCAACCTTAAGATGGTTAACATTAAAGTCTGTTTAGTGCTTTACAAAGCTAACAGTACACCTCAGCTTCTGGGAGCTGTATCTGAAATCAAGCACTGGACTTTTTTTTTATAAAAATAAAGAAGAAATTAACATAATTCTGCCTTCACGTTAATATATATGCAAACGAGAACTGATTTGTGTGGTTTATTTAAGTAATACCTATAAATAAATTAATTAATGTAACATGTGTTTAGCTAAGTCACCAAATACATGTATTTTAAATTCAGTTTCCCTTAGGCCTATATTACTCAGGATTATATATATATAATTTAACTTAAGAACATTCTTAGGAAGATCTTAACTATTTCCTCATGAACTTTGTTTTGTCTTAAGACTTTCTAGAATAGGGACCCTGGCTCGCTGCTCCTCCATGGGCTCTGCCATGATTGATTAGCATTGTGGGATACATGATACTGTTTAGCATATCATTCGTTTACATTAGCATTAAGTGCAGTTTATTTCTGTTCGCTGCTGGAGCTCCTTATGAAACTATGGTGCACCAGAGCTGCTCGGAGCTGCAGAGGAAGGCGTGCTTACGGCAAAGAGCGTGAAGGCCAACTTAATTGTTTCAGGCGGCACTCTACTTATCTACTTAATTGGGACTTAATCAACATTATGTACTTGAATTGAGTTCGGTACGCTTCTAGAGCATCCGTCTGAAACTGGCCTAAGAAGCTTATCTTCTGCATACCAGTGTTCGTTCTCATCAGGAATTGTGGCTGGACAAACCATCATTGCCAAATGAGTATGCATGCTCATTGCTGTGAAAACATAGCTTGCATTATGTTTTGGAGAAGGGTATAATTTCATCTCTTGCAAAGTTCCTATCATTTAAGATTCATATCACCTGGTAAACGCAACACAATTCTGGATTTTGGCTGGCATTTTTTCTGTAATTTCAAGGCCCACAACACTGTAGATTAAATCCAATGTGGAACATTGAACTGGAACAAGAATTCTGTAGCTGTGCACCTGTCAGTATTAATATTGCATTTGCACTAATGCACAGTGTTTGTTTCAGGTTCGAGTTGTTCTCAAGTATCGGCACTGTGACGGGAACCTGTGTATGAAAGTCACTGATGATGCAGTGGTGAGTAATTACTACCTGATCAGTAAGGTCTGAACGCATGGACATTGGTGAATTTCTTACTTCTGTCCAGTGTGTGAAATTGCTGCCTAAAGTAAACATCAAACAAGCATGTTGGTGACCTACTTCTCCTGCCACGGCTCTATATATGAAATTTGAGATAACGGGTTCTCGAAAGAAAATGACTCTACTCTACATCCAGCGCTGTTTGGCTTACTGACAGATATATGCCTGCATTTCCCACATTCTTATACTGTGCGACATCTTCTTTCTTCTGCTTCTGTAGACATATGAAAAAATGTAAGTGTGAGGTACCGATGAGGCAGACCAGACAGCCAGATTATGTTGCAACTTGTGCTAAAGAATCCTTTGGGAGTTTCGAACTCCTCAATAGTGGTGCAGCTGATACTCTGTTTTCATCAATGCCCCTAAATAAGCTTTGCATCAAGTGCTTGGATGAGTTCCCAATTCTTTCAGAAAAAGTCCTGTGTCTTGTATTGCCGTTCCTAATTACTAATGTGCGAGATGGGATTCTCAAGCCTGCTGATGAACGAAGTACCAGAACATAACTCATGAAGACAACTTTCATTGAGCAAAAACTGCACAGAGAATTCATGAACTGGTGACATCTGCTTACTCTGTTTTTCAGTTTGTTGTATAAACCGCACTGCCTTGTTTTTATATTTGTACACCGATTCTTGGAGCGGGAGGTGTAGTTCTAGAGCAGTGTTTTTTTCACCCTTTTCATCTCAAGCACCACTGTTTCCAGCAGGGACCACCTGGTGTACTAGTAGCTATGTGCAGTATTAAACTGCCATTGTAAAACGGAGACCTACTCTGTTACAATCAGTTTTCTCACTGACAATGTGATGATGGCATCATCAAATTATTCGATCAGTTCACCATAGCCAATAACAGAGTGGCTGCTTTGGTTCCCCATCACTAACTTTAAAAGTTCACAACAAATGCCTCTAATCGCAGGGCTGCAGACAAACATTTTGCCTTGGGAACCAATGACAGAAGTTGGTTGTCAAGTACAATTGTTGGGTGCCACTTTAATAGCAAGTTGGTTGCTATCATAATATAACTGTTACTGCTTTAGTATCACTTTGGTGATAACTTTGGCAAGTTGTATTTTAAGCAGTTAAGCAGTATTATGATGGTTGTTAAAATACAACAACTTGCTAACACAACAAAGTGATACTAAAACAGTAACTTAGTGTCTGTACTCACTAGCTTTTTACCACTTTCTGCTGAGTGGTTAATTTGTGCAGCTGATGACTGCAATGAACTCGCACTTTATATTTTGACGTCAGACCTGGAAGAACACAGAAACCAAAACACGTAATGGCGGATGAAAACCGAGCTGTGGCGCTCAGTATATTTATTTAACAAAGAATAAACAGTTTAACCAAAAACAAGACACAAGCAAAAAGGCATGTTGGCCAAACAAATAATAAACAAGTATCGTGCTGGTTTTCAGCCAGCCCGTCAAGCATTTGTCTACTCTCTTCTGTAGACTTACGTCTCTCCTCTGACAGATACAACCCTCAGTGCAGACAGCTGCAGGCTTTTATATTCTGCCTGAGGGGTTAACTATCTACTATTACCTTATTACCCCCTCAGCCACCAATGGAGACTTTGCTGGTATAGTACGAAGCCTTGGTTTTGAGTAATGTCGAAAAATATCAGATTTTTGCTATAGTTTGTCAGCTGCATGTAGCACTAGTGGTAATGCAGTCTGCATCTGTGGCAGATATAGACTCTGTTAGCGTTGAAAATTCGACAGTTTGTTGAAGGTAATTTAGTAATTGCAAAGCAGCTTTTTGATTCAGACGATGTACCTTCAAAACCATAAAATCAAGCACGAAATTTCCCTGGTACCGTTACAGTAATGAAAAACAGAAAACGTATTGTGAGTTTTGCACTGAAGCAGAGCGAACTGTTGCAGGGAAAATTGATTTTATTTCTCGAACTGACCTTTTTAAGAAAGAGTGAAAGCATATCATGCTAAGGATTGTATTATTGCAAAGTGTACGCCAACCCAGACACTGATTGCCAGAGCAATTGGGGCTACTGGTTTTTCCACGGTCGTGAAATTAGCCATTGGGAACAGAATTCATCACAAAGCGCTTTGCAAGATGCTGTAACAACAAGAAAATCCATAATACTTCAAATACAGAGAAATGCATAATACATGATACAGACGAAAAAAAAGTAATACATTAAATAGTGGAAAGTACATGACAGTAGCATAATACATGAAATAGTATACAAAATAAAGTGAAAAGTGCATAATACATTATAGTAACAATACGTGAAATAGTAGCAGCAGCTGGAAAGCAAGAGAGAACAGGTCGGTCTTGATTTCAAAGTGAGTGACATTGGGAGCATCATGCACAAAAGCTGGGAAACTGTCTTCTGCTGCCTTCCTCCAGACTAAGCCTTGGTGTACTTTTACAGTGCTAGTGTGTGTATGTATGTGTATGTATATATATATATATATATATATATATATATATATATATATATATATATATATATATATATATATATATATATATATATATATATATATATATATGTATATATATATATATATATATATATATATATATATATATATATATATATATATATATATATATATATAGATATATATATATGTATATTAGTATGTATATATATATATAATATGTATATATATATATATATATATATATATATATATATATATATATATATATATATATATATATATATATATATATATATATATACATATATATATATATGTATATATATATATATATATATATATATGTATATATATATATATATATATATATATATATATATATATATATATACATATGTAAATGTGTAGTATTATATATTATATATATTAATATGTATATATAAATATATATAAATATGTATATATATATGTATATATGTATGTATATATGTGTGTATATGTATATGTGTGTGTATATATAAAATATATAAAAATAAAATATTATAATTACACTAGTTAAATGTAACCGGCCCAGTTGGTCCTGTGGTGCTTTATAATTACCGGCCAAACTGCGAAACTTATGTGCCCTTTTAAGTTAAGGCCAAATTCCAGTTACTTGAGGGCAGAACTGCAGGACATTTGAAGTTCACTTTTAAAGAACCATAGATGAGAAATGACAGCATGAGGAAGAATGGTTACAGTAACAGCATTTGAGGACAGGTGCAGTGTCGGAGCAGCAGATCACATGGAGGACAGGTGCAGTGTCAGAACAGCAGATTGCATAGAGGGCAGGTGCAGTGTCAGAACAGCAGATCACATGGAGGACAGGTGCAGTGTCAGAACAGCAGATCACATGGAGGATAGAAGGCAAAGCAAGTCAGTGTCAGGGAGCATAGATGAACATTGAAGCAGCAAACTAGTGAGTACAAACATTAGATTTCTGTTTTTGTGTCCATTTCTAGTATTTTAAGCAGATGAATGTGAAAGCAACCAACTTGCTCTTAGTGGTGCCCAAGAATGGATTTGGCAAGTTTGACAAACTTGGCTCCTAAGGCAAAAAGTTTGTCTGGAGCCCTGTTGCATGTTAGTTTTATTTCAGTAAAAACAAGTTAAATTGCAGTGAGTTCTGCTATTTACAATATTAAACGCACCACAGCAAGCACGTTATTTTTGGCACGAATATCAAATTCCACAAACAGTACCTACTTTGTATATTGCAATCTGGGACGACACTGGGTTTTAAATGAAGAAAAATATTTTTGCGTTGACTCAGCTGTATTTAGGCACTTTACAATTTGACTGGCGAAAGATAAGGTTAGTTTATTGGAGTTCACAATTTTTTATTTTTTTTTTCCAGCTTGGTATGGGTAGCATTTTCACTTTTTGTTTAATTATGGAGCTTTTTGCTGCATTACAGCCCTTCATTAAAATAATTCCTTGTTTTCAGGGCATTTTGTTAATGGCACGTGTGCAACACAAATTCTGATTCAGTGGTACAAACACTTGATATTCTCAGAACTCCGATACTTTTTCTTTTAAGGTGATCACAAAAACTGCTTTTTTTCAGTACACAAAGCCATTCCAGTATTCATTAGCATTTGCAACAAGTTACATTTTCATAAATGTAGGTTTTTTTTACTAGTAGTTCTTACAATTCCTAAAACTTTTACATCAGACCTGCTAGTTGATGTTGGCAACAAGTCCTTTGTAGAGAATTTTTTTTTTCCCCTTGAATACTAGGGTTGAAGGCGCTTACAAGAAGTGGTTCTGAGCTTTCTAAGTAGTGTCCTAAGGCGATCATAATAGGATGCAGAGTGTTGATTCTTCTTGCGTAGGAATGTAGATTCAAGCATGTAAAGAGCCTGTAGAAAGTCTGTAGATTATTTTTCCAAAAATAGGGTGTAACTAGAGTATAGTCAATCACACAAGTAAAACCTGCTTACATGCCACTATGGTAGGTCCATCTGAAATGCAGGGTGTGTGTTTAAGGTCCTTATGTCCTGCTCATTGCCTAATTTCCAAGTGATTGGCTAGTTTGAAAGACTGGACTTGCTTGGTATTTTAATAGTTCTTTACCTGTCCCCTCTCTTAAAAGGATATAACTGGTTTTGATCTCAGAGAAATTCCTTCTCTTTCTTTATATACGAAATATGTAATAGTATTGTGTGGTGTGTTTTTTATTTATTTATTTTTTTTAAGAAATGTCGGTTCTAGACAATTTGTTGACGGTGATGTTTAACACTAGGACTAGAGAGATACTCATAACTAGAAGCCCCACAGCAGTCTTTCTGACGGCTATGTTCAGAACACTAAATAGTATAACGAAAGGAGAAAGTCGGATGTAATTATTATTTTATCAGATGAGCAAAAGCAAGTGGACAATGTAGATAAATAAACTTAAATGTTCTCTTCTTACAGAAGCGCACAGCAAAAGCAGAATTTCTTTTTCTCGACAAAAGGGTATTCCTTTACCTTGAGTCTAAGGCTGTTCACAATCAACACAGATAATGTGCTTTTCCACGCTGCCTTTCTGCACAGGGCACAGTTGTCTGAAATTTTGTTTTTATTGCATTTGCCAACCTGGCAATGGCAACTGTTGTGGCTCTCGGCGGGGTTTTGCTAGCTTCAGCTGTGGGTACACGCTTGGCAGTCTCCCTCTGTTCCAAATGCTTCTTGAAAAGTTCCTTTGCTAACTGTAAAATATATTCTCTCCTTGGTAAATTCTTCTCTGTGCATTCTGTGTAAAGTACCCAGGAGTTGATTGTTAGGTCCAATACATTGCAAAACACCTGAACAGACCACCATCGGGAGCCAGCTTTCACGGAATATTTCCGTGCCATCTGATCCAAAACATCAACTCTATATTCTATTGCGTAGTAAAACTCCACGGTCTCTGGTATTTATTTTCATTATTACCGATGCTAATTGACTGACCAAAGCAGTGCAGCTGGCAAGCTTGTGCCACCCTTCAAAAGACTGATTGAAAAACAATAGACTGTCAGTCATTCACTCAGGCAGAGAGTAGAGACTAATCTAATTACAGCTAAACACATTGTGGACTGGTAAAGAAAAAATAAATAAAGCAGAATACCGTTCTGTATAATCAAAATGCAGTTGTTTTCTGTGTGGCTGTCAATGTGACTCCTCCCGGGGCTTTTAGGTATAATGTAATCTACAGTGCCTATAGAAAGTCAACAACCCCTTTTAAAATTTTCACCTTTTGTTGCCTTATAGCCTGGAATTAAAATGCATTAAAATTGTTTTTTTTCATTTATGTACACATCCTACCCCACAACTTCAAATTGAAAAAAATATTCCATAAATTTGTAGAAAATTAATTAAAAATACAAACTGAAATAGCTTGGTTGGATATGTGTCCACCCCACTTGTAATAGCAATCCTAAATTAGCTCAGGTGTAACCGATAGCCTTCAAAATCACACACTAAGTGGCCTTCACCTGTGTTAAATTGTAGTGACTCACATGATTTCAGGATAAATTCAGCAGTTCCTGTAGGTTCCCTCTGGAACTGGATGACCAAGTATGAAGGAGACTGATCAGAGAGGCTACCTCTCTGATCGGGGGGGGGGGGGGGGGGGGGGGGGCTTAACTTGAGGATTGCTGTCCATCAGTGCTCCCCAAGGAACTTGACAGAGCTTGAACAGTGTTGTAAAGAAGACTGGTCAAATATTGCCAAATCTAGGTGTGCACAGTTGGTAGAAATCTATCCCAACTGACTCACAGCTGTAATTGCTGCCAGAGGTGCTTCCACCAAGTTTTAACTCTGGGGGGCGGTGGAGACTTATCCAATTATGATCTTCCAGTTTTGTATTTTAAATTTCTTTTTTTTTTTTTCCCCCTCAAAAAACCTTTTTTCCCCTTAACAGTGTGGAGTATGCTGTATAGATAAGTGGGGAAAAAAAATTCCTCATTTAAATGCGTGAAACTCTGAGGCACTGACGCAACAAAATATGAAAAAAAGATAAAGGGGGTATAGACTTTCTATAGGCACTGGATCTCCTTTATTTCTGCACTCCTTTTCATGCTTTGAGTATTTTTTACATACGGACAGAAAGGTACATGAGCGCTCAGCCCCATGTGTGTTACACGACTGGAGAAAATTACATTTTAAAACCAAAAACCGCCAAAATGACTGCCGTGGGATGTCTAGTGTTAAGAATATGACAGTAAAACCTTGCACATTCTGTATTCAGAATGATTTTAAAATCATGACATTAAAACTATTTTAATCTCCTTTTTTAATTTATTTGTCCTTTTTTTTACAGTAAGCAAAATTTTGTAACATGTCATTTGTTTCACAAGGTGCGAGTCTGCCTGTATTGTCCAAATAGCTATCACCAGTCGAGGAGAAGGCTGCCATTCCTTTTGATATACAGCATGGTTATAAAGTTGTTGGCAGTTGATGTTTGTTTACTTGATGGCTCTGGTCTAGCACAGCAGGACACCTTAATCCAGCATCTGCTGTGATGAATCTTTATCGCCTCTTACCAGATAGTGTTAAGTGGTGTCTCTTTGAGAGCTTTGAAGTAAAAACTAAGCATTATTTGCTGTTTTGTCAACCTTTAAACAGAGAACCAGACCTGCTATAAGCGTTCTGGTTAAAAAGCATTTTTAGCTTCATAACAAGTCTTAATGAAAAAAAATAAATAAATAAATAAAAATAGAACTTAAACTCCAAATACAATAGAACTAGTTTTTCCTCTCGCATGTGCATTCCTTTATGCAGCTTCTTGAAGTGGAATGCGCGGACGAACAAGGACTATGGCAATGGACTGAGCTCGAAATATTTTAAGGTGAAGTTATCCTCTAAATCCACAGATGCAAGCACAGGGTCAAACAGACATGATAACTGTTTCAGATAGCAGCTTTTGAGGAGCGTTTTAATACTGATTTCTGTTTTGGTCTTCAATGTTGAAAAAGTTAATAGTACTGTAAAAGGGTAACATTGTGGCCAAGGCCAGTTACTGGCAGGAAATAGACCCAGGTGTGGAAAGCTAATGTGCATGTTTATTAACCCCTTCTGTGCTGAGGCCCCTGGTGATGACCTGTGCTACAGGCATTTTGTTATTTTAGGACTTGTCTGTTTTACATTTAAATTTATTGTTTTCCTTTTCAGATACTCCTGGCAATATTTGAAAAAAAAAAACATAACTCGCGAATTCCTCAGAATTGGATAATGTTGTAAATTACACTTTATCATTAGATTATTGGTGTGATTTTGTAATGTATACATATGTTACCATCTAAGTGTGGTTGTAGGTTAATACTGTTTCCACATTTAAAATCCTTTTAAGTTCACCAGTTATTCATTTCACCAAAATAAAAATGATACAACTATTTTAAATAGTATTTGTAGTAAATTACGAGAGAAATGTTAGTGGCTTTATTTAACATATATTCCTCCCCCTGTTTTGTTGATTTGTTATTTGACTCCAATAATTCAAGGAGAAGTCAGGAGAAAGAAGTATCAACATACTTCCAAAAATTCTACACATGCATCTGGCATGGATGACGCCATCCCTGCCAAACTTCAATTCAAAGTATTTTAATTTTTTTTAAACAAACGCACAGTTTACATGTGCAGGGCTTCTGCCACACCATAAATACTACTTTTTTTTTGTTTGTTTGTTTTTACTTTTGGTTTTGTAGTTGCTTTTATATTGAGGATTTTAAGTCCCCTTATGTGACCTGTAACATCATGACTTTTGTTTTTCAGTGTTTGCAGTACAAGACAGATCAGGCCCAGGATGTCAAGAAAATAGAGAAATTCCATGGCCAGCTGATGAGACTTATGGTATCGAAGGAATCCCGCAGTGTTTCCATGGAAACAGACTGAGCTGACAGTTTTTGTTTGCAAATACAATTCGGACAGTGTTCGGACAATTCGGACACTGACGCAAAATTGGAAGACCAGGGAACAGGAGAGACTTTGATATGGGGGGTGGGGAGGGTAAGTTAAAGGTTGGTTGATAGATAGAGATGGGGGGGGGGGGGGGGGAAGTCTGATAATGATTCTGGCTTCTAGGCAAACTTCTTGGAGGAATACCAGTATTTATTTTCTATCATTTAGGTGGATGTAAAGGTTTGGGAACAAACTGGTTCTTTTACAGAGTGCTGTCTGGTCTGTTAATATAATGAACTGTTTAATAAGTGTTTGGTATAAGGTTGTCCAAACGAAGGATCCTTGCTTTTGTTGTAATCGGTCCACAGTCAAGTTTTGCATTGTATTATGAGTTCTTCAGATCCCCTTTCCAGGCACTTGCATGCCTATAAGTGTATTGTATTTTAATTACAATTTGTTAATTAAAGATTAACTTCCTTAAAAATAACATTTTTAAAAAGGATCATTGGTTTAATTTCTGTAAAAACATTTGTTTTAAAGGTAACATTTTGTTGTGGACTTGAGTTTAAGTTTTTGCTTTCACGCTTTTTGGAAATTCTGTATTCATATATATTAAACAAAATTGTAACGTGTACATAGTACATTTACTAGAAATCTTTATCTATGTTTTCTTAAAATACTTTAATATGATTCTGGCTTCATAGACCCTAATTGTTACTAATACTACCAACCTTTTCCTATATTTACACTTACAACTCGGGCTCAGTCAATCAGATTAGAAGATTCTTATTTAAGCCACCTCTTTACACTTGAGCACAGACCTGAGCTGGCTTTGCCCCTGTATGTGAGTGCGTAGCCCCTGATCTGTAGTGCTTGCCCGGTGACGTCGTCATATTGACTACCCCTTGCATTGACATATTTCCTTCTCAAAACACAGTGGTGGAAGTCTTTAAATATAGTCCTTTGTTTAAGAGTAAAGTCCTTTTTGACCTGAAGCTAGTTCTTACACATCTGTTCAGTTACCAGATTTCCATAGTGAAAAACCAGGATTTTTTTTTTTTTTTTTTTTTTTTTAATTCACGGACGCCATTAAAATAATAGTATAAACAAGCGCCATGTGCAGGTTAAAAGCATGTTACTTTTAAATAAGACTGCATTTTCCCCTTGACAAGATCTTCAATCTTCTTAGTGACTTTACTGTAATTATTTGTTCAGTTGTGGATAGTGGTACCCTTAAAACGGAACATTTCCTCATAATTGATACGTATCAAAATATGATCAGAGGTTACGCTTGTAGGTATGTGTGAGAATAGTTCTGTCAAAGTTCTGTGGCAACTAGGCTTGTTTCACATTTATCTCACATTCATTAAATGTCTCTTCAGATTATAGCACAAATATACAAGTCTCTTTGTATTTTGAAATCCTCTCTGTGTTCTGTCAAAGATATTGTTTGGGTTTGTTGTCAGAGTAACAATCCCAACTTCCTGTTGCTGTTGTCTGTGCCTGTTTGATCCTGACAATGGAGGGGGGGCGGGCGGCGTTGCCCACGAGTGTATATGGCAAATGAGAGCTGTCTCCGGGACCTCTGCATTCACAGTAGTACAAAAAAATTACCAGAGCTGCTGCAGAGCCCTCTTTTGAGCAGGACATTCATAGGATGGATACCTGGGCCAGCTACTTTTACCAACCCAAGCCAACTGTTTGCTTCAAAATATATAAACTTACAAAAAAGATCGTGAAAAGCCAATTATTAGAGATTTACCTGAATATTTTATTTTTAAACATTCAAAGTATTTGTTTGGAAACTTGAATTCAATGTAAGGTAAACAATTTATTTTTGTATCTATTTAAGTCATTCTTAAGGAATGTTGATGTAATACATGAGAACGGATAAGGCCTAATGTCTGAAACAGGCTTTTAAATATCATTGGGTTTCAGGCAAGCCCTTGTCTTTATTACCCAGATTTTATTATTTGTCCTTAACCCTGAAACATGTCCTGGCTGAAAGGCTGTTCAACTACTGGTTTAATAGGTCAAATTAAATATAATGTAGGAACTGTTCAGAGATTTTAATTAATTAAAAGTAAAGGACATAGTTACCCTCTAGGCTGGAAGGGGCAAGCGTGCCTACTCCTGCTAAAATATTGTATGGAAACAGTGCTCTACTCTCAACTGTAGCCCTTTGTTCCTGACTTAATGCAAAAATGTATGCATCCCTCAAATGAGAAACGACATTAAAGACTTTTAATCCCATGCGTTTTCATAAATCTTCGTTCCAAGTGTTTTCTGGAATGCCTATAAGCTTGACAGCTTGGAGTTAAATAACGTGAAGTCCGACCAGTTTTTCTTTTTTTTTTTTTTGTATTAAGTTATTTGCAAAAGATTAATAAACATGACAAAATTACTGTTTTTTGAGAAAAATGTGTGCGCATTTGAGACAAATAATCAGAGCAATTATATAAACTGCTCACTGGAAATGAGTCGTTCTAGTAGCACTAATACTCACGTCCAGTTAATACACATTATGACTTTGCTCATGTTGGTACCTGATTATTGCACTCTATCATTCACTTTTCTGACCCTCTTTCTCCGCCATGCCCACTGAACACTAAAATTAAACCATGCTTGTGTATATTTGTAAACAAAATAGATTACACACTTTTCTGTTAATGGGCTGCCCCTAACATAACTGATTCATTTGTTATACAAATGAATGCCTGACATTATTCTTTAGTAAGACCTATTCAACCTAGTTGCAGCCTTGATGGGCAAGTCTGCAGATCAAATGATCATTTGGCTGCACTAATTCCTGATGTTTCACAAGGAACAGTCTCAACATGGATGATTCTGGCAAACAGACTGGAGATTTCCACCTTCAGTTTCCTTATAGAATTTAAAGGTGTAAGCGGATCAAGATGTGCAAACAACCATTAATCTGAGCATAATCTGTGTGGACATGGACTTCCTGCGAGTGTGACCTCGATCAAAAATATTGGAAACTCCTGCTTCAACTCTGTATGGCCACCCTGGGCATGACAAATCTGAAAGTTGTTTAAATGAATATGGAAGGATATATGACTTTTTCAAAAAGGGAGGGATTCTGTTTGTAAAATAAATGAATTGGTCAAGGGGGGGAAGCCGTTTTAAGTAAAAGTGATTGCTACATATTACAGGTGCTTAGTATCCACGGTTAATGGATGTTTTTTACCAACCAAGGTGGGAATAACTCTGGTATGATTTAACATTAGATTACAACCCAGACTGAACACAGTCTGGGGCTTTTGCTGGCTCTGAACACCAATCCTCTGCTACAGTAAAAACTGGCAGGGTCAGTGTCCAAAAACTAGTAGTGGATGTTTCAAAAGTGATGGCCATACAAATGATGACTGGCAATAAAGTATTTTTTAAGCACGTCTGGTTTGAAAAATGAAGGGTATTATTGTCAATTATCAATTAACAAAAATACTATTAAAGATATTTATTTTTCAAGCCTGTAGAGGGGGAAATATGCCTTGCTGACACTCATTTCCCCTAAAGGTTTAGCTTTTTTCCAGAACATACATATCTGGCTGCCCATGGTGGCCATACAGCACATGTTCTGACAGTTAGGGGGATGCAAGTTAAGCTTATGGTTACTGTATTACGATATAGATTATATATTTAAGATATATCTACTGTTACACTAACAGTATAGCTGCCATTCGATATTCAATAAAAAACAGGTATAAATATCCAAATAATAAAGCATGATTTTTTTCATGTTTTGTTTCATTTAGAGTGCTCAATTATTTGACCCCTGATTTGGAAAGTACAATTCTTTTTTCTCCTCACTTCAGCAATACCCCAGACAGCTCAGGAGCTCCGAAGGTTCAGTGGGCATCTTTCAATCCCGCGACCAAGCCATCTTCCTCTTTCATATCTAGGAACTCAAGAGCGGATGTCAGCAAGATACCAGCCTCTGGAGGACAAAGGCTGGTATAGTAGGTGTCTGCTTTGAGCTCACTGGGCACCAGACCGGCAGGATTCACTATAGTACAATGAGGAGAAGAAGTCCCTGCTGGTTTTGTCTCCCTAATCCATGGGAGCACCAGAGCCAATGCAATGAAATCCCAACAAAGACCGGAAACTCCGCACAGCCAGGACGCGAACCTGCGCTGTATCGCTCACCCTGCACACCACGAGTACCACTCGGGTACCCTAATAAAGGATGTTGGATACATTTATTTCATATAACATTTGAACCAAAAAAAAAAAAAAAAAAAGGTTCAGTTTACTCCCAACATGAAGATGCTTAATTATGTAACGTAAACCCAGCTGCCCATTTATTTTGGCAATTTCCATGTTAAAAATTGTCTTTTTTGTGTGTGTAGATTTTTCATTCTTAGCACTCAACTAAGCAATTTGGACAGTTTTCAAAACAACTTTTGCTATAATTTTTAAAATACACTTTTTTTTGTTGTTACAGAATGGAATGTTTCTCAGTGGCATAGCAAGTCTGTTTTTTTAAAAGGATAAAGGTCATTCCCTGTTTGAACTGAAAAGTAAAACATCAGAAAAAAAAACGTTGCTATTAATCGTCGATTTGGCAAAAAAATAAAAATCAAACAATAGAAAGCATATATATATATATATATATATATATATATATATATATATATATATATATATATATATATATATATATACTGAACAAAAATATAAACGCAACATGTAAAGTGTTGGTCCCATGTTTTATGATCTGAAATAAAAGATTCCAGAAATTTTCCATATGCACAAGAAGCTTATTTCTCCTAAATTTTGTGCACAAATTTGTTTACATCCCTGGTAGTGAGCATTTTTCCTTTGCCAAGATAATCCATCCACCTGATAGGTGTGGCATATCAAGAAGCTGATTAAACAGCATGATCATTACACAGGTGCACCTTGTGCTGGGGACAATAAAAGGCCACACTAAAATGTGCAGTTTTGTCACGCAACACAATGCCACAGATGTCTCAAGTTTTGAGGGAGCGTGTAATTGGCATGCTGACTGCAGGAATGCCCACCAGAGCTGTTGCCAGAGAATTGAATGTTCATTTCTCTACCATAAGCCGCCTCCAATGTCGTTTTAGAGAATTTGGCAGTATGTCCAACCGGCCTGACAACCACAGACCACGTGTAACCATGCCAGCCCAGGACCTGCACATCCGGCTTCTTCACCTGCGGGATCGTCTGAGACCAGCCACTCGGACAGCTGATGAAACTGTGGGTTTGCACAACCGAAGAATTTCTGCACAAACTGTCAGAAACCGTCTCAGGGAAGCTCATCTGTGTACTCGTCATCCTCACCAGGGACTTCACCTGACTGCAGTTCGGCGTCATAACCGACTTCAGTGGGAAAATGCTCACCTTTGATGGCCACTGACACGTTGGAGAAGTGTGCTCTTCACGGATGAATCCCGGTTTCAACTGTACCAGGCAGATCGCGTCATGTGGGCGAGTGATTTGCTGATGTCAACGTTGTGTCCCATGGTGGCAGGGTTATGGCATGGGCAGGCATAAGCTATGGACAATGAACACAATTGGATTTTATCAATGGCAATTTGAATGCACAGAGATACCTTGACGAGATCCTGAGGCCCATTGTCGTGCCATTCATCCGCCGCCATCATCTCATGTTTCAGCATGATAATACCGTGTAACAAATTTATTTATTTTTTGTTCCTGGGTTGTAAGTGTTATTTCCTAATTGCTTATGCCTCAAAAGTATAGAAAATGGCTATTATTCCCCACAAACTTTGCTTTTGTGACCAGGACAGTGATATTTTGAAATATCACTATTTCCAATGAGAAAACGGAAGCTTTTGTGTCTTTTCGTTCACATAAAGTCAGAAAAAAACAACATATGAATCCAAATTAACATGTATTTATACTAAAGTAATACAAAAATGACTACAAAAGATTTAGAAGTGAGTAGTCTTTCGAGATTTACGATTATACTGTAAATTTACAGTATAATCGTAAATCTCGAAAAACTACTCACTTCTAAATCTTTTGTAGATTCTTCACACTCCTGGAGAAAAAAGGTCCTTAAATCTAACCCTTTGATCCCAGTGGCATTATCTCTTTCGATCTCTCTGAGAACCTCTGGGTCCAACACCAGTCCCTGGGAGCCTTTTAGCCCCTTTATGGTTTGCATTCCAAAGTCTTACAGCCTGGCCCCTTCTGGTCCACAGCATTGTTGTGTTTTTAGCTTGTAGTCAATGCTGGGCAAGAAAGTTGTAGACGCAATGTCTCTATCAATTGTAAGCAGTACATGCAATTTGAACCAAACAGTCTGCTATCTGCAATATTAGTCTCTTTTCAGAAAAAAAAACACCAGTATAGCTCTGCCAGTCCACATGCGTAGCAAACTGCTAATCAATTCTCAATCCATGTTTTCCAACAGTGGCTAACAGTTAAAGTACTACACATATTTCATTTAGAATCACTGGCTGTAAAGGCTTTTTAAAATTGTGATGATCCCCCTCTAGTGGTTCTTAAGTGTATTGGATGGATTAATACAGTAGAAACTCAGTTATGAACACCAAACTTAAAAACTGACCAGTCAACACCCTACTTTTAGCGCAAAGTATGCAACACTGATGAAAGACTAAAACTCGGAGATCGTCTTTGGGTTCATTCAAGCAGATTGGTCTTTCTTTATTACACACTGAAGTATGGAGTCTATGTCTGCTTGCTAAGCTCAATAGACTGAAGCGAAAAATAAAACATAAGCATATGTACTAGGCCCCATAGGAGGAGTGAAGCAACAGGGTGGGAGTTCCAGAGCCCTGGATAAGTTCTAGCAGCTAGACAACATGCGCACACACGCCAATAAAGTTACAATGGTGCTCCTCCCAGGGGCAAAACAGTAAGACAGTAACAGGTGATAGACAAAGGTCTGAGTTGTTCAGGTCTGGAATTCTTCCATCTACTAAGGAGCCAGCCTTAGATCATCCTCCCAACCTCCCCATGCCATCTGTGTCCTTGTACCTTGAGAAACAAGCGTCGCACCCGGAAGGGAGGAACACCTTATCCTTCCTGGTACAGGTGGGAGAGAAGCCACCTGCGAGAGACCCAGACATACAGAAAGAAAGAGGCCCCATGCTGCTGAGAACAGCATTGAAAGATTCACTGATGGCTGTTACTATGCCAACGGCAAAGCTCTAGGAAGAAAGTTGTGACAATGACATGAGAGAGTTTAAGAATATTAGGAATAATAAGAATTGAACCCTTCAACTGAAATAGTAAGAACTGTAAAATGCAAACATGTTATTCTTTCAATTGAAAAAAACACACACACACACACATATATATATATATATATATATATATATATATATATATATATATATATATATATATATATGACAGCGTTATCACACTGCAATGGGAATACATTTGTTAGCGCTATTAAAATGTAAAATATTCAGCACTTTTCAAAGGAGTACAAAGACAGCAGAGCAATAAAAACAGACCAGTATTGTAGGCAAAGCTGAAGATGTTGTGCTAGTCATACGAGTATTACATTATTGTGCTGTATCCTTGTATATGCCAGATGAAGGTTGTAGATAGCAGGTGTACACATTTAGAACATAAGAACATAAGGAAGTTTACAAACGAGAGGAAGCCATTCAGCCCATCTTGCTCGTTTGGTTATTAGTAGCTTATTGATTCCAGAATCTCATCAAGCAGCTTCTTGAAGGATCCCAGGGTGTCAGCTTCAACAACATTACTGGGGAGTTGATTCCAGACCCTCACAATTCTCTGTGTAAAAAAGTGCCTTCTATTTTCTGGTCTGAATGCCCCTTTGTCTAATCTCCATTTGTGACCCCTGGTCCTTGTTTCTTTTTTCAGGTCAAAAAAGTCCCTTGGGTCGACAATGTCAATACCTTTTAGAATTTTGAATGCTTGAATTAGGTCGCCGCGTAGTCTTCTTTGTTCAAGACTGAACAGATTCAATTCTTTTAGCCTGTCTGCATATGACATGCCTTTTAAGCCCGGAATAATTCTGGTCGCTCTTCTTTGCACTCTTTCTAGAGCAGCAATATCTTTTTTATAGCGAGGTGACCAGAACTGCACACAATATTCAAGATGAGGTCTTACTAGTGCATTGTACAGTTTTAACATTACTTCCCTTGATTTAAATTCAACACTTTTCACAATGTATCCGAGCATCTTGTTAGCCTTTTTTATAAGCTTCCCCACATTGTCTAGAAGAAGACATTTCATAGGTCCTAGGTCTTTTTCATAGATTCCTTCTCCAATTTCAGTATCTCCCATATGATATTTATAATGTACATTTTTATTTCCTGCGTGCAGTACGTTACACTTTTCTCTATTAAATTTCATTTGCCATGTGTCTGCCCAGTTCTGAATCTTGTCTAGATCATTTTGAATGACTTTTGCTGCTGCAACAGTGTTTGCCACTCCTCCTACTTTTGTGTCGTCTGCAAATATAACAAGTTTGCTTACTATACCAGAATCTAAATCATTAATGTAGATTAGGAATAGCAGAGGACCTAATACTGATCCCTGTGGTACACCGCTGGTTACCACACTCCATTCTGAGGTTTTTCCTCTAATCAGTACTTTCTGTTTTCTACATGTTAACCACTCCCTAATCCATGTACATGTGTTTCCTTGAATCCCAACTGCGTTCAGTTTGAGAATTAATCTTTTGTGCGGGACTTTGTCAAAAGCTTTCTGGAAATCTAAATAAACCATGTCATATGCTTTGCAATTATCCATTGTCGATGTTGCATCCTCAAAAAAATCAAGCAAGTTAGTTAGACACGATCTCCCTTTCCTAAAACCATGTTGACTGTCTCCCAGGACCCTGTTACCATATAGGTAATTTTCCATTTTGGATCTTATTATAGTTTACATATAATATAATTCATGCTTATTGGTCTGTAGTTACCTGGTTCGGTTTTGTTTCCCTTTTTATGGATTGGTATTACGTTAGCAATTCTCCAGTCTGTCGATACAACCCGTGTCAAGAGTCTGTTGCATGATCTTGGTTAGCGGTTTGTAAATAACTTATTTTATTTCGTTGAGAACTATTGGGAGGATCTCATCCGGCCCAGGGGATTTGTTTATTTTAAGAGCTCCTAGTCCCTTTAACACTTCTGCCTCAGTTATGCTAAAGTTATTTAAAACTGGATAGGAACTGGATGACATGTGAGGCATGTTGTCAGTATCTTCCTTTGTAAAAACTTGTGATAAGTAATCATTTAATATATTTGCTATTTTATTTCTTCATCTATGATTTTGCCATTTTGTATATCTTAGACATTTAACCTCCTTTTTGAATGTTCTCTTGCTGTTATAATATTGGAAAACATTTTGGAATTGGTTTTAGCCCCCTTAACAATGTGCATTTTTATCTCTCTCTTGGCCTTTCTAACTTCCTTTTTGACTTGCGGATGAAGTTCAGAGTACTCTTTCTGTGTACTTTGTTTTTGGTCCTTTTTAAATGCTCTATGCCTTTTTTTGCTGAATATTTTTTAATTGATCTATTAAACCACTTTGGCAATTTTGTTTTAGATTTAGATTTGTCTACATTTGGGATGTAATTGTTTTGCGCCTCTAGTACTACATTTTTAAAAAACAGCCACACTTTTACTCTATTTTACTCCAATCTACTTCTGTTAGTCTCTGTTTTATACCTTCATAGTTTACCTTTCTAAAATTGTAAACCTATTCTTTAGTCATTAAATTTTGGGTTTTAAAAATCACTTCAAATGAGACCATGTTGTGGTCTGAGTTTGCCGGTGATTCTCTGACCTCTGTTTTAGTTATTCTATCTTCGTTATTTGAAAAGACTAAATCAAGGCATGCCTCCCCTCTAGTCGGTTGCTTGACAAATTGCATTAGGAAGCAGTCATTCTCCAACATTTCAATTTCGTCCGTCGTGCTCACCACCGGGTTTTCCCATTGTATATGGGGGAAATTGAAATCCCCCATTAGTATGGCTTCTCCTTTGCTACATACATTTCTAATGTCATTGAATAACAGATTATTTCGCTCGGCATCTGAATTTGGCGGTCTATAGCATGCTCCTATTATTATGACCTTTTGAATTTGTGTCCATTATTCTGACCCATATTGATTCAGCACTGTTTTCTTTGTCCAGATTTAACAACTGAGCTTCAAGACTGTTTCTTATGTATAGCTCTAACCCTCCGCCTCTTCGATCCTGCCTGTACTGTACAGTTTCCTATACAGTGTATTCCCACGAATATTATATTCATCTCCATCACTCTCAGACAGCCAAGTTTCTGTAACATCACATCATAGTTATTTGTTAGTGCAGTAGCTTCAAGTTCTAACATTTTGTTTCTGATACTTCTAGTATTTAGATAAATACATTTAATGGCTGCCTGTGACAGGGGGCCCCTCCCCTATGTATACTGTGTGCTATTTTTATAATGTATTATTATTATTATTATTATTATTATTATTATAGTAGTAGTAGTAGTAGTAATATGTATTGTGTTGTGTGCAGATGGACTAAAGCCATCCAATATTATTATTTGTTGTGTGAGACAACTCATAATATAATCACATGAATGGGGTTAAAATCCCCATTTATAAAAACCTTGTGCAGAAGGTGGCCCCAAGTTAATTCATTGATTAATTGTTGCTAATCGGGAGATGGTCACCTGTATAAAAGCCTACCGCGGTCTGCGTCAGGTGAAGAGTAAGAAGAGACATAAGTCTATGCAAGAAGATAAAAACTAAAGTAAAAACAGTTGCTATACGTGCTGGCTAAAACCCAGCACAATACTTGTTTGTTTCGTTCACTGCGGTTTTGTTTATTACTTGTGTATTCGTTTGGCCAATGCGCCCTTTATTTTGTGAGTGTTTTGATTTGTTCACACTTTGTTTGTTTATTATTTAATAAAACACTGAGTGCCGTTGCACTTCAGTTTTGCCCCACCCTTCACTTGTTTTGAGTCATCCTGCTCAAACTGTCTTACCTGAGTTGTTGCCCTGGTTTTGATGTGGTCTCCCTTCTGTTTTTTTGTTGATTTCTCCCCCCCTTCTAGACTAGACTAGACTGTCCTGTTATTTGTGTTTAAATATCTTTGTTTTCACCCTTGTGCTCTTTTATTTTGTGTTTATTTATAATAAAAGTATTATTTTTTTGAACTGCAGTCTGTCACTAGGCCTCTATCCACTCGCCAGCCTGTCACAACTACATAACAACAAGTCATCGACATATTGTAACACAGTTCCATGTTGGTTGTTGTCTAGGGACTGTATTGCCTTTGCCAGACATCGAAGGAATATCACTGGTGAGTTGTGATACCCTTGTGTACACCTTTCACGGTGAATGCAAACTTCCATTGGTCTTCTGGTCTAATAAGTAGACTCCAAAACCATTACTGATGTCAATCACTGAAAACCAGCTTTCATCAGCAGGTACTTCAGTGAGGAACATGTGTGGGTTAGCTACAATTGGTGCCATTTAAGGCAATACTTGATTCAATCTCTGGTAATCATTAGTCAGTCTCTGTTTCACTTCCCTTTTGGGCACCGGCCAAATGGGACTGTTCGTGGGTGAGTTACATTCAACTACTATAAACTGCTGTAATAGGTCTGTAATAATACCCTTTACTGCTTCAGTTGCTTCAGGTTTAATTGGGTACTGCTTCTGTGGAGGATGGGCATCTCCTTCAATTGTGATAAGCATGCCCACTGCCTTACCGCAGTCATTGTTGTGCTGAGCCTACACTTCTGGGTACTGCTCAGTCAAGTCCTGGAGTGTGAGTGGGAAAGATGAGACATACATTACATCTAACCCTAAAAAGTTTTGCTCATACGTTTTTTGCATGATACATTTCTACTGTTGCAGTGATATCTCCATTTGTTATTTCTATCGCCTGTGTTTTGAAGGCAATTTGTGGTCCTCTATTAATACCTTCAATCATTACATATTGTTTTGTTAAAGGGACATCATATCCAAATCAGTGATTGTCACACACGTCCCTGTATCAACCAACATTTTATATGGGTGGCCTCCTACCTCCACGTCAACAAACATTCTTTCATCATTACCTCCCCCCTTTTGCTCCGACCGAAGCTACCGCACGTCACTGCCACTTTTTCAACAAGTTATCTTTAAGTATCAATACGGCCCCAATTAGAGCATTGCTTAAAACTGTATTCATTCTAAAACTTGCAGCTGTGAGCTGTGCCTTCAATATGTACTATTAACACTTCTCTGCTGCTGGACAACTGCCCAGGCACCTTATCTGCATATTCTCCTGTTCTCTGGCAACACGACCAGAATCTTATCTTTAACTGCTTCTTTAAGCTAAACTTCTAGCTTCCAGTCCTATTGCATCACCATTGCCATCCATATTTTATTTTAATGCACACCCTTATATCAATTCATGAACTGAAGCTGGCTTCTGTTCTCAAACTGTGACAGATTTTTTCACAGTCTGAGCTGCAGTTCCCACTCATACTTATGTAAAGGTCACATAGTGTTAAACACCTGCCTTTTCTCATATGTTGCTTTATCTTTTGCTTAAGCAAAACAAATCTAACCCAAGCAATTTAGAAAACAATCATTCTAAACTGACTTTTTACCAACATAATTTTCCAATATGACACAGAGAAAACAGAGCGTTACTCTAGTTTGGGGTTTTTATTAATGGTTTGTTTTCCTTTGCACCTTAAATTTACATGTTTGTTGGTGAGCTCATGGAATTTAGCTATGGTTTTATGCCAAAACCCTCATCCGCCCCACTTTTGTGACAGTTTGTGTAACAGGTTTTTTTCCTATTAACAGGTTATCCTAACTCACAAATAGGTCAACATGTAATAGCCATCAGACAAACATATATTACATACATATGTAACACCCAGTTCAGAGACTCCATATTATGCTCAACTGTCATTACTTAAAATATGACTATAGTCTTGCATGTATGGTATAATCTTCATAACCATACAGCTTGCTAGCAAGGCCAGCCGCAAATACAATACAACATAAACACAATACAACTGTCCTTTACAACAAGACACACACAAGTATCTCAAGCACGAAAATATTTTTTAATATTCTCGTCTAGATCCCTTAGTTTGTTTCAGGTTTGTCCCTGACTTATATTACAATTGCAACACCTGCAGTTTACCACTGCACCATCAATAATCACATGTCATTCATGATTTATTAATGTCTCAGTTACCACATTAATCTAGTTATCATCACCTCTCCTACTAGAAGCTCCGTAAAACATTAATTGTGACCAACATAAACAAAACATCTTGTATATGTGCAAATAAAACCAATTAATACCAGTAACTTTGGTGCTTTATTAAACCAAGTGCTTTCCATTCAAATAAAATACAATCTCCCTGTTTAATTCAACAAAACTAAACAATCATTAATATGCAGACTCTTGAAAATAAAACGTTGATTTAATTCTGCATTTTTAGAAACCAAATATTATACCTGAAATCTATTCTGTGTCAATTACTTTCCTGCTCAGTCACATCTTTATTCTTAACAGACAATTACTTACAATTTACCTTTGTAAAATCATCACGTTTGTAACTCCTCAACAGTCTGTCACATCATACTCATGTTCAGTTCCCAGCACACTTAACTGCACTTACACTTACTCTCTTCACATCCCCTTTCCTTCTTTATTCTCCGGTTCCCAACCGTACCTCCCTGCACCTGCGGCAACACATACATGCAATTACAATTCCCTTATCAGTGTGATCTTTATCCTGTTTCAACCACCATTCTTGGTGCTGCACTGGGGTCCATTTAGGATCCCAGCCATCTTCCAACATTGTTTTTTGCCATTTCACATGCTTTGTTAAGACATGCTCAATAACTTCAGCCATTTCGCTGGTCATATCCTAGCGCTCCTTAGCACTAGCAGCTACAACCCTGTCTACTACACATACTCCTGTTGTATAAAATGGCTGATGACTCAGATCAGCAGCAGTTCATTACAATGCGTGCAAGGGAAGAGAAGCAGTTACATGAATAGACCACAGCAGTAACACGAAAACACTCTCTCTTAGTTTTAAGATGAGGTGGCTCAGTACTTATAGGTGTTTAGTATAGCAATATTGAGCAGATTAATACGTCAACAATATCATAGAACAGTCTCGAAGTCCTCCCTATAAGGAGTTGTTTTCGCTCAAAGCTCAGGAAAACAGTTTAACTATCTCACACAAATATAACCCCTGCGTGATGGTTAAGTACCCTTGGTAGGCGGGACCAAGGGGGGTCACCGAGGGGAGACGGCCTATCGGCAGCTTTGATAGTAAGAGCTCAGTGACACCAACCAATAGGCAGGCGTGTATCCCATAATGATGTTTTGATGGCCATCTTCTCTTTCAGTTCCCTTCAATTTGAAGATGGCCACCAAAACATTTTTATGGGAAAACAAGTACCAGAGCCGTCGTGAGGTAGAGAGGAACGGCAACATACGAGGGATGCCTTAGCCCTGCCTGACCAAGGCCAGCGGTGCGAGCGGGCAACCTCAAGGACCCTAGTGCCTATTGAAGGCAATGAGGGATCTATCACATTCAGGCGATCGAACCTGCAAAAAGTATGTGGGGTAGCCCAGCTAGCCCCATGACAGATTTCAGCCATGGAGGCACCTCTGAAGAGGGCCCATGATGTAGCCACACCTCTCATAGAAAGTGCGGCTACCCGGGGGGGGGTAAGCCGACACCATCATACGCAGCTGAGACAGTGTCCACAATCCAATGCGACAGTCATTGCCTCGAGAGGGGCTGTCCAGGGTCTGTGTCCTGTGGCAGATGAAGAGCTATCAGACTGAAGCAGCACTCTCGTCCTCTCCAAATAACATCTCAATGCCCGAACTGGGCAGAGAAAGTTCAGCTTCCTATCCTCCGCTGAAGCAAACGGTGGAGCAAGGAAGGACTCCAGTTCCACAGACTGATTCATGTGGAAGGCTGAAACCACCTTGGGGAGATAGGGTTTGCATGCGGTGACAACTCTGCTACCATCATCACAAATATGCATGCAGGAGGAAGGCTGTCTTCATGGACACATACTTTAAATCATTGAAGTATATAGGTTCAAACGGGGCCTGCGTGAGAGCCTCCAATACAATCTCCAGGCTCCATTCGGGGAGAGTAGCCCTCTTAGGAGGGCGCAATCGCGAGCGCCTCGGAAAAACTAGGTACCCAGAAAATGCGTGCCCGGGGACAGTGTGTCACAATCGCAACTCCGTGGCCACCGGCTCTGGGAGCAGGGCGTCACACAAGATACCATCCATATATACAATCAGCATACTGGATGTATTGGCCAAGCAGATGCTCTAGGCCCCTGCCACATAAGCCCTACGGATGTGTGTCTCCATAATCCTGCATTACAGGTTCGGGAAAATAGGGTCCTTGGACATACCTCCCACAGGTGGAGCCTTCACCAAGGCTTCAATGGTGGAGTCTACAGGGGGAAACCCTGCCAGGCCCAGTTTCTCTGCCCCCTCCAGCGAGGCCAGTTGAGAACTGCTTTATGGAGGAGCGCACCTCCAGAGGGGATCTGTGATGGCGTCGGGAGGCGTGGCTGGGAGGGGCACGCAGCGGGGCACGAAGAACGCCCCCGTGCAACTCTGCAGACGCCGCAAGAGCCTTGTAGGGTAGTAGAAGTGTGCTCGGGGATTAAGCACCGGGCACCCATGTTATGTCTGTCCTCCTGTGGGATGTTAGTCCCACAAGCCTCACAGGTATGGAAACCAGACCTGCTCGACATCGTAAGCCTGCGTATAAAGTGTACCGCGCACCACGTGCCCCCGAGTAGTGTGTAATGCTGCATACTATGTGCACCGCATGCACCGAGTCCCGTGCGCACCATGCACTAAGCACGGGGCAGCAGATAATGTGTGCACCGCATGCACCAAGCACAGAGTGCACCGGGCACCGAGTGTACCGCTTGTTCCGAGCTACCGCTTGCACTTGCCTGTAGGCGCACTTGCCTGTAAGCACAGTGCGCACCGTGGTACCTAAGTAGCACGGGCTGAATCTTGCTCACCGCAGTATTAAAAAACACTTGGGCAGCTATGCAATAGTACTTACCCTGACAGCGTGGTCATACACCTGAGCAGCGTGTAGCGTACAACAGGGGGACAGGGCCGAAGCCATGGTGGGCAATTAACTTTGTACAACACAGTAAATCAAATTACAACAATACAATATTGTAATAATAGATATATGCAGTACAGATGGGGGAGAGCACACTGTCTGTCTGATTTTAAGGCCTACACACGTAGTGAAGGCCGACGCAGCTTATGTATCTCACAACTCCACAATGGGGCAAGCCTCGGTGAGCAGTACACTGATGGTCTGGCTGTAAGCAGCCGCGCTGCAGCTAGTCCTCTGCAAAAGCGTGGGGACGCGCAGCTACAATCAAAACAGACATAAGAACATAAGAACATAAGAAAGTTTACAAACGAGAGGAGGCCATTCGGCCCATCTTGCTCGTTTGGTTGTTAGTAGCTTATTGATCCCAAAATCTCATCAAGCAGCTTCTTGAAGGATCCCAGGGTGTCAGCTTCAACAACATTACTGGGGAGTTGATTCCAGACCCTCACAATTCTCTGTGTAAAAAAGTGTCTCCTATTTTCTGTTCTGAATGCCCCTTTTTCTAAACTCCATTTGTGACCCCTGGTCCTTGTTTCTTTTTTCAGGCTGAAAAAGTCCCTTGCGTCGACACTGTCAATACCTTTTAGAATTTTGAATGCTTGAATTAGGTCGCCACGTAGTCTTCTTTGTTCAAGACTGAACAGATTCAATTCTTTTAGCCTGTCTGCATATGACATGCCTTTTAAACCCGGAATAATTCTGGTCGCTCTTCTTTGCACTCTTTCTAGAGCAGCAATATCTTTTTTATAGCGAGGTGACCAGAACTGCACACAATATTCAAAATGAGGTCTTACAAGTGCATTGTACAGTTTTAACATTACTTCCCTTGATTTAAATTCAACACTTTTCACAATGTATCCGAGCATCTTGTTAGCCTTTTTTATAGCTTCCCCACATTGTCTAGATGAAGACATTTCTGAGTCAACAAAAACTCCTAGGTCTTTTTCATAGATTCCTTCTCCAATTTCAATATCTCCCATATGATATTTATAATGTACATTTTTATTTCCTGCGTGCAGTACCTTACACTTTTCTCTATTAAATGTCATTTGCCATGTATCTGCCCAGTTCTGAATCTTGTCTAGATCATTTTGAATGACCTTTGCTGCTGCAACAGTGTTTGCCACTCCTCCTACTTTTGTGTCGTCTGCAAATTTAACAAAGTTTGCTTACTATACAATCTAAATCATTAATGTAGATTAGGAGCAGAGGACCTAATACTGATCCCTGTGGTACACCACTGGTTACCACACTCCATTCTGAGGTTTTTCCTCTAATCAGTACTTTCTGTTTTCTACATGTTAACCACTCCCTAATCCATGTACATGTGTTTCCTTGAATCCCAACTGCGTTCAGTTTGAGAATTAATCTTTTGTGCGGGACTTTGTCAAAAGCTTTCTGGAAATCTAAATAAACCATGTCATATGCTTTGCAATTATCCATTATCGATGTTGCATCTCAAAAAAATCAAGCAAGTTAGTTAGCACGATAAAACACTGAGTACCCTGTTACCATATAGGTCTGGATCTTATTATAGTTTCCATAAGCATATAATAGAAGTCAGGCTTACTGCGCCTGCAGCTATCGTATTACCAATCCAGTCTGTCACCAAAGAGACTGCTGCATGATCTTGGTTAGCGGTTTGTAAATTACTTCTTTCATTTCTTTGAGTACTACTGGGAGGATCTCATCCGCCCCAGGGGATTTGTTTATTTTAAGAGCTCCTAGTCCCTTTAACACTTCTGCCTCAGTTATGCTAAAGTTATTTAAAACTGGATAGGAACTGGTTGACATGTGGGGCATTTGTCAGTATCTTCCTTTGTAAAAACTTGTGAAAAGTAATAATTTAACATATTTGCTATTTTTTTTTCTTCCTCTATGATTTTGCCATTTGTATCTCTTAAACATTTAATCTCCTCTTTGAATGTTCTCTTGCTGTTGTAATATTGGAAAAACATTTTGGAATTGGTTTTAGCCCCCTTAGCAATGTTCATTTCTATCTCTCTCTTGAGGACTTGCATTTGCAGTTTCTGTGTACTCTTTCTGCCTTTTTGGTCCTTTTTTAATGCTCTGTAAAGTGCAGCTGAATTTTTGTGAATACATGGGAAGTACCCTTGGTAGGCGGCGGACGAGGGGGTCACCGAGGGGAGAGGGCCCATCCGCAGGTAACAGAAAGAGCTCAGTCGCAGGAGTATTCCCATAATTCCAATAAAGATGTTTTGGTGGCCATCTGGTTTTGGTGGCCATCTTTGAATTGAAAGGGAACTGCCTGACTAAAAAACATTTTTTTAAAGTAAATATCCTGAGGGAAAATAACGTAAAACAAATAGCTATGTACTTTAAATGAATGTTCTGTAAATAAAATAGAATGTATGGAATTGTAATTCTCCGGGATAAAAACAAAAACACAGAAAATGCCAAATATACAAAAACGCATGAAATACAGTTTATACTACTGTACAGTCATTCTCGTTTAGAGCAAATACTGCCAGGACACCGACACATTTTATCTGTACATTATTACAATTATTATTAATAATAATAATTTCCTCATATTAAAAATAAATAAATTCATTAAATGCAAGTCAATAATCACAACTGCAGAACAGTCAACTTGTTCCTGCAGTTTAATAGATTTAAATTTAATGGAATCACTTTGAAAAAGCAATATGTTAAACATATATAATTACAAACATATAATGAGCAATATGTTAAACATTTGCCCTCAATTGTAATATACTGTATATACGTTTGTCTCATGTTCATAATATAGGCTACTGGATACACACATATAGGCTACTGTATATATTGAGCATTATACATGTTTCACTAATAGATGCTAACTAGCATGTTTTTGCAGTTAGAAAATTTTGCCTACAAAAACAAAGCTGGTCTCATTACTGGATTGCTGTCGTGTATGATAAGTCATATTGCATAGCTACAGATTTTCTGTAATAAGCCAGTTGACACATTTCAATAGCTGATCTCACATGTTTGTCTGTTTGTGAAAAAGTGTATTGGGATGCAGGCGTTTTACTCAGATCTCCCTAGCACAGCCCCGTTTCACCTGTATTATACTCTTAAATTTCAAAGACTATGTAGATACAAATGATTAACATTGCTTTGCTATCTTCCTAGAATTAATTTGAACTCTTTGTATTAACATGTCCAGTAAAGTGGTAAAATGCAGTAGTTATGTATATAACATCTCCACAGAAGTAATTTTTAATAAAAACTTCAAAAAGTAGGGAAATTCTTGCAAAAAACTGTGTTAATGCAGCTGTTAGGGTTGAACCCATCACCACAAAAGCAAAGAAATGGTGTTGTGGTTTTTGGTGTAGACTTTCTGTAGGCAGTGTGTGTGTGTGTGTGTGTGTGTGTGTGTGTGTGTGTGTGTGTGTGTGTGTGTGTGTGTGTGTGTGTGTGTGTGTGTGTGTGTGTGTGTGTGTGTGTGTGTGTGTGTGTGTGTGTGTGTGTACACAGTGCCTTGCAAAAGTATTCAGACCCCTGACCAATTCTCTCATATTACTGAATTACAAATGGTACATTGAAATTTCGTTCTGTTCGATATTTTATTTTAAAACACTTAACTCAAAATCAATTATTGTAAGGTGACATTGGTTTTATGTTGGGAAATATTTTTAAGAAAAATAAAAAACTGAAATATCTTGCTTGCATAAGTATTCAACCCCCACACATTAATATTTGATAGAGCCATCTTTTGCTGCAATAACAGCTTTAAGTCTTTTGGGGTAAATATGTACCAGCTTTGCACACAGTGTTGGAATGATTTTGGCCCATTCTTGGCAGATTTGCTCCAGGTTGTTCAGGTTGGTTGGACGAAGTTTGTGGACCGCAATTTTCAAATAGTGCCACAGATTCTCAATGGGATTGAGATCAGGACTTTGTTCAGGACACTGTATGACATTCATCTTTTTGTTCTTGAGCCACTCCAATGTTGCTTTGGCCTTGTGCTTGGGATCATTGTCCTGCTGAAAGGTAAATTTCCTCCCAAGCTTCAGTTTTTTAGCAGACTGAAGCAGATTTTCCTGTATTTTGCTCCATCCGTTCTTCCTTCAATTGTAACAAGATGCCCAGTCCCTACTGATGAGAATCATCCCCACAGCATGATGCTGCCACCACCATACTTCACTGTAGGGATGGTGTGTCTTGAGGCATGGGCAGTGTTAGGTTTGCGCCACACATAGCGCTTTGAGTTTTGGCCAAAAAGCTCTATCTTGGTCTCATCTGACCACAAAACCTTTTCTCACATCGCAGCTGAGTCACTCTCATGTTTTCTGGCAAACTCCAGACGTGCTTTCAGATGGTACTTTTTGAGTAACGGCTTCTTTCTTGCCACCCTCCCATACAGGCCAGTGTTATGCAGAGCTCTTGATATGATTGACTGGTGCACCACTACTCCACTCCCAGCCACTGAACTCTGTAGCTCCTTCAAAGTGATTGTTGGCCTCTTTATGGCTTCTCTCACAAGTCTCCTGCTTGTTTGAGCGCTGAGTTTTGAGGGACAGCCTTTTCTCGGCAGTGCCTGGGTGGTGTGATGCAGCTTCCACTTTCTGATTATTGATCCAACTGTGCTCACTGGGATATCCAAACACTTGGATATTATTTTGTACCCTTTCCCTAATCTATGCATTTGTATTACTTTATCTCTAACTTCTGTAGAATGCACTTTGGTCTTCATTTTCCTTCAGATTTACGGCCTTACCAACAGTGGGGTTTTTATCCAGAAAATGTGACAGCAACTGTAATGGTTCACAGGTGGAGGCCAATGGTAAGGTAATTGTGTCCTCGTTAGGGCAATTTCTTTCATGGGTGCAAACTGGGAGCTTCCACAGCACAGGGGTTGAATACTTATGCAAGCAAGATATTTCAGTTTTTTATTTTTCTTTAAAATATTTCCCAACATAAAACCAATGTCAACTTACAATAATTGATTTTGAGTTTTAAGTGTTTTAAAATAAAATATCGAATAGAACGAAATTTCAATGTACCATTTGTAATTCAGTAATATGAGAGAATTGGTCAGGGGTCTGAATACTTTTGCAAGGCACTATATAGTTAGTAAGTATTTTATGGGCTGTTTTCAAATGTACTTAAAAATAAAACCAATAACATAAAACCCTGTGGTTATTGTGATTATTCACACCCCTCTTACATTGACTCCAATAATTCAATAATTTCATTCAAATAACAAATCAACAAAACAGGGGGAGGAATATATGTTAAATAAAGCCACTAACATTTCTCTCGTAATTTACTACAAATACTACTTAAATAGTTGTATCATTTTTATTTTGGTGAAATGAATAACGGGTGAACTTAAGAAAAGGATTTTAAATGTGGAAACAGTATTAACCTACAACCACACTTAGACGGTATACATTACAAAATCACACCAATAGTCCATTGATAAAGTGTAATTTACAACATTATCCAATTCTGAGGAATTCCCGAGTTACGTTTTTTTTTTTTTTTTTTTTTTAACAAGATCAAATATATCCAAATGGTGAAATCCCAGCCTTTCTTGTTGTAGCTTGACCAATCAATACCCTGACTGCGTAGTAAATTTTTTTTTTTTTTTAAATCTTTTTCCACAAGCAAAGTTTTATTTTAACGTCGGATTAAGATACTGTTACACCAAGCTCTCTGTCACAGACAACTGTGATGGACAGCGTAAGCACAGCACTTTCACTGCAGGCCAAAGATACTTAAAAAAATGTCCCCGTTACCTGTCCTGGGGAACTTAAAGCTTTGTTCTCTGCTAGTTCGGTTACTATATACTAAATTGATATATGGCAAGTAACATTTCGCCAAGATAAGCATAAACAGGTAAAACGCAATTAGAGTTCACTGTCAAAAAATTATCTACTGAGCTCCAGGCAAGAGCGCCACTGTTAGCCCCGCCCATTGGTGACATCATTGTCCTATCCTGCTTCCTTGCACCTTTTCTTGGATAAATATACAGTATGTCAATTTCACATCGTCCACTCCAGCAGGCGACATTGTAATCAAATTGAACAGCACTATTCTGCAAGAAGGCAGACAAGACCCCCGGAAGCGGAAATTAATGTTTTATTGCATAGCCCAAAAGTACTGTTTATTTTTGCAGAAGCACAACACATATATTTGTAAGTCAACGTGGTAAGATGAGCTGAGTGTTTGCCGTAGTTTGTAGCCTCTGCACAGTATGCACAGTAAAACTTTGTTTTTGTATGCCGTACTAGGAAATGGCGCCTGTGTCGTATTTCTGTATAACAACGAGTCACTCAAAGTGTATTTATATCTTTAGAAAATATTTTTATTTAAATTATTTTGTCCAGTTATTTTAAAATAAAGTTCTTGTTTTTTTGTGTATTTTTTGTTTTTATCGATGTATGTATTTGTTTAATTTTTTCATGGGTGTAGTCTGGCAGATCAAATGTCAACCATGTTCATGCGCGCGCTGTTTTTAAATTTTCAGGAAGGAATACAAAACTTACTCGAGTTTCAGTCGGGCGGCTGTACCAAACAAAGGCTGCGGTAAGGCACTTGATATTGACATTACTGTTTTATTACCAGGCTGAAGCTGTTTTGATGTTGGACATTCGCAGTGATTCTGAACTGCAGGCACTAGGGAATAATACATACAATTAGCGCCGTCTTCAACCCCTCCTACTATAAAAATTACTGAGGGTTTTTTTATTTTTTATTTTTTAACGTAATTTACAAGGTATACTCTTTATATCTTGCTAAAAAACAGTTATGATGCTGTAACTGCCTTGACGAGCATATGGCTGTAGCTAAATGCGCAAAGGACCCCAGCCCAGGATTACTGAGAATTGATGTGGTGTAACTGTACTGTTGAACTTCAGACTACAATTAAAAAATAAACTGTAGCAAATGGAGCCCGTTGATTATAAATAATATTGATTTGATAAATACAGTTTAAATTCCACTGAGGTATCCCCTTTAGAGTTATGAAGGTGCTTCTATTAGGTTACGTAATATAATAGTACATAGCTTCTACATAAAAACTCGCAAAAAACGTATTTATCCTCATGAAAGATGGCATGCTAAGGAGTAATTTAAGCCATGTCTCGTTGCTATTTCATGCGTACATATTGCATTGTTATTAGTCAAGTTTTATGAACACAAAATACACAAGCTAAAAGTCATAGCCTGCGTCAGTTATTTATTTTAATGTGCAAACTCGAAAGCGAATATAATGTGCCTTTGCAGCAAATTAACACAATGCATTAATTCTTGCTCTGTGTGAAAAACGTAACAGTCGTTTAAAGTGGTGATATCAAACACAAAAGCCAAAGTCAGGAGAAGCAACTGGGCCAATTTTGTCAAGCATCAAGCAAATAGGCACACTTGGAAAGGTGCTTGGGCCCAAGGCTCACACAATTCTTGCTTTAACTTGGAGCCTTTTATTGATCGCTTTGCTCCACTTTGTCGCTTCACTTGAAATGCTCTTTGAATGACTTGAAGTGACTGAGACACACATTCACACACTGAGAAACACACCACACTACAACACCACAGTCTCGGTGTGTGTCTCAGTCACTTCAAGTCATATAGAGCATTTCAAGTGGAGCGAAGCAATCAAAAAAAGGCGCCAAGTTAGAAGCAAGAAGTAATTGTGCCTATTTGCTTGACAAGATTGCCCTATTTGCTTCTTGTAACTTGGACTTTTGTGTTTTGATATCACCCCTTTTAAACGGCTGTTAGGTTTTTCTGACTTGTTTTTTTACATTGACAATGTTTGTTTATAGATATTCTTTTTTTACTTGATAATGAATAAAACGAGGGAAAGCTATTCGAGAATGTGTATGGTAAATAGACAGACAGACTGACGAGAGTAATAGGTAGAGTAATAAGAGAAATTTGAAGATTTGAAAGTAAAATAATGGTAGAAGGGACTTTGGGACAATATTGAACGTGTAAACGTTTAGCTGCAAATGTACATCCATGAGTGGTGAAAACAATGTCAGTTTTGATAGGTATTGATACGTTATAGAGGTGTTATGAAGTTAGACCAATGTAAAACATTTGTAAAGCATTTGATCTTTGATAAAAGGCCATGGTTTGACTTGAATGAGTGCATCATTTGTATGCACCCGTTTTCCAGTAGCACCCACAGCAAGAAGAGACACATAGTGTCCTGAAGTAACACCCTGTCCTTGGTGTATGATAGTGGAAGCTAACTGGTCATTCCTGTTGTCCACATTAATTTTGCTCTTCTGCACAGTAGTAAACTTGGCATTGTGTCGCTTTGTAATTTTACTGTCTGGTTTGCACTGCAATCATTCTTCTTGTTGACTGAATAAGTTCACTTATTGTGACTGAAACCGTGCTAGATACTTCAGGACAAATTTCAGACAATTTGAGAAACTCTGCAGCATCTTGCTGCTCATCTCTGTTGAAGGGTTCTCCTAAGAAGTGACAAATATCCCCAGTAGTTAGAGATGCAGTGGATGGGAAGTGATCATAGTGGTAAACAAAGCTCCTTGTAGCCTTTGTGTTTTAATGAATCCTTCAGAAGTTGCAAGTGAGGAAGGCACTGCAATGTTTTACTTGCATAGCATGAGGTGAAATTCGGGTTGCTCAAGCCTCTTAATGCAAGTGTTCTCTTAGAAGATTTGAGGCGCTTGCTGTTCCTGAAGATTAGTGATGGCTCGGTGAATGAAGTGCACACAATCTTTTACCTTGTGTCCCTTGTGCGTGTTGGTCTCCTTCAAGCTTATCAACTTAGGTCAATAAATCCCTTTGAGCCTATTACTCTGCAACTGCAATTTGAGGTGCCTAAATGCTGTTGGGGTCAAAAAAGTTGATAAGTTGGACACCACTCAAGGATGTAACTCTGGAAAGTGTAATTAAACTTTGTCCATAGGAGGAAATGGAGTTACCAAGATCCATTATAACTGTTTTTTCATACCCTGGCATTTGTGAATGGTGATTGCATGAGCACCAATGACTGGGAACTGCTCTCGAACAATGTAGACTCTGTCCATGATTTCGAGCTATGAGCATATACGTTCAAAAGTATGGGTGACTCCATTGGTAAATTTGATGTTTATGGTTTTGACCATACTTGTGTTTTCCAGGTAGTAGGAAAGAGCTTGAAGCTTCCCTATTGCCCCATTGATGAGACCAGCGGCAATGTCAATGTTCTTGCGAAGCACCAGTTTGCAGCCTATTTTGACTCGTATGGTTGTTTTCAGTCCAGCTGCACGACTGCATCAGCCTTGTAGGCTTTTCATTTTTTCAGCACATTTCAGTCCACAGTCTATAAGATGAATGTCCTCTCCAGGCATACGATCAAGCACGGCAGTCTGGATCTGGTTACAGGCATCTACAGTAGGCATGATGCAGGTTGAGCTTTCATCTTTAGCATCTAAGTCATTCATGTGGTTGATAATTTTTTTTTTGTAGCTGAAAATATCTCCTCTTCCATAGGTATCAAGCATAAAGTCAACAATCTGCGATCAGCATGGTTAAGGAGGTTACCAAAAGTTCTGTCCTGTTTCTAGCGCATATTAAGTGTAAGTTGATCATACACAAACAAATTCCACAAATCCCATGGAGTTAGTCAGTTTGTGCAATTTCTTTTTAGTAACTGGGACATAAGGTGGAGTCTGATGCACAGGTGGAAGCTGTAGCCAATCCCCCAGAAGTAAGATGTTGATTTTTTCCACACTAGCAATCATCTGTGTTAGCAGTCTAGAAAATCTCACACAGACAAAGATGCATGTACAATAAGGTGACATTGGAAATCATGGACACCTCATCAATAATGAGGATGGTCACATCTTGCATGTCTGTATGACGGCATTGCAGTACCTCAGAGAGGTTACGATACACCTGTGTTTTTCCATGTTCCAGCAGAAGCATTAGTAGTCTGTGAATGGTCATCCCATTGATATTGTAAGCTGCAACTCCAGTGGGTGCTGTGATTGCCACTTCTTTTCCCAGGCTTTGTTTCACCCATGCTGTGACAGTTTGAATAAGAAAAGTCTTCCCTTTGCCTCCAGTACCATTCACAAACATGTGGAGGATGGTGGTGTTTGTTTTGGTTTGTTGTTGCAAAGTTTTGGCAATGTGGTCAAACACTCTGCTGATCTTTATTAAGGTGCTTGAACATGTCTTCTATATTTTGTAGAAGAGGTTGTGCTGCCACATCTCTGAATTCAGCCATTGCCTCTGCACCCCGCAGAAGATCAAAGTGAACTCGATTTTCAGGTCCTTCTGTTTCAAGCTCATTGTCCTCTTCAGACTCTGTTTCCTTTTGTTTCTCCACTACTAGTCGGGTTAACTCCTCATCAGCTGCAGCTATTTGTTGTAGTTGGTTATGATAGGCCATATCTTTTTGAAGGATATCACTACAAGCATGGAAGGCTTCCACATAGGAGTGGCACCCTTCAGGAAGAAGGTCTGTTCTGTCTTTCCATGGCTTGAAAGATAGGAGGATAGCATATAAGTAGTTCTCTGGTTGGTCTTGTACACTGTAATGGTAATGATTGATTAAGGGCATCCTTCTCTTTTTGATGTATCCCAAGGGAAACATTTTAGGCTTCTCTGTCACCACATCATGCCATGCAATGAAATCACAGAAGCTTATGTCTTGCAGAGCCTCTGGTCGTTTTGGTTAGTATGAGTCAATCCAGGAAAGAAAGTAGATGTCGGTTGAGTCAGGATTTTCTTTTGCTAGCATGTCAGTGTGTTCCTTGGATTTCAGCCGGCGGCTAGAAACCTTTTGATACCTCAATCCACTTGATGGTTGTGTATGAATCTGTGCCAGAAAGAAGTAAGCCTAGGAGATTGTCTGCTGCTTCAAGTGCACCACATTCTCTGTTGGACAAGTTGCGGAGTGCAACATTTCAGTCTACTGACCAGAGACTTGTTTGAGTTGGTGTCATTCATGATGCCAAGGGCAGAACTTTTTTTCAGGTTTTGAAAAGTATTTTTTAATGTAGCGGTTGAGGGATGTAGATTGTTCACCAATGAACTGAATATCCATATTGCCTTCCCAAGCTAGCAATATAGCTGGATTGTAGTCATTGGTTCTGACTTCTGCACTACTCCGTGGTAGATCATTGAGTCTGCCATGAGTTTTGAGTGCTTTCCGGCCAGCAATGGCCTCTGCCACATCTCTGATTACCACCATGGTTTGTTCTTTTCTGGTACAGGTGACATGTTGATTTAATGTACTGTGGAATTTGTGAGTTGGGGGGAAACTTCAATAAGTGGTGCATCTTCCACCCGAAGAAGCATGTGGAAGTGCTGCATTCCATGACCCTGGTACACTCTGCGCCAAAAGTAATATGTATCTTTCCCCAGAGGGCCATTTGGGGATGTGGAAAATGCAAGATTGCAAGAAACTTGTTGTGCATGAAGCGAGATGCACTGACAGGATCTCGTGCGACAAGTTAATTGATGGGCATGTTTGCAAGCCCTGGTTCATTCACCTCCTTTATGTATTGTCCCAGGTCAGTCCAGGTCCTCTGTTAATCTGGCAAAGATTGGCCTGATGCTGCAGCTGAAAGATATATTGCTGATTCAGCATAAATTGCGCATGGAATGACTGAAGCCGAGCTTTGACAAACTCTGTTTGGGGAAACACAGTATGTCTAGTTCTTTTTTTTTTTTTTCCCTCCTGGTCTTCCAGAACATCATCCTGTATGTGAAGCATTTGTTAAAAATCACTAGCTGTACCTTTCTTTCTTTCACTATGTATGGGTTGTATTGTGTAATTGTGGTAAATGACAGCCTCTTCATCTGGTTGAACCTTATGTAGCAAAGGTTCTTTGAGGTGAGGTTGTTCTTTGGTTGTTTCCTCCACAGTGATTTCATTGTCAGAAAGACATTGAAATGGGTTCAAGTTGTGATTAGTAAGCAAGTTGACAGTGTTTTGTGACAAGATGATGTCTTTTTAGAAAGGATTGATTTCCTTCAACTTCCGTAAAGCATTATACACTATTGATATCCACAATGTCTTTGTTGGTGCACTGCATACCAGGATGTGGAGTTCCAAGTCATCTGGCAAGGCTTGTTTTGGCAGGGGCAGTTTGCTCAGTGTTTCCTGAAGATCTGTCTGTTTGTAAATAAATGACATGTAATTTTCCTGTTGTTGAGTTTGTTTGTTTAGCTGTTGGTCCCAATGATGACGTTCCTGCTGCTGTTGGGGTCTTGCCTGTGTCTCATTGTGGTGCTAATTATGCTGGTTTGTGTTACAGTTGCAGATGGTATTCCTCAATGGGTGGATTTCGTTTTGAATATTTCCAAACGGTTATTTCCACTCTTGGGTGCTGTTCACATGAAAAATCAGACCTGACGCTGCGCTTTACGGGAACAATTCTGTGAGCATCCGTTTTGTGGGCTGTGATGAAGGCTATTAGCACTGCCATGCAGGTCCTGTGTGCCTAACAACAAACATTAACAGAACATAAACAACCAATCACATAACACACACACACACACACACACACACACACACAAAGAACACGTTGTCCAGTGGCCACGCCTTCCTGCTCGTGCCACATTTCTGACTGGGGTCTCAGCTGTCAGTCTTACGTGCAGGACCACCCATAGTGAGCGGATCAGAACGAGCCAGTTGTATATGGAGCGGGGGAGCAGAGCGGTGTAGTTCCTGGAACTGACATTTCCAGCTGTATATGTACATACGTGTGTGTATGTATGTAACCCTAACCATAAATAATCTTTATTTTTTATGTAGCTACTTAGGGAAAGTAATGTATAACAATCATTTCTTGCAGTATGTAAAAGTGAAATCTGTAAAATAGCTACAAATAAGCACCAAAAAATTAAATGAATAAAAAATGAAAAAGAGAAGTCCTAATTTATAATACAGTTATCCATCACGTATTCGACTACAGTGGGACCAGAGTAAGGCCACATATGTAAAAAGGTGGATAAATTAATCCTATTTAAGTACCATTATACACAACTGTAACAATTACTATATTCACACAAGTATTGTTTTGAGATTCAGCTTTTATTAGGGAGCTCCCCTAAATCCCTTGTTTAGAAAGATAGAGGATATTAATGCTTGTGACAGAGCAGCCGTCTGTGTGGGTGCATGCATTCGCTGCTCAGTGACAGGCAAGAGATTGCGAGACGGAGGTTGAAGTTGATATGCACCGCAGGCTAACAGGATTAATTTACATATCAACACACTGAACAGCTCACGTGACACTACCAGCAATGGCAGAGCACAGAGTAGGTACAACACAGTGTACGAAAACTTTGGTAGGATCTACAGTCTCTGAGCTAATCTTCGAGGGGAGCTTATTTTTCAAACATATTAATACAATCGGCTAGTAGTAGGGAGATTTTAACTTACAGCATTTATTTCTTGTTCTCTATATCTAGCTATAGTAATATGAAAGAAAAAAATACAGATACCGTGTGCAGTATCAATGCCTGTGATGCAAAACTCACTTGTTCACTCCATGTTTCCTAGGTTTTCTATCTTGGACTTCTCATCCCAGCCTTAGAACCACTACAGAATGGAGGAAGCAAAAGCCTTCCTGAAAGAAGGTTGCATTTCTATGTTTTTTTGCATACAGATTAATCTTGTGTTGAAATCCACCTGCCTTTGGAACAGATTAATTCAACTTCATTTTTAAAGTGATTGTAGAATGGGATCATATTCATTCTCCTGGTGTGTTCTAACATACAGGATTGTTTACAAGTAGGTTATGGTCTGTCTGTCTGTCTGACACATTTTATTCTTAATTTTTACTTGCATCATATAGATTTGCTACTATACACTCTTTCTATACCCCACATTATTGGAATCTAGTTCATGTTCACCTATTTATGAATAATATTTGGCTCATGATTAATTGCACTAATGAAGGATATATCTTGATCTGTTTGCAAGGACAAATCCAAGTAGATCACAGGGGTCATCTTTTATATTATGTCTGATTTATATTGAATAGGGGAGGTATATTTTGTCTTGTAATGCATTCTCAAATCTAGAAATGAATTCAATCAGTGTTAGGAACTAGTTGGTAATATCTTTACCTGAAGTGTATCTGTGCTCTCCCCAGATGTGCTGTCTCACTTGGAGATGCTGGAGGCACGGTCTCGCAATTTGGCTGTTCAACAGCAGGAGGGGTTGCTGCAACAGGAAAGGGTGGCTGAGCTGAGAGAGACAGTGGAGGTACTGCAAGTGAGCAGAGACCAGCTCAGAGCCAAGATTGCCACTGGCAGGGTAAGTGGACCCTATCAACATTGCATATTATTTTTAATGTGTATCATACAGTTATTAAACGTGTGTAAATTATGTATTCTATGGACTTTTAGTAACCTAAACTAGGTTTTGCTAGTCTTACTAATGAACTGGAAAACACACCATACATACATACATACATAAATACAGTGAAAAAGTATTTGCTCATCTGATTTTCTGCATTTTTGACATTGAATTTGGTCGGATCTTTCTGTGGGTTGTATTAGTATATAGAGGGAGTCTGAGAGAAAAAATGACACCAAAGTTTGGTGGTGCTTTCATTTGTTTTGTGTGCAAGGTAATCAAACACGCAATCTTCAGGTGTGAAAGTTATTGCCCCCCCTAATTAACTCAACCCAATTAAAGGGATAATTAGGGTCAGCAGTTTGAATACTTGGGTTAACAATTTAGCCTGATTTGGGCGAGACCTGCCCAATATAAATTTGACTAACTTTGGCCCTTACCATCAGAGTGAAGTTGTCAGCACAACTTCAGAAAGAAATTCCTGAAAACCTGTGGAAAAAGTTGTTGATGCCTATCATTCTGGAAAGGGTTACAAAGCCATTTCTAAGGCTCTGGGGCTCCACCAAACCACAGTCAGAGCCATATTGTCGAAATGGATAAAGTTTGGGACAATAGTGAATCTTCCCAGGAGTAGCCATCCTGCCAAAACCTCTCCAAGAGCAAGGAGTAAAATTATCCAGGAAGTCACAAAAAACACAACAGCAATATCCAGGCCACTCTCACCTCGGCTAAGGTCAGTATTCCTGACTCCACCATCAGAGAAACACTGGGTTTCATTGCAGAGTAGCAAGGTGGAAACCAGTGCTCACTAAGAAGAACATAAGAACATAAGAAAGTTTACAAACGAGAGGAGGCCATTCGGCCCATCTTGCTCGTTTGGTTGTTAGTAGCTTATTGATCCCAAAGTCTCATCAAGCAGCTTCTTGAAGGATCCCAGGGTGTCAGCTTCAACAACATTACTGGGGAGTTGATTCCAGACCCTCACAATTCTCTGTGTAAAAAAGTGCCTCCTATTTTCTGTTCTGAATGCCCCGTTGTCTAAGCTCCATTTGTGACCCCTGGTCCTTGTTTCATTTTTCAGGCTGAAAAAGTCCCTTGGGTCGACACTGTCAATACCTTTTAGAATTTTGAATGCTTGAATTAGGTCGCCACGTAGTCTTCTTTGTTCAAGACTGAACAGATTCAATTCTTTTAGCCTGTCTGCATATGACATGCCTTTTAAGCCCGGAATAATTCTGGTCGCTCTTCTTTGCACTCTTTCTAGAGCAGCAATATCTTTTTTATAGTGAGGTGACCAGAACTGCACACAATATTCAAGATGAGGTCTTACTAGTGCATTGTACAGTTTTAACATTACTTCCCTTGATTTAAATTCAACACTTTTCACAATGTATCCGAGCATCTTGTTAGCCTTTTTTATAGCTTCCCCACATTGTCTAGATGAAGACATTTCTGAGTCAACAAAAACTCCTAGGTCTTTTTCATAGATTCCTTCTCCAATTTCAGTATCTCCCATATGCTATTGATAATGTACGTTTTTATTTCCTGCGTGCAGTACCTTACACTTTTCTCTATTAAATGTCATTTGCCATGTGTCTGCCCAGTTCTGAATCTTGTCTAGATCATTTTGAATGACCTTTGCTGCTGCAACAGTGTTTGCCACTCCTCCTACTTTTGTGTCGTCTGCAAATTTAACAAGTTTGCTTACTATACCAGAATCGAAATCATTAATGTAGATTAGGAACAGCAGAGGACCTAATACTGATCCCTGTGGTACACCACTGGTTACCACACTCCATTCTGAGGTTTTTCCTCTAATCAGTACTTTCTGTTTTCTACATGTTAACCACTCCCTAATCCATGTACATGTGTTTCCTTGAATCCCAACTGCGTTCAGTTTGAGAATTAATCTTTTGTGCGGGACTTTGTCAAAAGCTTTCTGGAAATCTAAATAAACCATGTCATATGCTTTGCAATTATCCATTATCGATGTTGCATCCTCAAAAAATCAAGCAAGTTAGTTAGGCACGATCTCCCTTTCCTAAAACCATGTTGACTGTCTCCCAGGACCCTGTTACCATATAGGTAATTTTCCATTTTGGATCTTATTATAGTTTCCATAAGTTTGCATATAATAGAAGTCAGGCTTACTGGCCTGTAGTTACCTGGTTCAGTTTTGTTTCCCTTTTTGTGGATCGGTATTACGTTTGCAATTTTCCAGTCTGTCGGTACAACCCCTGTGTCAAGAGACTGTTGCATGATCTTGGTTAGCGGTTTGTAAATTACTTCTTTCATTTCTTTGAGTACTATTGGGAGGATCTCATCCGGCTCAGGGGATTTGTTTGTTTTAAGAGCTCCTAGTCCCTTTAACACTTCTGCCTCGGTTATGCTAAAGTTATTTAAAACTGGATAGGAACTAGATGATGTGGGGCATGTTGTCAGTATCTTCCTTTGTAAAAACTTGTGAAAAGTAATAATTTAATATATTTCCTATTTTTTTTTCTTCATCTACGATTTTGCCATTTGTATTTCTTAAACATTTAATCTCCTCTTTGAATGTTTGCTTGCTGTTGTAATATTGGAAAAACATGTTGGAATTGGTTTTAGCCCCCTTAGCAATGTTCATTTCTATTTCTTGCTTGGCCTTTCTAACTTCCTTTTTGACTTGCGTTTGCAGTTCCGAGTACTCTTTCTGTGTACTTTCTTTTTGGTCCTTTTTTAATGCTCTGTAAAGTGCCTTTTTTCACTGAATATTTTTTTTAATTGATCTATTAAACCATTTTGGCAATTTAGTTTTACATTTAGATTTGTCTACTTTAGGGATGTAATTGTTTTGCGCCTCTAGTACTACATTTTTGAAGAACAACCATCCTTTTTCTGTGGGTGTTTTCTCTATTTTACTCCAATCTACTTCTTTTAGTCTCTGTTTCATACCTTCATAGTTTGCTTTTCTAAAATTGTAAACCTTAGCTTTAGTCATTACTTTTGGGGTTTTAAAAAACACTTCAAATGAGACCATGTTGTGGTCTGAGTTTGCCAGTGGTTCTCTGACCTCTGTTTTAGTTATTCTATCTTCGTTATTTGAAAAGACTAAATGAAGGCATGCCTCCCCTCTAGTCGGTGCCTTGACAAATTGTGTTAGGAAGCAGTCATTTGTCATTTCCACCATTTCTATTTCATCCTTCGTGCTACCCACCGGGTTTTCCCATTTTATATGGGGGAAGTTGAAATCCCCCATTAGTATGACTTCTCCTTTGCTACACGCATTTCTAATGTCATTGTATAACAGATTATTGTGCTCACCGTCTGAATCTGGCAGTCTATAGCATGCTCCTATTATTATGCCCTTTGAATTTTTGTCTGTTATTCTGACCCATATTGATTCGGCTTTATTTTCTTTGTCCAGGTTTAACCCCTGGGCTTCAAGACTGTTTCTTATGTATAGCGCTACCCCTCCTCCTCTTCTGTCCTGCCTGTCTTTCCTATACAGTGTATACCCACAAATATTATATTCGTCCCCATCACTCTCAGACAACCAAGTTTCTGTAACACCTATCACATCATAGTTACTTGTTAGTGCAGTAGCTTCAAGTTCTAGAATTTTGTTTCTGATACTTCTAGCATTTAGATAAATACATTTAATGGTTGTCTTACCTGAGTTGTTGTCCTTGTTTTGATGCGGTCTCCCTTCTGTTTTTTTTCTTGATTTCTCCCCCCTTCCTTTCTAGTTTAAATGCTTCTGAACCTGCTTGAGGATCTTTTCTCCAAGTAGACTGGTTCCCTTGTTATTTAAATGCAGTCCGTCCCGTCTATACAGATAGTCCTCGTTGTAGAATGTGGTCCAATGATCAAGATAGGTGAAGCCTTCCCATGTGCACCACGTCTTCAGCCATTCGTTTTGATTAATTATTTCCAGCTGTCCATATGGTCCTTTGCAAGGTGCGGGTAGTATACCAGAAAATACCACAGTTTTGGTTTTCTCTTTTTATTTCCTTCCTAGCTCTCTGAATTTGTTTTGCAGGGATTTTGGTCTGTCTCTTCCAATGTTGTTTGTACCGATGTGGACGACTACTACCGGGTCGTCTCCTGTTCTTTCTAGGAGCCTGTCCACGTTTTCAGTGATGTGCTTGACCGAGGCTCCCGGAAGGCAGCACACTGTTGTAGTAAGGGGGTCCAAACTGCGAATTGAACTTGCTGTGTTTCTCAATATGGAGTCCCCAACAATCATGACCTCCCTTCTTTTTGCTGTCTGGTCACCACTGTCAGTAGTGTCCTGGATGTTGTTCCTTTCATTCTCTTGTTGTTGGTTCTGCTCATCAAAATTCTGAAGTGACTCAAATCTGTTGGTTGTTTTGATTTCTGGTGGTTGTGTTTGACGAAGTTTCTTTTTTTCCCTGCTTCTGCCTACCTGAACCCAGCTGTTCTGACCTTCTATCTCCCTGGTGGCTTTCAGTCTGTTAGGGGTGATGCAGACTTCCATGAATTGTGGGTGTGCTAGTTCCTCAAGATCCTGTTGCTGTCTCACTTCTTCCAGCTCCATTTCTAGTATACTTACTAGTTTATACAAGTCCTGGATCGCGCGGCACTTTACGCAGACTTGGTTTAGCTCCGCTGGGTTTTCTCGGATTTCCTACATCAAGCAGGTGTCACAGATTACTGGCTTGAAGACCATGTTGAGGGTTTTTCTTTTGAAGTTTAGTTTCTTCTGCAGCTGTCACCCTGCTTTCAAACTGCTTCTAAACTGCTCTGTACTTTTCCACACCTGTACTTCTCCCACTCGCTGTCGCTTCCACTCGCTGTCGCTAGGAAGACTGCCTCGTTTAACTGTGTTGTTCTGCTGTGCTATTGGCTCCTCCCCTCGCCCGTGTCTCAGAACGGCGCTGAATTTGAATCGGCTGCTCCGACGGGGATCGTCTGCTCCTGCATGGGGAAGGGGAGTGGTGCCTGCATGGTGACCGCCTTTCCCCTCGGCGTTGACCATCTCTTTTCACCCAAGAGGTGTCTATGCCTCTGTACCGGTGGTAGGGAAGTGGAGGGGGAGCTCTCTGGTCACTGTAGCAGGGGGGGTCCTAGATGACCTCTGCGGAGGCCCTTGGATCACGGACCTCATTGTCCCATGGCTCGGGGAGATAGACTTCTGGGGATAAGGTTGATCTCCGGCACTTAGTTCTTCTAGAGAACTTCCTACACGCAGTCCAGCTCACCTACCAGTGCTTCCGCCGCATGTTCTGACCCTAAGCATCTGACGCAGAACCGGTGCTCGTCCTACCTGGGCTGCTTTGTCGTGCACTATTCTCACTGGTGGAACCCAGCGGAAGGACCCAGTCGATTGAACTGACATGGCGTCATATGCGAAGCTGCTGCACTTTGTGCTGATAGTAGCGCGGTCGGTGCCGTGTTGTAGACGGCTCTTAAAACGATTCACCAGTGCCGAAGAGAGCGCTATCAGTGTCAAAGTCTGTGCCGATGGATCGCGCGGTCAGAACCGGGCTGCAGAAGGCTCCAAAGCTAGTCAACCGGTGCCGAGATAATCGGTGTCGGGATCAGCATCGAGGAGAGCGCCGTCGATGCCAAGTCGACCTGTTCCAAGGTCGGTACCGACGGTAGGCACAGTCGCTGCTGGGCTGTAGGTGTCGCCAAAGATGGTTACACCGGTGCCGAGTCAAACGGGACCGGGTTGGCGCTGTTTTTCTCCACCTCAAGTTCGGTAGGAAAACGGGCTCTCGCTAGGAGAGCCCGAGGCTTGAGAGGAGCGCTAGGCCTGAGCTGCTTTTTTTTTTTTTTTTTTTTTGGTTGCTGTGACCGATTAAATCGGCATAGAGGACGACGCCACGAGTCAAACAGCTCTCCACACGGTATTTGAAAACTACACAAAGCCTTGTGCAGTGAAAAGAGAGTAATGGTCGCTTGCCAATTTCAAAAGAGAGATCGAAACCAGCTCTAGTCAGTAAACTGACGCGAGAATTAGGTAGGAGCACTCTCAAAAACGCTCGAAAGCGTGATTGTACCGTGGATAAAATTAAATTTGACGGTAAAAACTGACAAATCGGCCAAATTCGGTACAAGAAAGTGTGAAGCAATCTGCGCTACCTGGGAACATTGTATTTCTAAATAACACAACACTCATTCAAATCAACAATAACACACTTGGCTACTTGCCGTCATATTTGTAAATACATAATAAATAAATACAAAAACAGTAACCGCGGCTTTCGCCGTCAAATACAATAAATAATAAATAAACAAACACAAAATAAACTGCACAGGGGCGGAGGGGGAAACCCTGTTCTAAAAATAAATAAATGATACATTTACAGGGCTCCTCGCCCTGTCGCAAGGATTGAAAACCTTTTCATCCTCTAAGTAAGGAGCCTCGCCCTGACTGGAGTAATCACAACCACTCTTATTCTCTGAAACAGGGTTTCAGCCTGCGCATCTACCTCACAAGATCACTTGCCGAGTTCCATTTTAATAACTTACTCCACTGCTCACAAAATGATCTCTCTGTTTTCACTCTTAACTACATAGTTCATCAAGCCTTCTCTTCAGTCCATGTGACTGTTAGTTTTAAGCCTATCAGTACACATAGATCACATTTCAGCGCCGTTTTAAATGATGCAATTAAAATACAAACCAGGCGTGTGAAAGGACGTTGCCTTCTGTTTTTATTAATTTCATTAATCAATGCTGCTTATTAGCTTATTTCGAGTTATGTATTTTTAATTTTTTTTCAGGGCTTTTGCTTTTTATATACCATATGAAATTATTGTTTTTGGTTTCTAATTCAGGTTATTATGCTTCTATAAACAATATTATTGCAATTTAAGAAAGTTAGTCCCCAACACACCATAATAAAATATTTTTTTGCAGTTTAAAATAGAATGTCTGAAACGTGATTGTTACTTGATTGAAGAAATCATTGCTGATACTTAGGGCCTCATGCACTTAACAGAGTTAAATTACCAGAAGTAGTGCATGGTACGAGAAACCCATACTGCATGCAAAAAGGAAGGTATGTCCACTCTATTCACTAATATAATAATATGCACGAAAAAGGCAAGCTATATGATTCATTTGTCATCATAACACACGAAATGCTGCACGCATTACACACCATTTATTTTAGTATATGGGTACTCCAAAGGACAGGTAGTCCGGCTCTCGCTTTGTCAGAATGACAGCAACCAAGGAGGCACCAGTCAGCACCAGCTATCTTCAGTGGGTCTCTGTAGGATGAGGGGAGGTAGCCCAGTGTTATGCAGATTTTGTATCTCCATAGAATTCTGTATCCCTTAGATTTCATGCCTGCATAGATCAAGATCACTATAGATGTAATAAAATTAAAATGTGCTTTTTGTAAGGTTAATTTTAATCAGGCGTTTTGTGTATTGAGCAATGCAGAAGGCTGTGTGTACTTTAGAAAATCAGAGGTGTTAAATCTGCGGTTTTATTTTGCTACAGTCACAACTTGTGCAGTACTCACTGTTGTCTTTTCCGTGACAAAAATGCAAATGTTTCAGAGCCGAAATAGTTTGGTGTAATTCATGTGCTAGCACAACTGTCTCTTGTTGTTTTGGCAGTACAACGTCATAATGGAAAAAATACAGTACATCATGGGATTTTATACAGCACTGTCTATTCCTGAGATGCATCTTCCATTGAGAAAGCAACATGTTTGGAATCGGAATAAAGGAAATGATTATGTATACACTTCACACACAGTCATCGTTTGGTAATTATGATTTCTATTACATGGGAGTAGATGACAAAACTTCATGCTGATTTGAACTGTGTTCTCGCCAAGATAAGCACCAACTATGATGCAGTTTTACAGTAAACTAATGTGTTCCATCTGCATCTCCATCCATTTGTGTTTCTTTCCATCTGATGATGTAGATATCCTTCTGAAGTGATGGCTGAAGTGTAATGCTGGCTCCGGGGATCAACCACAGTGCGGTCTCCCAAGCGCATCTGCATGACAACTGTCTGAATTGAGCGAAGTAGGGTACATCTCTGGGGTCTTCGAAGTGGGCACTTTCCATCCTCTGTTTCGTCGACTAGCCCACAACACCTCAAGAGGGCTTGACAGTGATTCTGGCGTCCCATCATCACCCCCCTCTGTCCCCCACTCAACTCAGCCCAGCTTACTTACCTGTACATCAGCGTTGCTTTCTTTCTATTGTGCTTGAGATCCCCAGCCAGAATCTTTGTCTCAACCACAGCCAGTTGCTGCTCCTTTCTGCTGCTTCAGATAAATTCTTCACTGTACGATGCAAATCTTGGCGACTGAACCCGACATCTCTGAGAAACGGGGTTGTAGAGCGTGCCACAAATCCTCGACAACCTAACCCCACTGGGTAAACCTGGACTCTCCATCCTCGCTGTTCCTCTTCAGCAGCTAGTTGGGCATACCGAAGTTTCTTCCTCTCATGCGCCTCATCTACAGCATCCTCTCATGGCACTATTAACTCTACCATGTGAACAAGGCTTGCTGATCCAAGGTTAGTGGTGGCAATCTCAGGTGGAAAAATAAGCCGTTGACCAACATTTTCCAGTCTCTAGCAGCTTTCAGTTGTCCTGGGCGAGGCTTGGTTTTATCGCCTTTTCCTGGTGGTTGCTCTTCTGGATGGAGGAATATTGTCTTTTGTGTGTAATGCTTTGATGGAACTGGTGGCAACTTATTGGTGAGGTTACACAGCACCTGGTCATGGTGCCAAGTAAACAGTCCTTGGCTAAGACCCATCTTACATCCTGTCAAAATGTGCCTTAATGTTGCAGGTGATGTAACACAATGGTCATGAGGGATCCTCACCCATCCAGAGGTTTAGATTCTGTGGTGATGGGAGAACATCATATGTTGATCTAATGAGGAAACTGATCCTGCTCTGTTCCATTGTCCGTAGGTCTTGCCAGCCTATCTTGTATTGTTCCACTCTCCCGTCTCATCCATTCTCTCTGCTTGGCCTGGGAAACGGCCTTTACACACCTGATCCTCTCCTCCTGCTTTTGTACCTCACTGACTACCAGCTTCCTCCGTTGAGCTGGGGTTGTCTTGTGCCATGTAGGAGGAGCTGAACTAAGACCAAGACGCCCTCTTCCATGCTGAACTTGCCCCATAATATCACCGATTCGAAGGGCAGCCTTAGCATTTTCCACAGCTTTCTTTGCCGCCCACTTTCTTCTAGTTTAACCAAGGTGCTGCCTCCCTTACGCATTTGTTGTGTGAACCTACTAATGTCAATTCCAGTCGGACCTTGGCGCACTTAAACTCCTTGATTAGAGCAGAGCCTGGTAGCTGCAGTATTCCTTTATCATAAAGTTCCACTCTGCTGAAACACTCAGTGTGGAACTCCCAACTATTTCCTGACGTATGAACTGATTAAAGCTTCCAGCTTCTCAACTGTTAGGGAAACCTCGTACACAGTCAGTAGCCACAGGAGTCTTGGCAGTAGACCAAACTGAAAGCACCAGAGTTTATTTGCCTGGTAAAGCGATGCTTTCTGTGTTCTTCTACTCTTCCACTGCTTGTTGTCTAACCTCTCCAACACAAACTGTGTCCTTTTAGATCCTCATCATACCATCTCTCAAGACTTTTCACTGGCTTCTTGGACATTGTTAGTATTGCCTCACCATTTAATGTAGAACCTTTTATCTACTACCTTACCTTTTAATTATAGCGATGCTCCTTGATTTAGTGGGCTTGAATTGCATTCATGCCCATTCAGTGTTATTGGTTAATTTGCCCAATAACCGATTAGTGCAGGCTACTGTTGTAGTCGTGGTTGTCATGTCATCCATGTATGCTTGAATTGGTAATAGTCGCATTCCAGAAGCCTAGTACTCTCCTCCCAGTACCCATTTTGATGCCCTAATAATTACTTCCATTGCCATGGTAAAAGCCAGTGGAGAAATGGTACATCCTGCCATTATTCCAATTTCTAGGCATTGCCATGTAGTGTTGAATTCTGAAATTGAAAAACTAAATTGCAAATCTCCAAAGTAGGCTTTCACTAAATTTGTTATTGTCATTGGTACGCTGAAAAAATCAAATGCTGCCCAAAGAAGTTCATGTGGCACTGAACCATATGCATTAGCCAAATCCAGGAATGTCACATGGAGCTCCTTCCTCTTCTTTTTTGCTGATTGAATTTGTTGCCAGATTACGCTGATGTGTTCTAAGCATCCTGGGAAACCTGGAATGCCTGCTTTTTATACTGAAGTGTTAATGAAGCAGTTCTTTAATAGGTAGATTGACAATCTCTGAGCAATAATGCTGAAGAAAATCTTGCCTTCTACGTTTAATAGGGAAATAGGGCGAAACTGACTGATGCTTGTAGAATCTTTTTCTTTTGGTATAAAGACTCCACCTGCTCTGTGCCATGCTGTTGGTACAACCTGTTTTTCCCATGTCACTTTCATTAATTTCCACAGGATTCGTAGAACTCCTGAAGTAAATTGCATTTTCAGAATCATATCAATTGTGCAATATTAAAAACACCATATGTTAATATATTGCCCTTAAGCCACAAAATCAATGAAATACATCCTATGTAGCCAATATTTGACAAGTTATTTGTAACGTTCTTTGGAACACGGGCACTTGTTTATCCTGGAAAAAAATTAAATACAGTTCCTGAAAGCAGATATACGCGTTTATCATGTTTCCCACACAGCACTACTTGTGGTCTGCTCTATTTATATTGTGATTTAGACAGACTCCGCCTGGTTTCAATAAGCGGTAAACTTAACACTTGCTGAGACACTTAGGAAAGTTAGCACTTTTAAGTAAATATAGTTTTTATACGAAGTCCCTCCCTTGCGGTATTTGGGGAGAGAATTTGAATACATTTCCATGGATTACCATTATTAATTGTATGTTAATGACTTGCATGCGGTATCTTTCCATATGATTCATTTTGCGTGCAAAGTCATTTAAGAACATAAGAACATAAGAAAGTTTACAAACGAGAGGAGGCCATTCGGCCCATCTTGCTCGTTTGGTTGTTAGTAGCTTATTGATCCCAGAATCTCATCAAGCAGCTTCTTGAAGGATCCCAGGGTGTCAGCTTCAACAGCATTACTGGGGAGTTGATTCCAGACCCTCACAATTCTCTGTGTAAAAAAGTGCCTCCTATTTTCTGTTCTGAATGCCCCTTTGTCTAATCTCCATTTGTGACCCTTGGTCCTTGTTTCTTTTTTCAGGCTGAAAAAGTCCCTTGGGTCGACACTGTCAATACCTTTTAGAATTTTGAATACTTGAATTAGGTCGCCACGTAGTCTTCTTTGTTCAAGACTGAACAGATTCAATTCTTTTAGCCTGTCTGCATATGACATGCCTTTTAAGCCCGGAATAATTCTGGTCGCTCTTCTTTGCACTCTTTCTAGAGCAGCAATATCTTTTTTATAGCGAGGTGACCAGAACTGCACACAATATTCAAGATGAGGTCTTACTAGTGCATTGTACAGTTTTAACATTACTTCCCTTGATTTAAATTCAACACTTTTCACAATGTATCCGAGCATCTTTTTAGCCTTTTTTATAGCTTCCCCACATTGTCTAGATGAAGACATTTCTGAGTCAACAAAAACTCCTAGGTCTTTTTCATAGATTCCTTCTCCAATTTCAGTATCTCCCATATGATGTTTATAATGTACATTTGCCGCTGGTTAGTGAATATAGCAGGTGTACAAAGCACGCAGTAACGGGTTTACTGCGTGGTAAACTGGTTACCGCTGTTTAGTGCATGAGACCCTAAGTTTAGTAAAAAGAAAAGTACTATATTAGTTCAAAATGAATTAATGTTTGGATGTTTGGTGATAATTCAAAAGCATTTTATTTAGCCTATAAAGAAATAATTTTATGTTCAAGGAAGTGCACTTTTTTCAATTTCCATTTCTGCTGTAGACAGCATTAGTTTGTGAACATGTTTTGTACCTGCTGCACCAAGTAATCCTGAGAAGTGTGGTTTTTTTTATTTATTTATTTATATATATTTAAAACAAGACAGTTGCTTTTTATTGAGGATTAATTGTTATGTTCCATACACCCATGACCTGGCAATTTACTAGCCCAGCACTGGAGAGCATTTGTACTACAGTTGCGCAGATTGAATGATTTGTAAATGCTGCCTTCATGTTAATTTTGGCCATCATCTTCCCAAGGATATTGGTGCAATAGTAATATGCTGTTTTTGAAGATGTGGTGCAATGGTACAACTAAACAGTTTGGAAGCCTATCATATTGTAATTGACACGTCATGGATAAAGGTATTAAGCACCGTTTCCTTTGTGTCTGTATGAATTGAGTAATGGATTGTCATATTTGTCAAGGGGTCTTCCTTTTGAAGTAAAGGTGTTAGAGGTTACTGCTATGGGGTGTTCTCGTTTAGTTCTTGATGAATTTAATGAAGGAAACCTTTTGTCAGAATGTCTCTGAATGTGTAGTTTGATCTAATTACTTAGATTACTTATCTGTCTGTATTGTTAAGGAACGCAGTGTGACCTACAGATCTCTGCTCCTAATCAAACTGTTGATTTGCCACCCTTTGTTCAAAGCCGGAAGCTTCTGTGCGGCTGCAGTGCCTTCTCTGACACACTGGGATGAGTCCTGTAGGTGTAGTAGTTGTATATGTCTTCATTCATTGCTGTAAATTATGTTTGCGTTTAAGGCTGCCCGCCAGCTGGAAGAGGAGAGCGATACAGATGATGAGGATGAGGCGCCACTCTCCCCTGATGAAGAGACACTGATGGCCATTATGAACGCCAGAGTTATCAACCTGCAAAACATGCTGCAGGTCCACCGACTCGCAGGTACACATGAATGCTAACAAAATAAAATGAAATATAGTCGATTGCAAAAATATCAGTGCTGTAATTTAGGAGTACAGAAAACCAAGATATAAAGTACATGAAGAAAAGTGTTGTGTCAAGTATTTAAAAACAAAACAAAAAAAAAAAAAAAAACCACAGCACCAGATCTTCTACCACTGATCAGTTATTAACCCCATGTTTGGTTTTACATTCTAGATGTAAATACACACATTAATAGCAGTACTGGGATGCTATTTCATTGTAGTTTGAGATTGCTACCTACAGTATATACTTGGGCTAATTTAGGCCAAAGAAAACCTTTGCATGGATTGAACTATTATGTTTTGGGAGTATCTTTCACATTCTTCTTTAGAGTAAAATGTGTGTCATTTTTGCAGATGTCATTTATGGATTTGTTTCCACTGCATGATATTTCCTTTGTGTGTGATATTTTATTTTCTGTGAAAAGAACAAAACAAACCTGGTCATTTTTGCCTCTGAATACAAGTAGAGTTCGTTTGAAACGAGTGTAAGCGCATACAGCCCCCTCCCACCAGTTACCTAAATAGTAAAAAGGTGCAGGGATAGAAAAAACATTCCCACCATCTGATGCATTCAGGGCTTTCCTTTTGCATTATGTGCTACAGCTACTGAGGTTAGCAGTGCTGAGCAGGACCAAGAGGCTGCTTCAGTTGTGGTTCTTGCAATCTCTACCACGGCATCTTGATGCCGTTTTGGTGACAGCTTTTGCATCACCGTTATGAAGGCTGTTGGTTCATTCTAACAAGCAGGCTTCCCTCAGTCTCGTGTGGGTACTGACTGAGTGGTTTTGCCAGTAACTTGCACAGATACCGACCTGCTACTGACCAAGACTTATATCCCTGGTTCGGTACCAAGCCGGTCTTGTTTGTGTCTTGAACAGCCCTGTTACTGTCTTTAAGCAGACTGAGCCAGTGGCAAACTGGCTCCCTATGCTCCAGCAGCCTCAAAGACCAGCACAACTGGCTGCCAGAGGCCTGCTGCCAGAGGTGCTGTTCGCCATGGAGGCTACGATATGTTCCGGTGCAGAGACAGAAACCTCAGAGGTTGTTTTTATTAACTAGGCGCAGTTAAACCTGGACTGACTCAGTGCAGTAGGAGTCTTAGTTCCATCCCTGTTGTTGCTGTAGTTTTGCTGCATTTACCTGACTCTGTCTGTGCCCTGTAGGATTTGATATAAAGGTGGCCCGTCCGGGCAGAGCGGTGTGTTTTACAGTCTACACAGCCTTTGAGGGCATCTACTTGGATACCTACTGCCTGGATGTGGACATCAAACAGATACAAATCAGCCGCCACAACATTCCGCCGCTCATCCCTGTGGCGGAGCTTGCAGAGCAGTACCTGCGGCAAGACATCCCCACCTTCCTCAGCATGCTCAGCAGGCACCTTAATGCCTACGTGGGCAGGAAGTACCAGATTGACCAGATAAAGGTAACTCCAGATGTGCTGATTTTAAGGTCTAACCTGGTCTCCTGTTTCATTCATTACCCAAACTTGGCAGCTTCTTGGAAAGTTGTGTGAACTTTCATCCACTTACTGAAAATCCCTTTCTTTCTAGATGAACACCTGTTGTACTGTACTTTCCTCTGCGCATTTTGAAGGGCATATTTACACATGCGTGGGTTTGGGTATTTTTATACATGCATGCATTTTGTTTTGCAAAAAAGCACCTAACTTTTGGTAAGAATCAAGGTATTTACTCAATACGGGCAAGGCACTGATGAAGGCATTTGCCTAAATGTTTGTCTACTTTATTATTTTTATATATTTATTTTAATATGACATTTCTTATATTCTAACAATCATGTAACAATGTGCCACAGTGTCTGTGTTTTTTTTTCACAAAAATTAAAATGTTTAAATAGTGTTAAATTCATGTTTTTGGCAGGAACACTTTGGGTGCTCTGTACGGATTGAGAACACTTTGTGTAGTATGCTGATCCTGGAGTACGGCACTTGCTGTAAGGGAGTGGAGTACAAGTTTATTGTTGCACTGGAATACAGAGATGTCACACGCTGCATGCCCACTAAGGTCACCGTCACCTTCACAGGTACTGGGGTCATGGAACAGTTACGTAATAAACCAGTCAACTGTGTAATTCAGAGTTTAAAACAAACAGTCAAAGCAGGTGTGTAAGCAGCCCAGATTCTAGTAATAACATCTGTTATTATGCTTCTGTATTTACACAAAGAAATTTAGATGGACTTCAAACATGCAAATATTGGGAGGGGGTGGTTTTAGTTTTTTTTTTTACTATTATTATGTTCTCTCCTTTTTGTTTCCTCGTTTATTCATAACTTCAAACACTAAAACAAGTATAAGATAAAACTAAAATAATCTACAGAGTTTATTTAATACCCTGAGGGGATAAATCACTGCTGATATTTTTTTAAAACCATTTACTTTTCATGGCATTCCCAGGATAACCTCATATAGGTGATTTATACACACCAGTGCAAGTCCACAGTACTGTAAAATGCTCAGTTCTGTAAATGGTGAAACCCTAAATATATTAATACCACCACATCCACTTTTTAAAAAAGAACACTCAGCTAAATGCTAACTTTAATACATAGCTAATAAATGTGCACACTGCTTTTGCTGATTATGTTTTTTTGTGTCCCCTAAATATAGGTGAAGGGTCGGTCCCTGTGGAGAAGAGGCAGGCACAACACTGCTCCCTCTTCCAGCAGACACCAGCTCACACGGTCCTGCAGATGCTGAAGAAGAAAGGGCATATCATAGGGAAGGACACAAAGCAGTGAGAGAGGGGCTGAATGGCGCTGGAAAGCATCTGAGGCTGCTACCTTATGCAGTTTGAAGACATAAGGGCCAGACACCTAATAAAACATGAAAAGTTGTAATTTTGGTTTCCTATCTCTGTATACGCAATATCTCTCACTAGAAAATACAGCTAGTTAAAAAGGCAATTTAAACTTGCCAACAGTTTTGAGGTAATTGCTGGATGGTCTGCCAATCTCTAATTATAGCATAATTGTAAAAGGAACAGTTCTACAAATGGTTGCCTGGATATGCATGGATAACCTGTTGTGTCCATATACAAAGGATACATATGCTCTGACTGATAAAGAAGCATGTGCCTTATTATTCAAAAGTTTCTTTATTGCTTAGATTCATTTGCACACTTTTTTGTTTGTTTTATTTTGTATATTTTGTTTATTGCAGATCACTATTTCCAGGTATTAAATAAAGAAAAAAACAGAAATGCTTGACTATTTGGTTTCTTTTAAACATTGACACACACTTATGTTGAGATTTAATTTACCATGAACCTTTTAGCTCCCAGTTATTGTGAGGATAGCCTATTTTAAATTGTATATGTTTACAGTAGGGCTGTGTTCGAAGGTTTGTTTGCTAGCCAGGAATTCGAAGGTAGTTCTAAACCTTCGAAGGTTCGTCGGGCAGAATTCACATTGTCAGATTTTTTTTTCTCTCGTTAACAGAAACCGTTTCACCATCTTTTGAATACTAAATCACACATTAAATGTCACTCGCGTGAAACATTAAAATATACACTTGGACTAGTATATACACTTGGACTTTGAAAAAGCAGCACCGGTAGCCCCACCTCCACCTACCGCTCCCTATTATCCAGAGGCAGAACTTCAATTTCTTCATTTGCCATCTCTACAGCCAAGCATCAAAATATACCATAATATTTATTAAAACTTTTGAAAGAAATGTCTCAAACTATGCTGTTTTGGGATTTTTTTTTTTTTTTGTTAATTACCACACGACCCCCAAAAAATAATAATCCAAAATAATACTAATCATATTAAATGTGTGTGTGTGTGTGTATATCTATCTATCTATCTATCTATCTATCTATCTATCTATCTATCTATCTATCTATATATATATATATATATTATATATATATATATATATATATATATATATAATGTATGTATTAGTGGGTGGAGCTTTTGGGAAGGACCAGAAATGACAGCACACAGGGGCCGGAAATGGAGTTTTAGTCCTTGGAGCCCTGTACCATTAATGGTATCAGGGCAGGGTATTATTTTACCAAACAATAAAATACAACAGTCCAGTATTGCAGAAAATAAACAAGAAAACCACCTGGAATACCAGCAATGGTAAACTCAGGTTTGAAATAAAAAGAGTAAACAAAAAATGTCACGATTACAAAATAAATAAAGGGAGCACTGGGTTTCTTTGTGCTACTGCGTGGTTTTCAGGTCTGGAGATTGGGCTGGCCATAACAGGGTCTTGATCTGGTGGTCCTCCATCCACACCTTGATTGACCTGGCTGTGTGGCATGGAGTATTGCCCTGCTGGAAAAACCAAACCTCAGAGTTGGGGAACATTGTTAGAGCAGAAGGAAGCAAGTTTTCTTCCAGGACAACCTTGTACTTTGCTTGATTCATGCGTCCTTCACAAAGACAAATCTGCCCGATTCCAGCTTTGCTGAAGCACCCCAGATCATCACCGATCCTCCACCACATTTCACAGTGGGTGCGAGACACTGTGGCTTGTAGGCTTCTCCAGGTCTCTGTCTAACCATTAGACGACCAGATGTTGGGCAAAGCTGAAAATTGGACTCAACAGAGAAGATGACCTTACTCCAGTCCTCTACGGTCCAATCCTTATGGTCTTTTGCAAACCTCAGCCTGGCTCTTCTTTGCTTCTCCTTGATGAAGGGCTTTTTTCTAGCTTTGCATGACCTCTTAGCCCTGCCCCCTAGGAGCCTGTTTCGAACCGTACTCGCCGGGCACTTCACCCCAGCTGCCGTTTGCCATTCTTTTTGTAGGTCACTTGATGTCATCCTACGGTTGCTGAGTGACATTTGAATGAGTTGGCGGTCATCCCGGTCAGTGGAGAGTCTGCCGGTCTGTAGCTTTGTTGTCCCCAATGTGTGCTGCTTGACCTTGTTCTTATGAACCACCACCTGACCCTCACTGTATCCCTCTGCCAGTAAAGCCAGAATTGAACCCTTCTTTTCCTCACTCAAAACTTTCCTTTTCAACTCTTTGGGCATGGTCAATAGTTATTTTTTGATTCCAGTTACTTTTGAGATACTACTCGCACTGTTTTGCCATCCAGCTGGTCCTATTGCAAGAGGATAGTGATGACCACAGGAGTGGTTTTTATACTTTTTCTCGTTAAATAAGATTTGGTTCAGGTGATCCCCTAATCAGTACCTCATTCAGTAGAATGAGGTGTGCCTGTGTTGGAATTCAACAGACACTGGAATGGAATGGCTGCCATACATGTAGAGATGCTGATTTAAGAAAAATTGCAGTGGTCTCTTAATTTTTTCCAGAGCTGTATGTATGTATGTATATATATATATATATATATATATATATATATATATATATATATATATATATATAGGGGGGAGAAAAAGCATCTGACCTTGCCGTTACTGTTTTTACACTGGTATGGTGTAATCCAACAGTTGTTCTCTCCACAAGCACAATATCTGTAAAGGAAAACAACCAAGTGTGATTTAAGGGTCTCCATCCAGCCTCGGAATATTGACTTTTTAGCTGCTGTTAAGCCTGCCAACAAAATTTGAAGTTTCTGAAGGTTAAAGTTAATTAGGGAGTCGTCACAGAAGGAGCAGTCGGGGACTTGGCAGCACTTTCACCCCAGTCACATCAGAAAGCACATTAGCCACATGTTTCCAGGGTGTTCTATATCAGGACATTCCCGGTCACACCCTGAGTGCATTGATGACAGAGGGTCTGGAGCGATCTTCATCTGGTATCGCTGGTAGGGTGTTGCATGTATTTTATGCGCTAATTTATGGTGAATTAACTGGTGTGCTAGATTTTTTGAGGACGAAAAGATATTGTCCCATACTGCATTCCATTCAGGACTGCCACCCAGTTTATCTAGCTCTTTCCCATATAGTGGAAACTGGAATGGGTATGTGTGACGGAAAGATGAGTTCTGGTGATGAATCTTCCTCCCGACCTGTGAGGGTGCTAAAGAACGAGAGGAGAAGTATCTGGAAGGGCTGGCCTGACAGTTCGTTTCCAGGTCAGGGAAGTGGGTCAATTTGGAAAGAAGCGCGACTCTGTTGTAAGACCGTATTGATTTGAAAGGTAAACGAGAGGCAGCTGCAAGTAATAAGGCAGCTGCAACCGTTTACCTAGATATCATGCAGGATTACATATAGGGGCCAGGGTAACGCTGATCTTTTCCTTCGTTTGGGTAGAACGTTTGGAGGAAGAAGGAGCGAGAGTGAAACTTGCAGTGTTTTTGTGATTACATGTTGTGTTTGTTTATTAACTGTCTGTGTTTGTTTCACTGTAGACAGTTAGAACACTACTCCGGAGCTGTCCCAAAGGGTCAGCACTGTCCGGAGCACCCCTGCACACCACTGTATCTGTGTATTCAACACGCACCCTCACGTCTGCACTCACCCAGGACTGGTGACCGTGGGTTTATTTTTGTTCTGGACTGTGCCCTGTTTTGTTATCTCCGCGCTTTACACATGGTTGTGTATCACCGGGGATTTATTATTTTACGGTCACCAGACCTGGATTATAAATAAAAGCACCTTTTCACTGGAAACTGTTGTCTGCCTGTCACTCCTGCATCACATCACCACTACACCTGTTCCCCTCCACTAGCCACTTTGCCACAGTATGGTATTGGACGAAAGAAAAAAATATATAGAGAGAGGATACTAAGCCTCTTGTGGTAACTTGAGGCAAGTATATCAGCTACAGGGTGGATAGACTGAGCAGCGTCTGAGACACATGAAATAGGAAAAACCAAGGAGCAAGTAAGTGTCCTTGAGGTCCTTGAATGTACGAAGACCATTATCATGAAAGATATCGCTAAGAACATGAATATTTATGGTGGACCAGGGTGGGTAAGTAAAAGGCCAGGATACTGTCAATAAAAAGGGATTATTCCATATAAGTGAGAAATTATGAAATTTTGAGGAGTTGCCAAGAAATTGGTTAACATACAAATATCTAAGGAGTTTGCAATAATTGGGCCTTTTCGAGGAGAGATAGTTTTGCCCTTAGGAGCTAAAAATAAAAGATCTTGAAGTCTGATTGGCTTAACTAAGGATTCCTCAATTGGTCACCATGAAGCTGATGTGCCTGAATCCAGTCATGTTTTAAATACCCTTAATTGAAAAGCCCAGTACCAGTAGTAATATTTAAAACTGGGTACAGCCAGGCCGCCCAATGTTTTACAGCGTTGTAAAGTAGTCAGTCGAACCCTTGGCCACCTGTTCTTCCAAATATGATTGTATTGATTTGTTCTAGGTAATTTTGTCGGAGTGAAATGGGGATCATAGAAAACAGGAAATTAATACGAGGGAGTATATTAATTTTTATAATGGAGATCCTACCGTGTAATGTAACCTGTAACTGAGACAATTGTCAAATCTGCTTTGATTTTATTTAGAACTTCAAGCATATTTTCTTTATGAATCTGCTGGAAATTAGGAGATATCTTAATGCACATATATGTAAAACTTGTGACCTGTGGCCTAATAGGGATGTGAGGAGGGAGAGGTTATTGCAGCGATAGGGCTCAAAGATTCATAGATTTGGACTAATTTTATTTTATATCCAGAGAGTATACCAAAATTATTAAATACATTTAATTCATTGGGGACTGAATTGGAAATATCAGAAAGGAACAACAGTATATCATCAGCATAGAATGATACATGATGCTTGGAGTCCTGTATAGTGACGGGAGCTATATTGGTACTTTGTCTAATAGCTTGTGCCAGCAGTTCTAAGGAAAGGACAAATAATAATGGTGGCAATGGACAGCCCTGTTGAATACCTCTGCCAAGGGCAAACTGGGCGGATAACACTGACCTGGTCTGCATGCATGCAATAGCGTTGTTGTATAAGGTGCAGATCATATTGATAAAGGAATAACTAAAGCCAAAGTGCTCTAGAACTGACCACCGGTAATTCCATTCTAGGCAATCGAATGTCTTATTGGGATCCAGAGAAAATAAAGTGCAAAAGGCAAGTTGTTGTGGGGGCTTGGTCTAAAATATGTTCGAAGCAAGGGGACCCTTCAAAAATCCTGTCTGATCGTGATGTATTAGGTTACCTATGCATTTCTCCTACAGCCTAGAGAGAACTTTTGCAACTAATTTTATGTCTGAGTTTAAAAGTGAAAGGGGCCTGTAGCTAACACATTGTAAAGGGTCTTTTCCTTTCTTAACAAGCAACGAAATCAAAGCTGATGTCTGATCTCTATGGAGACATTTTGCAATGTAAAACTTATAGAATTGAATGTTAATGATCCAACTTGATCCCATACTGCCAGCAACAGCTCAGGAGGAATGCCATCCAACCCAGGGGACTTTCGCTTCTGCAGCATTGCTTCCTGTAACTCTTGTAAAGTTAAAGGACTATCCAAGAGCTCAGCCTGTTCAGCAGTTCAATGAAGCGATTCCAATGGGTTTAAAAATCACTCAGTTTTAGCCAAGTCTGCACCAGCTTCAGAGGTGTAAAGTTGTGAATAAAAGTTTTGATAGACTTTGTTAACCTGCTTTGGTTTAGAAAGTACAATATTGTTACTGTCCCTGATTGCCTCAATCGAAGCTAGGTGTTCGGATTGTTTTAATCATAATGTAAGTAATCTGCTAGGTCGATCTGCATGCTCATAATAGAGCTCTTTTGTTTTGTGTACCAGGAACTCTTCTCTAATGCTGGTTAGATTTTGATACTCACTCTGTAAAGGATTAAGCAGTTAAAAAATGGATGGGTAATAGTTGGAGAAATAAAAAAAAGTCCTCAACACCACTGCATCTCAAACGCCATGCATCATATATGTTTAGGTCTTATGCAAAGTTTTGAAAGCATTTGGAGGCAGAGGGAGGGGACAGGGGACAAGTTAAAATCTCCTCCCACAATAAGCGCACAGTCAAGGAGTCCTGATAGTTTGAACCTGATATTCTCAAAAACTGAGGATCAAAACAACTGGGTGCATAAGCTGATGCTAAGCATAATTTAACACTGTTAAGCGTTGCCATTACCTGACAAAATGGCCTTCAAAATCGTTACTACAAACATTAATGGTAACAGTTATCTTTCTGTCAACTACAATCAATACCCCTTTCTGTTTTATTCAAAGCACAGGAGTGGGCAATGACTTTATAGTGTTTATTTTGAAATCTGTGAATGTCAGCAGACTTGAGATGGGTCTCCTGAATTAAGGCAATTTTAATGTTTTTACGATGTAAAAAATCTAAGCATTTGGCTCTTTTAATGGGTGCGTTAAGAACATGTTCGTTCCAGGATATATTATTATAATTAGCCATTAAGGAGGTTTATAATCGCCAGTAAAGGACAACTCGCTCCCTGTTTACTGAACACATTTAACAAGGATCATACAATTAACAGGCAACAGTGAGAGAAGTAAATATATTCTGAAATTAGCATTGGACAGATCAAATAAAATGAAAGTATAAAATGCTTTAAAAGGCCCCACAATGGTATAACAGTACACTCCCAATTGATTGCATATTACTAAATGCAATCTAGGAAACAAAAACAAACACAGAACTATTTTATCAAAACTGACTAGCTGAGAGAAGCCGCAGCTCATAACATTGCTGTGACCCTCATTGTCAGAACAAAAACCAAAAAAATGATGTGGTCTCAACCAAGATGCAAAACCCACACCCAAAACCCAAACCCCAATAATGCACTTCAGGAGGGTATAGCAAATAATTACAACCATAATGAGGTCCCAGAAAAATTATGCAATTACATAACAAATAATAAAAAATGAGAAATGTTAATATAATAATAATTATATATATATATATTATAATATATTATATATATATATATATATAACGATATCTATATATATATATCATATATATATATATGTGTGTGTGTGTGTGTGTGTGTGTGTGTGTGTGTATATATATATATATATATATATATATATATAGTGCCTATAGGAAGTATTCACCCCCCTTGGACATTTTCAGTTTGTTGTGTTACAACCTGAAATCTTGATGCATTTAAATGGGATTTTTTTTCCTTTGATTTACACAACTTACTCAACACTTTCAATGTGTGAAAAATGAAGGGGTGGGGAACAAATCAATTAAAAATCAAAACTTGAAAAGTCTTCAGTAGATAATCATTCACTCCCTTTGCTCTGAAACACCTAAATAAGCTCAGGTGCAACCAATTGCATTCAGAACTCACACAATAAGTTAAATGGAGTCCATCTGTGTGCAATAAAAGTGGTTTACACGATTTCAGATTAAATACACCTGTCCCTGTAAGGTCCCACAGTCTTGAAGGAGCTTTCAAAACAACTTTGGAATAAAGTTGTGGAAAGGCACAGAACAGAGGAGGGGTATAAAAAGACTTCAAAGGCATTGAATATCCCTTGGAGCACAGTCAAGTTGATCATTAAGAAGTGGAAGGTATACGGCACCACCCAGAATCTGCTTACAGCAACGTTTCATGGCTGAGATGGGAGACACTGTCCATGTGTTAACGATAGCTGAGGTACTACAAAAATCTGGCCTGTATGTAAGAGTGGCAAGAAGATAGCAATTTCTGAAAAAAGCCCATGTAAAACCCTGCTTGAAATTTGCAAAAAGGCATGTGGGAGAGACTGCAAAGATGTGGCAAAAGATTCTGTGGTTCGATAAAACAGAAATTGATCTATTTGGCCTAATGCAAACCGTTATGTCTGACGCAAACCCAACACAGCACATCACCCATGTAAGAGCATCTCTACTGTGCAGCATGGTGGTGGCAGCATCATGCTATGGGGATGCTTTTCATCGGCAGGGACTGGGAAGCTTGTCATGGTAGAGGGCAAAATCAATGGAGCTAAATACAGGCAAATCCTTGAGGAAAACCTGCTTCAGTCTACAAAAGACCTAAGACTGGGACAAAGATTCACCTTTCAGCAGGACAATGACCCTAAGCACACAGCTAAAGTGACACTGGAGTGGCTTAAAAACAAGAAAGTGAATGTCTTAGAGTGGCCAAGTCAAAGCCCGGACTTGAATCCGATTGAGAATCTGTGGCAAGACTTGAAGATTGCTTTCCACCAACAATCCCCATCCAACTTGACAGAGCTTGAACAATTTTGTCAGAAGAATGGGTGAAAATTGCACAATCCAGATGTGCAAAACTGGTAGAGACTTACCCCAAAAGACTCACTGTAATTGCTGTCAAAAGTGGTTCTACCAAGTATTGACTCAGGGGGGTGAATACTTATCTAACAAAGACATTTCCATTTTTTTTTTATTTTTCATTAACTGTTGTTTCACAATAAATTCTCTTGCCTCTTCAAAGTGTTGAGTAGGTTCTGTAAATGTGACGGAGATCGAACGATTCTTGGTGTTAGATCTCCTTCTCCTTCTCCTCTGTGAGGGCACTATGTAAAAGGAATAGAGTACCCTTAACTAAATGGCACGACAGTTTATTCCTTAGGGTAGGTGGATGTCGGTCATTTAGGAAAGGGGCTGAGCTACGGCACTTGTTCAATGACTCGAACAGGAGATGGTGTGGCATCCGAGGATTGGAGGAGCGGATGTGCTCGTTAGCCTAGGGTTCATGAGCGCGGGTATAAATAGGGGGCGTAGTGAAAGGATCTTTTCCTTTGTATATGGTTCTGAGTACCGTGAATTGTGAAAGTAACCATGAGTGTTTGTTAGTTTGTCTTGTAACGCTGTTTGTCTTGTATTGTCTGTTTCAAGATTACTAACACGATCTGGAGCTGCAGCCACAGGCTAACATCAAACCCGAATATCACTCACTCACTTTTCACTGAGGAACTGTCTCTGCACCATGAGCACGTAATTTACTCACTGTAGGAACTGTGTCTGTTTTTGTGTTTTGTGTGGATGAAAAGAGTAGGACTTTTTGGTTGCGGGTCAAACCCTGGGGATTTATAAAAACAGGAGTGATACACGCCGCTGTACCACTTCCATCATTATTATTATTTACAGCTTTTTCCATAAGGCTCAGGATATTAAAATCATTAATAAACACCATTGCACCTGTGCATCATTGTCTATGTACTTAATCCACTCTGCACTGCACTTATCTAAACGTACTCACCACTTTGCCGCAGCAAGAAAAAAATATCCCATTTAAATATATCAAGATTTCAAGTTGTAACACAACAAACTGTGCAAATGTCCAAGGGGAGGGGGGTGAATACTTATTATAGACACTAATATATATATATATATATATATATATATATATATATATATATATATATATATATATATATATATATATATATATATATATATAGTAATACAACAGGGAGGGGGTTAAAATCCTTCCCTGCCAAAACATGTGAAATGTAACTTGACTTAATTGTTTTATTGTTTAGTAATCCCCTGCACCTGGTGTTAATTGTAAATTAGAGCCAGGTGCAGGGTATTTAAGAGAGGCAGCTAAAGTGATCAGGGGTGCTGAGTAGAAGGAGACAGAAGGTGTGGTCTGTTTCCGAGCAGTCAAGAGTAAGGTACGGTGTTTGTGTTTGCGACTGGTAAACGGCTTAGCCGTCCTGTGAGGATAGTAAGGGTCCAGTGTGTATTAGTTAGTGCTCAAGAAAGAGCTAGGTGTTTGTTTTGTTTATATTGTTTTGTTTATTTGATTTGTGTTTATTAAAAGTGCGCGAAAGAGCCATAACAATCCATTTCTGTTTCCTGGCTCTGATTTTATAGGGGCAACAAACTGTGACAGTGCAAGGATCTTTCACATATGGTGGCAGAAAGTGTGGGCGCCCCTATGACCCTGGAAATGGAAAGCATTGAACAGTTGATCTCCAGGATCAACAGAGATACCGCTGCTCAACTGGAGCAGAATAAGAGATGGATCGCCAGGATGAACAGAATTACCGCTGCTCAATGGGAGCAGAATAAGAGATGGAGATTGGCACTAGGACTGCCGGAACAGGAGCCAATGGAGCTGGAGCTGCTTCTGCAAAAGTGGGAGCAGGCTCCGCCGCTCCCAGAGCCCAGAGGGGAGGAGGAGCCGCCTCTCCCAGAGCCCAGAGGGGAGGAGGAGCCGCCGCTCCAAGAGCACAGAGGGGAGGAGGAGCCGCCGCTCCCAGAGCCCAGAGAGGGAGAAGCAACGAACAAAGAGGAGGAGGTGAGGTGCCCACCACCATCACCCCAGCAAACCAATCCGGCACTGCCAGGTGCGGTCCCTTGCCCCTTGCTCCTGGACACCCTGCCGGTCTTCCTAGACATTCCTGCACTGGACCTGGAGCCCAGAAGTCTGCAACATTGGCCAAAGCTCTGCCCCTGGTTCCCTGCTCCGCTCTTCCCGAGCACCCAGACGTCACTGGGCTGCTGCCAGACGTTGCTGGTGCTCCCCCTGTTCGCTGCTTCGCTTCCCCTGGGTGATCAGACATCACCACGCCAGTCCCCAGGTAAAGATCTCTGCCCACTGCTGCATCCTCCTGTCTAACAATGAGTATTGACTATTATATTTCCTTACAGTCCTGAACTCAAAACCCCAAAATACTACTCCCAGCTTCTTTGTTCAGTTTGTAACAGAAAATAACATATTATAATCAGTTCTAACATAAAAACTATTACAAAATTCCTTACATAGTCCTATTTAATGACCTGTTCAAGATCACTCGACAGCTGGAGAAAAAATTCTACAGATGGTGTAACAAGGCCAATACCCCTGTACATAAAAGGGGGCAGGGCGTAGCCCTGCTGTAAAATGTATTTGTTTTGTATTATGATTAAAATGTATTTATTTAATTTAGAATGGGGTACCCCTCTGCCCCTGTGTTTAGTGTTTATTATTTTGTATTTATTTTGTTATATTGTTTTTATTATGATTTATTCATTGTATTTAAATATGATGGTGTAGCTGTGTTTTAATATTGTTGTTTTTATCTAAACATGTTCTTGCAGCGACGAGGTCGGTAGCTCATCCTCTGCCAGGAGTAATTAAAAAACTTGTGCAGAAGGTGGCCATGTCCTGAATTAATTGATTCATTTGTTGCTAATCGGGAGATGGTCATCTGCATATAAGCCTGCAGCTGGCTGCACTAGGGGGGTGTTCGAAGGAGAGAATGGAGCGAGCAAGGAGTTTAAAAGTAAAAAGTAAAATATAGAAACAGTGAAGGCGATTGCCCAGCCTGACCTATATGGTTTTTGTGTGCGAGTTTTGTTTGAACCTTTTATTACGCTCTATGAGCGAAGTGTGTTTTTGTTAACCCTTTTAGTTTATTTTTGGTGTTGGTTCAAAAATAAAAGGTGCCGCAGTGCCTTTTTGCCCTGCAGTACTGCATTGTCTGTGTCTTCCTGCTTCTGGCCTGACGTCAGCACTCGGCTACCCTGTCACATGTGATGTCCTGCGTGGGATTGTAGCGCCTTCTGGACTGGACTGAAGGTGCAATATTGTTTGAAGAAAAGGATTATATTTTTTATTTTATTTTTTTTTGTGTGGAAAGAGGATATAGGAAAGTGTGTGGTGCCTGCACTTCACCACAGTGAGGCACTGAAAGTGGTGTCCTGAGGGGAAAGGAAGGGCCACCTCTCCAAACAGGAATGGAGAGGTACGAGAGCTGGCTGAGGGACCCCAATGCCCCCCTGTGGCTAATAACAGAGGGGAGACATCTGCTGGTGGACAGCACCCTGGATATCCTCTTGGACTTCATCAGGCTGAAGCAAGTCCAACAGATGACAATCGCAAGAGGATATCCAGGGCTAATGAAAGCTCAGATTGTAGATTGGGTCTACGAAGAGCTGGAGAGAGAAAACACAGACCTGGTGTGGGAGGAGCCCAAATGTCCTACGTCCAAGATGGAGGAGCACGAACATCCTACACCCAAGTGGGAGGAGCATGAATGTCCCCCTCCCAATTGGAAGGAGCCCGAATGTCTTACGCCCAGAAGGGGGGAGCCCGAACGTCCAGCGCCCAGAAGGGTGGAGCCAGTGAGTCCACATCTCAAGAGGGGGAAGCCAGTGTGTCCACAGCCCAAGAGGGGGGAACCGGTGTGTCCAAAGCCCAAGAGGGGAGAATCGGTGTGTCCACAGCCCACAAGGGGGGAAAGCGGTGCGTCCACAGCCCAACGGGGGAAGGCCACATGTTCAAGTGCCAATTCACCAGCAGGGGTAGAATACCTGCCTGTTCTGCCTCCACTGTCGTGGGAGAACTGCTTGCTGCTCCCACCTCCACCAGCAGGGGGAAAATGCCTGCTGGTTCCGCATCCACCGCTGTTGGAGGACTGCTTGCAGCTCCCATCTCCACCAGCAGAGGGAGAGTGCCTGCTGGTTCTGCCTCCACCACCCACAGTAGAAGACTTGCTGTGCCCACCAGCAGAGGGAGCATGCCTACTGGTCCCCCACTGCTGCCAGAAGTGGATAAGCCCCTGCCACCTTTGCAGCCAGAAGGGAAGAAGCCCCTGCCGCCTTTGCAGCCAGAAGGGAAGGAGTCCCTGCCGCCTTCACAGCCAGGAGGGAAGGAGCCCCTGCTGCTTTGCCGCCAGGAGCAGAGCAGCAGGAGCTGCCTCGACCACTGCCAGAGGGAGAGAAGCAGGAGCTGCCTCGACCACTGCTAGATGGAGAGAAGCAGGAGTTGCCTCTCCCTGCACCCCTAGAAGGATTAAGAAAGGATGCTGGCAGTCCTCAGCAGCCCCTGCATGTTGCTGAGGGGAGCAATGGGGAAAACCGTCCAGCCGCAGGGGCTGCGAAGAGGACTAACCACAGCACCACCAATAGTCCTGGCTCCATCACAAGGAGAAGTGGAGCTCCTGCCACCATTGCTTCCCGAGGGAGAACAGTGCCTTTTATAGCTCATAGGGTTGCTGTTGCTCCTGCTTCACCTGCGGTCGCTGCCAGCTCTGCTTCTCCTGGGGTTGCTGCCGGCTCTGCTTCGTCTGGGGTCACTGACAGTCCCACGTGGCAATGGGAAGCACTGTGGCCAGGGCTTCACCGAAGGGAGCTGCTGCTGATGAAGAAGGGGTGGGGTGAGGTCAGGAGATCAGCTCCCCTTGCAGCAGTTTCTCTATGGGAGATTGTATGGCTGGAGCCCCAGAAGAGGGAGCTGCCAGCCACGAAGAAGTAGGGGGTGAAGGACCTGGTATGGCCACCACTTTGCTTCCCCTCTTCCGAGATTTTGAGACTAAGGGGGAGGTGGTCGTTGGGACCAAATGGGGCCAAGGGGGGGGGATATGTAACAGGGCCAGGAGCCCTGTACATAAAAGGGGGCAGGGCAAAGCCATGCTGTAAAATGTATTTGTTTTGTATTATGAAAAAAAAGTATTTATTTATTTTAGAACTGGGTACCTCTCCGTGTCACTGCTCAAAAGTCCCGGGTGTTGCCAACGCCAGATGTCAACCAGAGAGGGCTGAGTGGCCAGCTACCTTAGAACTGCTGATGAGAAATATTGAAAAACAATATTAGTGAAGTCAAAAATATGCTCTGGATCACAGTGAATGAAATCTGTACAACAGAAAATGGCTACAATTACTTTTGAATAACATAGAACATGCCCCTATTATTACGTCATATAAGACCCCTCCCCACTATACCTGGGTACATGGCAAGTTTCCAAGCCTCACAAACATTCCTTTGCATCTTGTTATCTCTGAGATTCTCCCATCACCCATGCAACCAAGCAGAGAGCAAACCATGGACCCCCTGCACAAATGCCCATAAATGGTTATATTTCCTTTCCCTTTAGTCAATCTGCAGTTTATTGAGACAGACCCTGCATTATAAAGATACTCCACCCAAACGGTGTGCTCAGTATCTCTCCATTGAAAGTACCATACATTCCAAATATTCTAACAATATGAGTATGGACTATCAAATTTCCTTACAGTCTTGAACTAAAAAACCCCAAATAACACTCCCAGCTTCTTTGTTCAATTTGTAACAGAAAATAACATATTATAAAAGAATAATCAGATCTAACACAACACAAAAATACAAAAACTATTACAAAATTCCTTACACAATGCTGATCACGTCGAGTACCGTGGGAAGAAAGGACCGGAGAATAGTGTCACCTATCCACAAGATGATTCCATGAGGTGGCAGAAAGACCCCCCCCCCCTCCAGTTGGCTTTAGCCTCTGGAGTTGTGTGGGTTTTCTGCAGGAAACACACACAGTAACCTCCTTTTCAGGTAGGAGAATACCTGGGCCCTGCAGAAATAGTCCTTGCAACCGTTTGTTGGTGACACTCACAGGAGATCCTGAGTTCTCTCGAAGTTTACAAACTGGTCATATAACCTCCGGGCCCGAATGTACACATTCGAGCCAGAAGTTTTGTTGTTGCTGTACCTTATCCCTGAGGTGGACAGTGGCCACCAAAAACTCTAGGAGCTCCACTACAGGGATGTCCAGTGAAGAGCCGGACAGACTGTCCGAGTATACGCTGCACCCCCAGATCTCCATCACCCTCCTTGCGATGGTAAAGTACACCCCAAAGGATTCAGCAGTTGAAGCCTTTGAAGGGGCCCTCGTGGGGACCATCCGCACCCTCTAGGGGGCGCAAATGGGCGCTGCCGAGCCAGATGGTCTCGTCCCCAGTTTGGGCGCCTTTTTGCAGGACCGAGGAACGGTCTCAGGTCCGTCCTTGGAGGGAAGGGATTTACCCTCTAGGGTTCTTCCCCTTCCTCTGTGGTTGTCATTGGACTCAGGAGATGTTGCCGTTTCCCCCTCAGTGACAGCACGAGGGCTGGGACCCTCATCACTGCCAGTGGGGGAAGCCTGAGGCAGTTGTTCTTTTGGGGGCTCCACCTGCACCCCCTCAGTGACACTGACTTGGGGAGGGGATTTACCTTGAGGGCACCACCTCCTTCCACCCTCCCAGGTTCTTCCTCTCCCTTTGGTGCCTCAGTGGGTGTCATCTGCATGGGCTCCACCTTTTCTGAGGAGCCCAAGTCTGCTGCTCAGTCAGGCATGGGCAGGATTGCCAGTTCCGCTTTAAAACTGTGGAATTGGGTTTCTATTTCCACAGAGTTACTTACAATTCTACCTTGCTGCTTTTTACTATATTTTGGGCTTCTTTTCATGCTTGGTCGCTTATGCTGAAAATGGTTAACACTGCAAAAGTCTATTCAATTAAATATCGTTCTTGTATACAAAAGCAAAACAGATTGTCTACCAGGTTTTTGTTTTCTCTTTAAGACATAGGGGGTCGATTGCAGTGTACAGTCCATTTGATGCATCTAACTAGTGGATTAAGCAGGTTTATTCCACTTGGTTGGACTAAAGTTAGTACACTTGTTAATCCCGATTGCAGTGCATCAGACAATAATCACCACAGGTGGATCATCCGTTAAATCGGACTAAACAAGGTAATGATTGCAGCGTACCAAATCGGACGTGAGATGATCCTGTTCAGATGGACTAACTTAGTATTATGAAGTATAAGACTAACTTAGTACGTTTGCTCATCCTGTTTATACAGCACATTTTAAAACAAAGACAGCTCCATTATTCTCGGAAATGACATCTGAAAATTAGTGAAATGAAAAGTGAAGC